>NW_019154130.1:14289594-14292931 GCF_002288905.1 Enhydra lutris kenyoni
GGCGGGGGAGTGGGGGAAAGGGGAGTGTGAAGTTATGGTTTAACAGATACAGAATTTCAGCTTTACAAGAGAAAAGAGCTCTGGAGATAATTGGTGGCGACACTTTTGCAACAATGTAAATGCACTTAATGCCACCAAACAGTACACTTAAAAATGATTAAGGGAGCACCTGGGTGGCTCAGTCCGTTAAGCCTCGGACTCTTGATTTCCACACAGGTCATGATATCAGGGTCATGAGACTGAGCCCTGCTTCAGGCTCTGTGCTCAGCTTGGAGTCTGCTTATCCTTCTCCCTCTGCTCCTACCCCTGCTCTCATTCACACACACTCTCTCTCTCAAATAAATAAATAAATAAATAAAATCTTTTTTAAAAAATCAATAAAAATTTTTAAAAAGAATGACTAAGATGGTAAATTTTATTTTATTCATATGTATTCCCCGTGTTTTTTATTTTCTTTTTAATTCAGTTTTTTAGTAATCTCTACACCCAACATGGGGCTTCAACTCATCATCTCAAGATCTAGAGTCAAATACTCTACCAATTGAATGAGCCAGGCATGCCATGCTGTTTTTGTTTGTTTGTTTGTTTGTTTTGCTATACTTTATGATGCTTTGACATCTTCCCAGTCACTGAGAAGACAATGCACCTCCCCAGATTAACTAATCTCTACTGGTAGAAAATGACTTGCCTGGACAATGCAAGTCAAGCAGTCTGGAGCCCATACTCTGAACCACATCCTCTATCTGACTTTTACACTCCAGAACTCAAAAGTCTTCTGCCCTAAATACCCCAGGGCCCAGTACCAGACAACCAGAGACCATACCTACAGTCCAGAGCTCACCAAGACCACAATAAAGGCTTCTGCACCTGTTTTCCCCTCACCCCCTCTATCTGTGGCCAACCTGAGTGGCATGCCATATCCCCTCCTCTTGGAAACTGAGAGGAGTATTTCCATGGCCATCATCTCCTGATCTGTTGGCCTACCTGCACATGAGTAAGTCCAAAATCCTCAGTACATTTTACAGCAGTATATTTTAGTCAATTTTAAAAAGATAAATAATTTTTTAAAGTATTGAGTAAGATTGACAACTCAATTATGGCACATCTATGTTACCACAGTTTGGTATGGCAGTTAAGGATGTAGACTCAAGAGTCAAATTTTCTGCATCCAAATCCTGGCTCTACCACTTACTGGCCTTGTGATGTTGGGCAAGTTACTTACACACCGTGCTTCAGTTTTCTCATGTGTAAAGTGGGGGTAATGATAGAATGCACCTCTTAGGGCTTTGTGAGTTTTTCATGGGTTCAAACAAGGAAAATGTTTAGGAGAGTGCCAGGTATACAGCAAGTACTCTATAAAGCACTCTATAAAACTATTACTGTTATGGAATCTACAGCCCTTTACAAAATGAGACAGATCTGTATGTGCTGACATGGAAAGAGACACTAAGGGGGGAGAAAATCCCCACTGTGTCAATTTTCTAAAGGGGAGTCATATAAGCAAATACTTCTTTTGGAAAAAGTTACACAGTAACTAACAAAATATGCCCCCAAAAAAGTGTACTAGAAACTCTCAATAGGTTATTTTGGGGGGAAGGAAATAGAGGTCTGGTAGAAGGTGCAAGGGGAACTTTTTTTTAACTCAATATCTCCTATACTACTTGACGTTCTTATGATGTTTGTTCATACTTAGAAATACAAACATTTAATTTTTTCGGAAGACCATGGGACTCTTTCTCAATGTTCTTTATTGCCACCTAGCGGATTCTTGGGGTATTGCCTGCCATAATCACAGTCATCAGGTTAAACTTCTATAATGTGATACTCCTTCTTGATTTAGTATCTTACACCAAGCAATTCATAGCCTCCAACTTTCAGATGATAATGAGTTTTGTAACAGTAACAAACACAGATACATATTATAAAAGTCAACAGATGCTAAAAAATACCTTGATTTCCTTTATTGAATGATCATTCTGGCTTTATGTTTATAATCTTATTAGTTAGACCCATTGGCCTAACTCAATTGATCTCACCCTGTACCCAATTATCTGTCCACAATGCCTAAATTTCTACATAAGTATGGTCACCTGGATCTGAATACGGATTCCGTGACTTCCTAGCTGTGTGACCTTGAGTAAGTCACTTCGCCTCTCTGAGCTTCAGTTTCTTCTGTAAAATACAACTGATAATAATAGTAGATCCCTCAAAGGACTCTTGGTGGCCTTATGAGTTGATACATCAAGCACAATGCAAGCCACGTGATAGGGGTTGGTAAACAATTTTCACTGGAAACACCTACAGACTTCAAAACTTCTTCTTAATTGACACCTCTCCAGGAAGGCTTCCCTGACTAGGTCACATTCTTCTCACATGGTTACATCTCTCCTTCCTAGCATTTATCACAGATGACTGTTGGAGTTGTTTGATTAATGTCCATCTTCTCTAAGAAGATGATAAGACTATCAGCACAGGGCCTGGGTCTGGTTTTACCCATCATTCTATCCCCAACACCTACCACAATGCCTGGCACATAGTTGTGCCATATATAATTTTTTTTTTTAAAGATTTTGTTTATTTATTTGTCAGAGAGAGAGAGAGAGCAAGCACAGGCAGACAGAGTGGCAGGCAGAGGCAGAGGGAGAAGCAGGCTCCCTGCCGAGCAAGGAGCCCGATGTGGGACTCGATCCCAGGACGCTGGGATCATGACCTGAGCCGAAGGCAGCTGCTTAACCAACTGAGCCACCCAGGCGTCCCAGCCATATATAATTATTGATAAAGAAATGAGTCAATGAAATTAGAAAACTGAAAGCGTCTAAAATATTAAATGTTAACTACAACAGGCATCACAGACTGTTAGGGTCTGATGGGCAGAACAGGAGGCCTGGACCAGACGGGTCATCCTACAGGACGGCATACATAAAATAAACTGGAAAGACGATAAACTGTTCACCTCTAACATTTGTCCTAGGACCAGCCCTGTTTTTTCAGTCAAGGTAAAATTCACGTAACATTTAATTAACCATTTAAAAATGTACAATTCAGTTGTATTCAGGACAGTGTCCTGCAACCATCATCTATACTAAGTCCTAAAACACGTTCATCACCCCCAAAGAAAACCCCATCACCATTAAGCAGACACTCCCCATCCCCCCTTCTCTCAGCCCTAGGCAGCCACAATCTGCTATTTCTATGGATTTACCTATCCTGGATATTTTATATGAACAGAGCCATACAATATGTGGCCTTTGTGGCTGCCTTCTTTTACTTAGCATAATATTTTCTTTCTTTCTTTCTTTCTTTCTTTCTTTCTTTCTTTCTTTCTTTCTTTCTTTCT
>NW_019154130.1:14292941-14601247 GCF_002288905.1 Enhydra lutris kenyoni
ACCTACCTTCCTTCCTTCCTTTCTAAGATTTCATCTAACCACTTGAGAGAGGCAGCACAGGGAGCAGTGGGAGCAGCAAACGGAGAGGGAGAAGCAGAATCCAGGCTGAGCAGGGAGCCCACCACAGGGCTCCATCCCAGGACCCTGGGATCATGACCTGAGCCCAAGGAAGAGGTTTTATCAACTGAGCCATCCAGATGCTCCCACTTAGCATAAAATTTTCAAGGTTCATCCTCCTTGTAGCCTGTGTCAGTACAGCTAATCCTTGAGTTAACAGCAAAAGCCACAAGGCATTTATCTACAACCGCCCACCTTGGTCTCCAGCTACCCAATCCAAGGTGATTGGCAGAGACTGCACCTGCTGCCCTCTGAGTCCCCAAGAAGGCCCGCCAATGCCCTCAGCAGCCACGGGGCCAGGACCCCAGGGCAGGGCTGCAGGTCGCCCCTGCGCTGATGACGGAGTGGGGGGCATTCGGGTGGAAAACCCCGGCCTGTGAGCTGGAGGCTCTGCTGAAGCGGAGGGACGCGACCAGGGATGGGGCTGGGCAGGAAGCCCCGAACCCCTCGCTGCCCCTTCTCCTCCTGGCGCTGGGACTCGGGGCCGAACCAGTCACCGTCCCCTCCTACACGTGGTCGCAACCCTGCAGCCTGGCGGAGGCAAGCGCTCACATGTCGTCATGTCGCCACAGCAGCCGAAGGCCACCAGCTGGTGTTGCCCCTCCAAGCAGAGGGGGACAGCTTTCCTGTGCCTCCAGGTGACGTCATTACCAAGCCAAAGCCACCAGCCTGTAGACACCGCCAACCTGAGGCCAGGCACGCAGGAGCCGCCTCCGAGTACCCCCGGGCTTATTGGTGGACTAAAAAAGGGCAGGTCAAGGGGTGCCTGTGTGGCTCAGTGGGTTAAAGCCTCTGCCTTTGGCTCAGGTCATGATTCCAGGGTCCTGGGATCAAGCCCCACATCGGGCTCTCCGCTCAGCGGGAAGCCTGCTTCCTCCTCTCTCTCTGCCTACATGTGATCGCTGTCTGTCAAATAAATAAATAAAATCTTTTTTTTTTTTTAATAAAATCTTTAAAAAAAAAAAAAAGCGCAGGTAGAAAGTTATACCTGGATTTTCAACAGGGCGGGGGCAGAGGGCGGGGCCGAGGGCGGGGCTCCTGCCCCCAGCGGTTCAAAGGTCAACCGTACTTCTTTCCTTTTTATGCCGAGTAATATGCCACTGTATGGATTACCCCACAGTTTGTTTCTCCACTCTTACCTTGATGGACGTTTGCATTATTATTGTGGATTTTGCAAATTATTTGCAAAATTAATATTTGCAAATTATTATGCATTGTTTTTGTTATTGTGAATGGTATGTTCCAATCCAATGTTTTTTAAAGCCTGTGTGGTCTGTCAGATCATAAAGAATGAAATATCAGTGCCCTGGACCAGAAATCAGGACACAGGGTGGGTCGTGGTGATGATTGACAGCCACTCACTAGTATAACTCAGCAAGCAACTTTACTCCCTCAGCTGTAACCCAAGAGATTGAACCAGAATTTTTGTATAAGTTATTATTTGGAAGGTGGGTCTGAGTATTTAATTAGGAGATGATCCCCAAAAGTGACAAAGGAAAGAGAGGAAGGAAGCCAACAAATTTAGTGCGCCTTTAGAATCACATTATTGCACTGGGCAATTAGGTTTGGGTTCCACTGAGGACCTCTGTATCGACACTCTATGGAACAGATCTTAGAGCTGTCTCACCCAGTGGGCAAGGGAGCTGGGGTATCTAACCACTAACTCCTGTCTGTCACTGGTGAGCACCGTTCACAAGCTATCCACTCTGTGACCCCTTTGGCCTCCCATTTGCACATGCCAAGAGTGCCCTAGAAGGTTCTGAGACAGAGTCATGTGTGCTTCCAGCAGGAAACTTTGGGTATACACGCCCTCTGCAGATGAGGTCCAATGGTCATCAAGGATGCATGTTACAGGAATTATCAAACTCTGATCCTCAAATCCCTGGGGGCTCACATTTCATTTTATTTAGTTTTTTTTTTTTTTCTTTCAGGAGCTCACATTTAAATTAGAAAAATACAGCCTTCTCTTCTTCCTTTTTTTTTTCCCACCTTAGTTGAATCTTTGCCCGAAAACTGCTTTAGTTTGTTTCAATCATCTTCCTGGAAAAGGGAAGCAATATACATCCTTTTCTCCTCCATTCCTTCAAAATTCTTTGAAAGGCAGCAGACTCTGGCTGAACTTTATTAAGAAAGATGTATTACCTTGAGCTGGGCACTACTTCCCTCTAGGTCCAGTTCACCCTTAAAAAAAAATTTTTTATTGAAAATAAATAAATTTCAATTTTTTTGAAAATAAAACAAAGATATAGGAAACCACACAAAATTAACGTGTGGCCTAGTGAATTATTACAAGGAAAATGCTTTTATAACCTCCACCCAGGTCAAGAAATAGAATTTTGCCAGACACCCCACAAGTTACAAAAAGAGGCTATTTGCCCATTAAGGTCTCTTCCCTGGGAGTCTACACTTCTAAAACTGACAACTCTTGTGTTTTTTTCTATAATCAGCTCATTCGTAAGATTCAGCCCTATAGCCAAACTCTATGATATTACCAAATATTTATCAATCCTTATGTGAATAAGATAACATGACTCCCACACGTAAACTTTCCCCTGAATTCCCACTTAATTGGGAGTAAAATCCAGAAATTTCACTGGCACCACAAGGCCCAAAAGGATCAAGCCTTTCCTCCTGTTTTCCAGTTCACTCCAGCCACCTCTATGTTTCTCCAGCATGTAAAACTCATACCCACCTCAGGGCCTTTGCATTTGCGTTCTTCCTTCTGCCTGAGATGCTCCTCCCAAACTCTTCTCCCATCTGACTCTTTCTTATCATTATAGTCTCAACTGAACTGTCACCTCTTCAGGGAGGTCCTCAATGACAACTCCATCTAAAGCAGGGTTTTAGGACTCACATAAGTTCATTTGTTTCTTTCACAGTAGTAATCACTCTGAAATTATCCAGCTTATTTATATTTGTGTATTTGTTTATGTATCTATCTGCCACGCAGGGCCCTTCAGCTTTGCAAAAAGGATTAACATTGTCTGTTCTGTTATTCCTTGATCCCCAGCACCCAAAACAAAGCCTAGCATAAATTGGCTCTCCACAAATATTTGTGGGTCCAATACCACAGAATGAACTCATTCTATCTCTCTGTCACAATGACATTTGCATCTCAGTGGGGAGAGAACACAGGGATGTTTACTGAAAAAGATGGACAGGTCTGCTAACATTGTCAGTGTTATTTACATCACCTAGGCAAATTTCAGAAGGCCTGGTAGAAATCCAGGTAGACCAACTAAAAAGCAAGCTTATGGGTGCCTGGGTGGCTCAGTGGGTTAAAGCCTCTGCCTTCGGCTCAGGTCATGAACTCAGGGTCCTGGGATGGAGTCCCCATCAGGCTCTCTGCTCAGCCCCCCCCAACCCCCGCCTGCCTCTTTGCCTACTTGTGATCTCTGTCAAATAAATAAATTTTTAAAAATAATAAAAAAATAAAAAGCAAGCTTACAACTCTCTCCCAACAGCTCACACACGCTACAGTCTGTCTTAGTCTGCTATAAAAAAGTACCACAGACTGAATGAATGGCTTAAACAACAGAAATTTACTTTTCCTGGTTCTGGAGAGTGGAAAGTCCTGGATCAAGGGTCTGGCCGAGTTCGAGCTCTGCTGAGAGCTCTCTTCCTGGCTTGTAGATGGCTACGTTGTCCTCATGTGGTCTTTCTTCTGAGTGTGCATGGAGAGAGAGAATGGGAAAGTGGGGACATCTGGGACCCATGCTTTTACCAGGTTATCTTATCTGAGCCAGAGCAGAAGTATTGAAGTTTTCTTCATGCACGAAAGCATGTGCATAGCTCAGATAAAGGATCCATAAGTTTTTTTTAAGAGAACCCAAAGCTCAACGTCCTCCTGGCCATGGCTTCCTCACTGCCTAATGGGAACAAGAAAAACACCTCAAAGAAGATATTTAGGGTTATCCACTGGCCTGGCTTAAGTCCCTCCTGGGCACCAGTAGAACCCCTTGCCTACCTGAATTCTTGCCTTTCTGTGAATCTGTTTCCACCTTTTACTCTGTAGGTTCCTTTGGGGCTGGAATCTTGTCTTATCTATTTTTGTCTTTTTAAAAAGATTCATTTTTAAATTACAAAGATAGTATATCCTCACAGTAGAAAAAAAATTCAAGCAATAAACAAAAAAGAAAGTCCCTTTTGATCTGGCCCTGTTTCCAATCCCACTCCTCTCCCCAGATGGGACGACTATTAACAGCGTGTTATATATATTTCCAGAACTTTCCATTCACAAGAATAATGATGCCAATAAATGTGCTAACGTTTGTTGAATGTTTACTGAGTCAGGTGCTATGCTAAGCACTTTCCGTGCATGTTCTCAATTAATTCACAAAACAAGCCTATAAAGTCGATGTTATTTTATTTCCTGTTTCACAAAAGAGAAAGCCAAAGTGGTAGTTACAAATGTGGTAAAGCCAGAATTTAAACCCAGGCAGACTGACTTCAGGGCTCATGCTCTTATCCTCTAGACTTCTGCCACTTACTTTGGGATTTGGAATGTCACAGACACTTCTCCATAGTTACCCACAGAATTCTATTTCCTCCTTTTTTTAAAGTTGCTCAGTATTCTATAAAATGAATCTATTTAATTCATTTTGTCATTCTGTTGACACGGGTTTTAAACATTTGTGGTTTTTCATGCCTTATTTCATCAAATCTAAGATTTCATTGATTGTTAGAAGCACCTAGTTTCAGATAGATTAAAATGTGAAATAAAATACGTATTTTTAAAAAAGTGCATCTTAGAATTAATGTAATACGGCATGAGAGACCCTGCTGCAAATGAACACACATCCATATAATTGGTATGCGTATATTTCTGCAGAAGCTCCCTGGAAGTAAAATTGTGCACTAAAATGTAGGTGCATTTTTTATTTTGATAGATACTACCAAATCCCCTCCAGGAGACCATTTGTCAGTCATCTGTCTTCAACCTATTTGGCAAATGCCTGGCACTTTGTAGGAATCAAATAAATGTTGGCTCAGTAGACAAAATGCATGAGCTGGCCCAGCAAATACAAAACATTTTGAGATATGCATGAAACAAAACACAAAAAACAAGAACAAAAAAGTCCCACCACCACAAAAAAAAAAAAAAAAAAACACACACAACAGAGACTGACAGCAAAATTAGAATATTTTAGGACCACAGTGTGTACACAGTTCTTGCTAAAGAACTGGCCACAATAAGTGACAAACGCTAATAGGTTAAATAATGTCATACAGAATGATGTGCCCAAAGTGATTATAAAATGCCTTACAAAATTATCTATCAAAAGGCTGTGCGCTCAATTTTTAAAAAAAATACACTAATAACTCCAGCATTTTATACCCCCAATACTAGTGAAAAGTTTCCAGAACTCTTACGGTCTGCCATTTCCTCAAATACCTGCAAGATTACTTGCATCAGAATCACCTGGAGTGCTTATTAAAATGCAGACCCCACTCCACAGAGCTTCGGAATCATAATTTCCAGGGATTAGGGCCGGGGACTGTGCATTTTATGCGGTCGGTGCCTCTAAGGCACTCAAAAGCGTGGGAGCTAGCGCATTAACAGGCTTTAATAGGATGAGTCTCTTAATTAGATCAGCACTTTAAAGGAGCTCTTTGGCTGTCGAGTACGGAACCAAGTGGAAGTGGGCAAAGATAGCTAAAATAGTTAATGACATCACTCATTCCAGCGCGGGAGGAGGGGCCCAGACCGCCCGCGCGCTGGCACGCCCCCTGTCGGCCGTCAGCGGCCCGGCCTGGCCTGGGTCCGGTCGTAGCAGCCAACTCCTCAGGGAGCGCCGACCGCGCCAATCTAGACCGGAAGCGGAACTGAGGTCGAATTAGACTAATGAGCTTCGCCGGCCTCGCCGGCCGCCCCCGCCGCCCCCACCCCGGATCCCGACTGACTCGCAGACGCGCCGGAAGCGGAAGTTGCTAAGAGGTGGGGGAGTTGTTGGGAAAGTGTCGGGTTATATTCGGGCTTCTCGGGCTAAGTGCGGTTGGATAACAGGTCTGGTCCTTCTCGCCCGCCTCGGACCGGCTACCGGCCCGGACCCCTCGCCCGAGGGGAGTGGCACTCGGGGCTCCGACTCCTTCCCGGGGTCCGTGTGACCCGCCGGTTGCCGTAGTCCCCTGCCCCTTTCCTGGAGCGAAGCACCGTCCGGCTTGCAAGTGTCCCCGCAGACCCCGGCCATGGGCAACACGAGCAGCGAGCGGGCCGCGCTGGAGCGGCATGGCGGCCACAAGACGCCGCGGAGGGACAGCTCGGGGGGCACCAAGGACGGGGACAGGCCCAAGATCTTGATGGACAGCCCCGAGGACGCCGACCTCTTCCACTCCGAGGAAATCAAGGTGAGGGGGTGGGGGAATCCGGCTCCCCTGACTCATGTTGAGGGGAGGAGACCTCTCCCAGATCCCCCGCCACATCCCCTCTAAAACTCAGCATAAGTGGGAAGGAAGTGATCCGTAACTCCGTGCACTTAAAAAGCCAGATGGTCCTGTAAGAGCCCTCTTGGTAATCCAGGAACCTGTGTCTAATTACCGATGAGAAAGTCACCCCGAGGGAGGAGGAACTGATTTAGTTTAACATCATTAAGGCGAAAGCAGCTCTGGGACAGCGTTTCAAATTCTTAATTACTTAAGATCGTTGAGCTAGCTGCAGGTGAGCCTCAGTCTCTGCTCTCCTCGTAGGTATAGTTAGTTTCACTGCTTTGAGAAATTTTTCCTCACCTTTACGAAGACTGACACTTCTTGTAGGATCTGGCTTTGCAGTTTGTTGTCGATTTTGGAGATAAACCAGAGCATGTGTGTAAGCAGAAAGGAGAGTTACACAGCTGACTGCTGTTTCCGGAGGTGTTTCATTCTAACTGAAATTTTTGGTTCACCAGGTACTTAAGAGCAGATGTAGAAAACTCAATCCGCTTTTGGAGGTCAGGGGGTGAGCAAAGTGTCAGTCTGAAAGGGGGGCAGCCAGGTGCTACTCACGTTTTCTCTCCTATTGTGTAAATATGGCTTCAGATTTAAAAGAGACCAAAGCAAACATTTTTGCAGGCCAAATTTTGGAGATCCTACCGTAGTCTGCTTTAATTCATCAAAACTTTGAAGATAAGTCTTGGGGCGCCTGCGTGGCTCAGTCGTTAAGTGTCTGCCTGAGCCTGGCGTGGGACTCCCTGCTCAGCCGGAAGCCTGCGTCTCCCTCTCCCACTCCCACTGCTTGTGTTCCCTCTCTCGCTGTGTCTCTCTCTGTCAAATAAATAAATAAAATCTTTTAAAAAAACAAAAAAAAAAAAAACTTTGAAGATAAGTCTTGATTCCTGCTTCAGCCATATGCCCTTTAGCTACCTGATGGGGTTTTGTGTTTCCAGCTCCAGGGCCCACACCTGGTGTCCAGAACCACTTAGTGGTTCTGGCAGCTGATAAGTGTTGTGGTAGATCCTAAGAAAGGAAGACCTGATCCTTTAAGGACAGTGCAACAGAGTAGGTTTTGGAAAAATCAAGGTGTCTCCCAGCCCAACATATTCTCTGTTTGTACCTGTGTATTACTCATCATTGCCCATTAGGCTAATTGCCTGGCAACTCATTCCACCTTCACTCATATATTTTCTCAGATGTTGGGCTTGGTGATCACATTATGATCTTAAATCCTCACTTGGATCTTGGCTTTAGGTCTAACTAAAGAGTCTTTTACTGAGGCTTATGTCCTGGGATATGCACTTGCTTTCTGAATTTGTTGCGTTCCTGAGGACCTGTGTGCAAAGTGAACTTTGGAATCCTGTTTCCCGGGTGACTTGGTATCCTTTCCCCCAGAAGTAATTGTGGCCCAGGACAGCTATTTAAGACACCATAAAAACCAAACTACTCTCTTCCAGAAGTGTCTGTTCTGTTGCTGTTCCAAAATTCCTACAAGAGACGGTTAGCATACAGGGATCTGGGGACAATGATTTTAAATAGTGTCCATTATCACTTCCTCAGAAGTTACTGAAATGATGGAGCAGAGACACTGGATTGAATGCCCTATACTCCCCAAAAAGTCATGGATTATTTTAGCTACACTAATTGACCATTTTGACTGTGGTTAGTTATCACCTTCTCAGTGGCAAGTGCTTCCAGTCTGTTATTCTTTGATCTCTAGATCTTGTTCAGTCTTAAAGAAAGCAGGCATCATTTAAGATAAACTCCGGTCAGGGCGCCTGGATGGCTCAGTCAGCTAAGCGTCTGCCTTTGGCTCAGGTCATGATCCCAGGGTCCCAGTCAAATCCCATGTCAGGGTCCCCGCTTAGCAGGGAGTCTGCTTCTCTCCCCCTCTCTCCTTCCTCCCTGCTTGTGCTCTCTCTCTCAAATAAATAGTCTTTAAAAAAAAAAAAAAAAGACAAACTGGTCAGTATTTGAAATGAAGGTCTTAGAAGCTCGTTCATTGATACCTTTAAAGGTCTCCCCCAGCCTCCAGCTCCTGTTCTTTTAACATCTTTGGCTTCTGACTAGGAAATATGTAAAAGATCAAAAGCACATATATTTCCCCTAGAGTTGCATGTGTTTATTTCTCTCCTGATTTGGAATACCTCAGATACACATCACTTCCCGTGCTTGGAAGCTATTGTTTGCCATACGGAGGGTCATTCTGTGTCTTTTTCTTCCCAGTGCCTTGACAGCACTTCAGATACTTTTTTCCCTCAGAATCTGGATTTGTGCGTTTTCAAGTTGACAGCTCTGGAATTGTCTTTAACAAATGTCCGTGTACTTCAAATCTTGTGAATTAAGGGGAGAAAATGACATTTATCTATCTGGTCTTGAAGTCATTGCACCTGCTTGCAAGCGAGTTCTGTAGTTTCTACTAAAAATTTTGGTGTAGATCTCTTTAATAGCAACAGTATTAACAGCTAATAATTATTAAGTAGTATGTGTCAGACAGCATGCAGAGCAGTCTACGTGGGCCCTCTCAGTCTTTCACAGCAACGCTAAGAAATAGTTCGTTTTGTTATCTCTGTTTTCCTAGTGGAGGAACCAAGGCCCAGCCATTAAGTTAATGAGCTTGAGTATGAACGTAGGTAGTAATCGCTGCCTCTTTAGGATGAATCGTCTACCTCAGGGTGACTGGCCATTGTAGGGAGCTCGCGAATGGCTTCCTGTCCCTGAGTAAACTGTTCCATTTCTAGGCTCCAGAAAAGGAAGAATTCCTGGCTTGGCAGCATGATCTGGATGTGAATGATAAAGCCCCTGCGCAGGCTCGGCCGACAGTGTTTCGATGGACGGGGGGCGGAAAGGAAGTTTACTTATCTGGGTCCTTCAACAACTGGAGTAAACTTCCCCTCACAAGAAGGTAACTGCCTGGACAGCATTCACTTACTTGTCTTAATCCAGGGATTCTGTGGTTTCTAAACGGGGAGTAGAAAAGGATGTTTTTATAAAATGGATGCTGAGGGGCGCCTGGGTGGCTCCGTGGGTTAAAGCCTCTGCCTTCGGCTCAGGTCAGGATCTCAGGGTCCTGGGTTTGAGCCCCGCCTCGGGCTCTCTGCTCAGCAGGGAGCCTGCTTCCCCCTCTCTCTCTGCCTGCCTCTCTGCCTACTTGTGATCTCTCTCTCTGACAAATAAATAAATAAAATCTTAAAAAATAATAGTAAAAAAAAATGGATGCTGAATGGAAAATAATTTTGCTTAATAATTCACTGGGTTCCCATCTCACACCCAGTTAGTCTCTAGGTTCAGAGCACACTTAGAAGAAAATATTTCTCAGTAACAAGTATTTCCTGGACATCTTTGACTTCAGGCATGCAGCTGTGTGTTTGCTTAGGCAGGACTCCTCCTGCAGAAAGAAATCTATTCCCCGTGCAGTGGAGAGAGAGCCCTGGGCTGGGAATCTTTAAGACCAGGATTTGAGTCCGCATTGGCTGGGCTAACCTCTTGGTGACACCTGAGTCCCAGTGTTTCTATCTGTAAGAAGGGAATTTTGGACAGATCATCTCTGAGGTTCCTGCCTTTGCCTCTCTGTGTATTACTTTTGTTTGGAAGGTACCTGTTCTGTAGATGTCATTAGCAAGACCGTAGTAAAACGTGTGATCAGGAATCCTAGCATGGACATCCTTCTCAAGCTGTCCCTGAGAAAGCATCTTCACTAGTGAGTGTTCTTGATGAAACAGAGGGAGAGATTGTCCCCTGCTGGGTCAGGCCTGAATCCTGTCCCAGACCACGTGCTTTCCCAGGGCTGATGTCAGAATAGCAGGGAAACAGCATAGTTACAAGTCCTTTTAAGTCTGAGGAACAAAACCGAGAGCTTTCCTGGAATCTTGTCTTAGTAGGGAAGCAGGTTTCTTTAGAGACCTATCTGGATTCTTTGGAATGAGTCCCATCTCCTGCCCAAGGCAGATCGACAAAGACTAAAACTTCAGTTTTACCTGGAGCTGCTGTCCTCCTCAGCAAGAGGTGTTTTGCATGCAAGCTGAAAAGACACGTGCCCGATTGTGGGTCTTTTGATGGTGGGAAGGCGGGTTATTCCTGTACTTAGCAACGTGAGTCCTCCAGGAAACCCCTTGCATTGCTGCTTCCTTACAGTTTTTCTAGATTGGGATCATTCTCCTGACTTGTCGCAAGTGGTTAAAAGTGTTTATTCCTCCGCAGCTGGACTCTTGGTTTCGCAGGGAAAGATCGGGTTTTGTTTGATGGCAGATTTTATCAGTAAACTTAGAAGGGCAGCTCACCCAGCTAAAATCCCGTTTCCTTTTTCATTGCAGCCACAATAACTTCGTAGCCATCCTGGACCTGCCTGAAGGAGAGCATCAGTACAAGTTCTTTGTGGATGGTCAGTGGACACACGACCCTTCTGAGGTACTCTTCCACCCGCCCTTGGTCCTCTGCCCGCCTGCACAATCCAACCAGACCACTTTCCCTTATCGATTAGGCCAGGTCCCTTTGTCCCGCCGGTAAAAATCCCTGTGTGTGGCTGAGCTAGATAGCAGTGCCGATTGTCAGATGTACGGGCAGACTTGAGGGAGAGGAGCAGATTGGCTAGCCCGGGGATGAGACCTTCCAGCCAGGAAGTCTAAATTTTCTAAAGAATAACTCCAGAGACCTTCCACATTATGATTTCTGCCTGTCTGTCTCTTCCCAGCCAATAGTAACCAGCCAGCTTGGCACAGTTAACAACATCATTCAAGTGAAGAAAACTGACTTTGAAGTATTTGATGCTTTAATGGTGGATTCCCAAAAGTGCTCCGATGTGTCTGGTATGAACACAGTTATTTTATACCACGTGTGTGCAGGTGGGGGCCATGCAGTCCAGAAATCCTCTTCCTTCTCTTGCCTCTCACTCTTGAGCTCAAGCTGATGCCCAGTCGGGTGGGTGTCTGTAGCTCCCTCAGGAGCCACAAAAGTAATTCCTAACTCTGTCAGGTCAGGTGGTTGAAATCCAGCCCCAAGGGAGCTGGAAGTCATTTTTTTGGTCATCTTCAGTATTTGGCAGGTCTGCTTAGCCGCAGAGAGCAGACCGTGTTGACAGAGCCAGAGCTTGATCTCGTGCCCGGGGCAGGGCCCATGAGGCCCTGGAGAGTTGTGTTGGGTTGGTGATGAGCTAGCCCAGGGAAAGCCTGCCGGCTCCCTCCCACTCCCGACCTGCTCGGGGTGCCTGCCTAAAGAGCTTCAGCCTGACAGGTGATAATCGGATACCTCCGTGACCTCATGGGGTGTATTAGCACCTTCTCAGAATCCCTCTGGGGGAGACGGAGGCTCATCACAGGGAACAGGCTAACTGTGTGACCTGCTCAGTACCAGCCTCATACAACTTTACCATCTCCCAAGAGTCAGCCAGTCATCGAGCTTTCAGTAAATTGCTTTCCATCCAAATCCACAGGAAGAAACATAATGCGTGGAATTCAGAGGCAGTGGTGTGTTGTAATCTAAAGTGTCCGTGCCAGCTTCACTGCCCCTTCTCGCAGGGGCTTAAATAATTCCTAGACCCCTGTGGGAGGCAGCAAAAAGATTGCCCTGGATTGTACCTGATAATCTAACACGATGGGTTCAGTTCCATTTACAGGATGATTCTTTGTTGTTACCTGGCTGGGCCTGGGGCTTCTGCCACCAGGATCTCTTACTCTTTATCAGTTCAGAAAGCACAGCGGTAAATCGACCATGGCGGGCTTGCTGTGGCTGAAAAGCCAGCTTGTTGAGCAGGAATTGGAAATCCAAAAATAGCATTGTCTCTAGATAGCTAGCTAGCTAATCTTTTCGAGCAGTCATTTATTCCTTTTTTCAATAGGTGGGAATTAGGGGATGGAGAAGATGCCCAGATATCCCCTTGTTACTGTAACTGTAACATGAGGCCACGTACCAAAGCTTTTATTCAAGTTTCTGCAGCATAGACCACCTGGGGAAAGAACACTGCCCCCTCACTGCCAGCAAACCAGCATCAGGCTCTGTGTGGATTTCGTATTTAGATACTCACTTTCTTAAAATACATCTTTACTCCTAATGACTCAGTTTTCTGCACTTAATGCTTTTCTGTTTCCTACTGTCCCCTGGTTGGGTCGTGTGAAGGGAGCTGTACCCTAGAAAATGACATCAAGGGAACTGGCAGAGCCAGAGTGCATCAGGTTTATTCCGGATGGCCCTGAGGGTCAGGCGACCAGAACCCACCCCAGGTGTCCTTTGAACAACCTCTCAGTCCCTTCCAGCTGGCCCAGCATTGCTAAGTGAGCTGTCTCTAATCTTATGAAACACTGCCCTTCTAGAAGCTTCTTAACATATCTGTGTAATCGAGACACTCAAGCAAGAGTTTGAGAGGAACCTGAGTGTGGTGGAGTCAGAGGACCTGTAGAGATCAGGTTTTCAATTTTTTATTTTTGGTTTTAGTTTTGAAATGTGCCCATGCCTTGTGTAACCTGTTTCTGCCACCCAGTCTGTGTACACAGGCTGCTTTATCTTTTTTATTCTGGCTGGTGGTGCTCAGACCTTTGGCTTGGCTGCTTAAGCCTCACTTGAAGCCCTGAGCTTCTTTGCGGTATTTGTCAGCCCAGCCCAAGGCAAGAAGCATTATTCTGCAGGGGCGTGTCGGGTTGGGTTTCTGTGAGCAGCCTCCTTGTTAATCTGACCCGGAATCACCAGCTTCGCCACCACCACTGTCTGCTGCCAGGGCATCTGAGCTCGCTGCTGAATGTTACGCCAGTCCCCCAGATTTCAGAAGGGTTTTCTCATTGCCTCTGCTCTTCACCCAGGGGGGCTTGTATATTCTTCAAGGGAATAGAAATCTTTATTGAGGGGACAAGGAAAACTAGATGATGCCACAAATTCAACAAGACTGCTTCTAAAACTCATAATTTTCAATGTAAATATCCTGTCATCATGTCCCAACAGAGCTGTCCAGCTCCCCACCAGGACCCTACCATCAGGAGCCCTATGTCTCAAAACCAGAAGAACGGTTTAAAGCCCCACCCATTCTCCCTCCACACCTGCTTCAGGTCATCCTAAACAAGGACACGGGGATTTCGGTGAGTACACAGGTGTCTGTCAGCACCGTCCTCCATGTTCGTGTTCCAAGGCTCCCCTTTCTGACCACCTCTTGGAAAGCAGTTGATAAAAAGGTCTCCGGGTTGCCCATCGGTGTTAACTGCTGGGGGACCCCCCACCCCGCGCTGTGGAAATGGGTTACAAGCAAGTTGTTCCCCAAGTGTGGGTGCTGGTTTCCCATCACACAGAGCCTTTCTGAGCTTGTCTTCCCGTGTCTCACTCCTGTCTCGGCCCTACCTCTTGTAAATCATGATGAAATAAAGAGCCGTCCCTTCTCAGTAAGCTACTGAATGGAAATCCTCCTCTGGCCCCACGTTTTAGAATCTAATCGAAATCACCACATCGTTTTCAAAAACATCAGTGCTCCTGGATCCAAATTTCGGGAATCTGGGTAACCTACATTTTCCCTGATATTACACATAAAAAGAAGTGTATAATCTCCTGGATCCTGAAGAGCACCCCATCATTACCTTGTTAATTTTCCATTCCGTTAAAGTAGATACGTGCAGCACGGCCCTAATTCCCAAGAATCTGGGTGTTCTTGTGCTTTGTCCAAGCCACCCCCTAAAATTCACATGTTTCTGAGGTGATGAAGTGAGCATGACACTCTCTGGAGGCCATGTACAAGTGAGTACACATGCACTGCGCTGCAGAGCCGACCCAGGTGTGTGCACGCAGCCCCCCACAGCAGCCATGGCTCAGTCCCCGGAGACACCACTCTCCCCCCCCCCCCGCCCCCCTCATTATCCATTTCATTCTTTGTGCTCCTGAATATAGACAGGAGCTTGCAGTCCACTGCTCGGGCATGTTTAGTACAGATTTATCTTGCTGCTTTCTCTAAAAATGCACTCAGTGGACAGCTCTTTCTTCCTGCCTCCCTTTCTATAAGAGGACAGAGCCTTGACCCACACTTTAGAGGCCAAGGTAGAGCCTGACCAAGACACATACCAGTGCATCCAGTAGGCATACAGGGAGCTGCCCTTAGTTGAAGCAATGAGGCATGACCCCCCTGACCTCATCTGTCCTCTTAGATGATCCTTTCACTGCCCAGCTTAAGCAGAAAGGGGCATGAGAGCCTGCTTCTTTCCTTTGGATACCCACTGCTGTGAAATAAAGGGGGAACCTTCTTCATTTCCAAATCCTAAATGCTCACCGTCTGCTTTTGTTGCCCCCACAGTGTGATCCGGCTTTGCTCCCTGAGCCCAACCACGTCATGTTGAACCACCTTTACGCACTCTCTATCAAGGTAATGACATGTTTGTCGCTGGTAGAGCTGTGTTTCTCGGTGTACTCTGAGGCCCCCTAGCAACAAAATTACCTGGAGTACTTACCTAAGGAGTGCTTACCAGCTTCTGGGCCCTTATGCAGACCCACAGGCTCCAGTTCTGAAGGCAGAACAGGACTCTCTTTATTAAGTCCCTTTGAAGATTCTCGAACACACACACACACTAAAGTTTGAGCCCTTGACTTAGTCCTGCCTTTGATAATTTCCACCCTCTTCCTCAGGATGGAGTGATGGTGCTCAGCGCGACCCACCGTTACAAGAAAAAGTATGTCACCACCTTGTTATACAAGCCCATATGAAGAGCTGGGAGCCGGCGGTGGTCCCCAGGGAACAGTGTGCACCCCCAGCCTCCACGCGTGCATGCTTTCCACTAGAGGGAACGGACTGTAAAGTTTTCATTTCACGCTCTTTACCAGACATTTCATACCCGCCGTAGTCCTGCTGGAAGGTTTGTTCCAGGCGTGGCAGCTCCCACAGCGCCTCTGTCTGGAACAGTCCTCTTGGCCCCCAGTGGCTATGAGCCTCAGGGCTCACTGGAGCGGAGAACAGAGTGAGGGGACACAGAAGGTCTGGGGCCCCCACACCACGGTGCATGAGGACAGGTGCAGTTCTGAACAGACATCCTCTGAGCTGGTCGTGGAGATGCTTCTTAAGCCAAAAATGAAGCCCAGCCACTTTGCTGGTAAAACCCAGGAAACCGGGACTGAGGCCACACAAAATACCTAATCAGAAGTGTCTTTGAGGCCATCCCCTTGTCCCTCTCGAGGCCTGGAGCTGACAGCAACAACGGGTCCTCTGAAATCAAAGCAAGAGGTCGTCTCCTGTTCTCTGCTCCAGGGAGGTGTAATCTCTATAGAAATTAGAACCTGTCTGATTTCCAGGTGAAGATTGACAATTGTTTCTTATGCTTATGTGCAGTAAGTACTTTCGTTTTAAACCAGAGGTGGCTGATTCTGTGGCCTTAGGGCAATTTTAAAACCACCCCAACCAGAATATAGATGATGTGAACTGTATTCAGCAATAATCTGTTTTCAGAACAGACTGAAAATCACTGCCATATTTCTCCATTAAGCCAGATGATCTGAGGACTGACCACTGTTAGCTGGAGTGTTGTCCAGCTTTTTATTCTAATCGTAACAAGGTGACCATGTTACCGTGAAAACTTTGGAGAAGCACCCTACCCCATCCTGGCCGCCTTGCTCAGGCCCTCCATCTCTACTTAGCAGCGAAGGCAGTAGCACTTGCTCTTGCTTATTCTGGAAGGAATTTAGAACTTCTCAGCGGCCTTCTAAATTTGTGTCGGGAAGACATCCTTTGGACCAAAGCAAACCTCTTTACACTCGGCGTGGTTTCCAGGGAGTTGCTGCAGATGTGCCCATTAGCACAGGTTCCTGTCCCCAAGTCCGCAGAAGCTGTTGTTACACCCTGTGTTCCTGCTGGGAGATGGAGGAACGAGCTCCCTGGTTTCCAGTATTTATTTGGTAAACCTGAGTCTGGGATACCCTTTTTTTGTTACTGTTTTCCAAACTGAATTATTGTCACGTTGACGTACAGGTTTCAATAAAGCTTTGTAAAGATAACGGGACGTGCACTTGGAGGAAGCTTTGATTTTCTTTCCGTCTTTTGGAGAAGAGACTGGAACTCTTCAGAGGTTTACTCAGCACAGTGCTTTTTCAGTCTTTATCTCATATCAGCACTCACTGAAAATGGTTACGTCCTTGTGGTACTCTGGGGTGAGTGACGGGGCAGCTGCAGCTGAGGGACATTCCCTTGACCCACCCAGTCTGCACGTAGCATTTGGAAGGCTGCTAAGGAGCCCGTAAAACTGAGCTCCTTTGAACCAGTGAGTCAGGAAGGGGGAAGCTAAGGAGAGCCGACTGCAAAGCTTCCCAGTTTGGGCAGGTTGGGGGCATCCCCAGGTCGGAGGTTTTGTCACCTCTTGCACATCAGTGAGCACCACGGAGCCTGGGATCTTGACACCTGCTTTGGAAGACACCAGGACATTCTGGAGTCAGAGTTGCTCCCATCAGCTAAAAGGAGCTCTGTTTGTTCTCCCAAAAATGCTGAAAGATTACAGATGTGCTTTTAATAAGCCTTTCCTTCCCAGGCATCAGAAAACATTAAATAAGTTTATGAGAAAAGGGAACCTCAGTCATTTGAGGTGGAGAGTAGTGTAGAAAGCATCCCTACGTCAGTAATTAGCTAGCTCACTCTGAAAACTCAAGTAATGTGTGAACCCTAGACTTTAAGGACTACAGAGATTATTTAGACTATGGAAACATGCAAAACTCCTCTTTCCAAAACTGGACAAAGTATTTTTAAAATACAATTGAAAATACATACCTAAGCTTGAAAGTATGAAGGGGATCTATTCAAGCACCAAAAACAGAGAGACCATTGCCATGTTTGGCAAGCTGTGAGCACAGCCCCTAGGTCCATGATGGGGACGGAAGGTGGCTGGTGGTGGGACCCCTGTATGAGTTGGTCCAGAACAGCACCGCCCTTTCTGTGAGGGGTGGGTTAGAAAATCTGGCTGCTAGCCTGCGTCCGAGCTCAGAGGAAGCCAGCAGCCCCAGGCTGGGGGGGAAACAGCATGAACTTGGAAATCTAATGTAAAAAGGAATTGGGAGTCAGGAAACCCTGTAAGACCCCTCAGCAGCCCAGTGGCCACAGAGGACTCCCGAGGGAGCCGGCAGCTGTGGTGGACATGCGGGCACGGCCACCTCCTGGAACCATGGTCTCTGCAGTCTCTACAGCCGTCGATGCATCTAAAGGACTTACATTTTCTTTAAAAGCTAACACAAAGCAAGTCTCCTGTGGTTTAGAAGATTGCTCACAGGCCCAAGGGAAAGACTCCAAACCCAAGGTAATGGAAATTATTTCACAGATGTGGGAAAGGAGATGCAAATCACAGGGGCAAAGCCAAATGTAAAAGTGAAGTGTCCTATGACCCAGGCAGTGCCTTCTCTATTAGCATTCCCATGATGGGTGAGGGCTGGTGACATGGTTAATGCTTAAACCCAAATTGGTTTTTTCTTTTTTTTTTTTTAATTAACATATGATGTATTGTTTGCTTCAGGGGTACAGGTCTGTGATTCATCAGTCTTAACACAAGTCACAGCACTCACCATAGCACATACCCTCCCCAATGTCCATCACCCAACCATCCCATCCCTCCCACCCCCCTTCCCTCCAGCAACCCCCAGTTTGTTTCCTGAGATTGAGTCTCTTAAGGTTTGTCTCCCTCCCTGGTTTTGTCTTGTTTCATTTTTCTCCCTTCCCTTATGATCCTTGGTCTTGTTTCTCAAATTCCTCATCTCAGTGAGATCTCAGTTATAGATTATAGATCTCAGTGAGATCTCCAACTGGCTTATTTCACTTAGCATAATACACTCTAGTTCTGACCACGTCATTGCAAATGGCAAGATAATCGGGGTTTTTTTTGATGGCTACATAACAGTCCAGTGTGTGTGTGTGTGTCCCATCTTCTTTATCCACTCATCTGTTCATGGATATCTAGGCTCCTTCCATAGTTTGGCTATTGCGGACATTGCTGCTATAAACATTGGGGAGCACGTGCCCCTTCCAGAGTGGCTGCACCAGCTTGCATTCCTACCAACAGTGTAGGATTCCCCTGTCTGCATCCTTGCCAACACCTGTCATTTCCTGACCTGTTAATTTTAGCCATTATAACTGGTATGAGGTGGTATTTCATTGTGGTTTGGATTTGTATTTCCCTGATGCCGAGTGATGTTGAGCACTTTTTCATGTGTCTGTTGGCCATCTGGATGTCTTCTTTGCAGAAATGTCTGTTCATGTCTTCTGCCCATTTCTTGATTGGATTCTTTGTTCTTTGGGTGTTGTTTGATAAGTTCTTTATAGATTTTGGATACTAGCCCTTTATCTGATAGGTCGTTTGCAAATATCTTCTCCCATTCTGTCAGTTGTCTTTTGGTTTTGTTGACTGTTTGCTGTCCAAAAGCTTTGATCTTGATGAAGTCCCAGTAGTTCATTTTTGCCCTTGCTTCCCTTGCCTTTGGTGATGTGTCTAGGAAGAAGTTGCTGCAGCTGAGGTCGAAGAGGTTGCTGCCTGTGTTCTCCTCAAGGCTTTTGATGGATTCCTGTCTCACATTTAGGTCTTTCTTCCATTTTGAGTCTATATTTGTGTGTGGTGTAAGGAAATGGTCCGGTTTCTTTCTTCTGCATGTGCCTGTCCAATTTTCCCAACACCACTTGTTGAAGGGACTTTTTTCCATTGGACATTCTTTCCTGCTTTGTTGAAGATTAGTTCACCATAGAGTTGAGGGCCCATTTCTGGTATCTCTATTCTGTTCCATTGATCTATGTGTCTGTTTTTGTGCCAGTACTGTACTGTCTTGATGATGACAGCTTTGTTATAGCGCTCGAAGTCTGGAACTGTGATGCCACCAACTTTGGCTTTCTTTTTCAACATTCCTCTGGCTATTTGGGGTCTTTTCTGGTCCCATATACATTTTAGGATTATTTGTTCCATTTCTTTGGAAAAAAAAATGATGGTATTTTGATAGGGATTGCATTAAATGTATAGATTGCTTTAGGTAGCATAGACATTTTCACAATATTTGTTCTTCCAATCCATGAGCATGGAACGTTTTTCCATTTCTTTGTGTCTTCCTCAATTTCTTTCATGAGTACTTTATAGTTTTCCGAGTATAGATTCTTTGTCTCTTGGTTAAGTTTATTCCTAGGTATCTTATGGCTTTGGGTGCAACTGTAAATGGGATCAACTCCTTAATTTCTCCTTCTGTCTTGATGTTGGTGTATAGAAATGCAGCTGATTTCTGTGCATTGATTTTATATCCTGACACTTTACTGAATTCCTGTATGAGCTGTAGCAGATTTGGAGTGGAGTCTTTTGGCTTTTCCACATAAAGTATCCTATCATCTGCAGAGAGTGAGAGTTTGATGACTTCTTTGCTGATTCAGGTGCCTTTTATTTCTTTTTGTTCTCTAATTGCTGAGGCTAGGAGGTATGTACCCTCTACCCTACCCTGTGAAGGGTTTTGATCAAGAAAGAATGCTGTACTTTGTCAAATGCTTATTCTTCATGTACTGAGAGGATTATATAGTTCTTGTTCTTTCTTTTATTAATGTATCACATTGATTTGTGGATGTTGAAACATTCTTACAGCTCAAGAATAAATCCCACTTGGTCGTGGTGAATAATCTTTTTAATGTACTGTTAGATCCTATTGGCTAGCATTTTGTAAGAATTTTTGCATCCATGTTCATCAGGGCTATTGGTCTGTAATTCTCCTTTTTGATGGGGTCTTTGGTTTTGGGATCAAGGTAGTGCTGGCCTCATAAAATGTGTTTGGAAGTTTTCCTTCCATTTCTATTTTTTGGAACAGTTTCAGGAGAATAGGTATTAATTCTTCTTTAAATGTTTGGTAGAATTCCCCTGGGAAGCCATCTGGCTCTGGGCCCCTGCTTGTTGGGAGATTTTCAATTACTGCTTCAATTTCCTTACTGGTTATGGGTCCATTGAGGTTTTCTGTTTCTTCCTGGTTCAGTTTTGGTCATTTATATGTTTCTAGGATTGCATGCATTTCTTCCAGATTGTCTAATTTGCTGGCGTATAGTTGCTCATAATATGTTCTTAAAATTGTTAGTATTTCTTTGATGTTGGCTGTGATCTGATCTCTTTTGTTCATGATTTTATTAACTTGGGTTTTTTTCTCTTTTCTTTTTGATAAGTCTGGCCAGGGGTTTATCAATCTTATTGATTCTTTCAAAGAACCAGCTCCTGGTTTCGTTGATCTGTTCAACTGTTCTTGTGGTTTCTATTTCATTGATTTCTGCTCTGATCTTTATTATTTCTCTTCTCCTTTTGGGTTTAGGGTTTCTATGCTCGTTCTTTCTCCAGCTTCTTTAGGTATAGGGTTAAGTTGTGTATTTGAGACATTCTTTCTTGAGAAAGGCTTATAGTGTTATGGACTCCCCTTTTAGGACCACCTTGGCTGCATCCCAAAAGATTATGAACGGTTGTGTTTTAATTTGTTTTGATGAATTTTTTAAATTATTCTTTAATTTCCTGGTTGACCCATTCATACTTTAATAGGCTGCTCTTTAGCCTCCATGTATTTGAGTTCTTTCCAACTTTTCTCTTCTGGTTGAGTTCTAGTTTCAAAGCAGTGTGGTCTGAAAATATGCAGGCAATGATCCCAATCTTTGGGTACAAGTTGAGACCTGATTTGTGACCCAGGATGTGATCTATTCTGGAGAATGTTCATGTGCAATTGAGAAAAATGTGTATTTGTTGCTTTGGAATGGAATGTTCTGAATATATCTGTGAAGTCCGTCTGGTTCAGGGTGTCATTTAAACCCCTTATTTCCTTGATCTTTTGCTTAGATGATCTGTCCATTTCAGTGAATGGAGTATTAAAGTCTCCTACCATTATTGTATTATTGTTGATGTGTTTCTTTGATTTTGTTATTAATTGGTTTATATAATTGGCTGCTCAAATGTTAGGGGCATAGATATTTACAACTGTTAGATCTTCTTGTTGGATAAACAAAGTTTATCCAATCTCTATCAATCAGTCAATCTGATGATACATTCCATATCTGTAGGTATGAAATAGTGTCCTTCCTCATCTTATTATAGTCTTTAACTTAAAATCTAATTTGATATGAGAATTACTGCCCCAGCATACTTTTGAGGTCCATTAGCATGATAAATGGTTTTCCACCCCCTCACTTTAAATCTGGAAGGGTCTTTGGGTCTAAAATTAGTCTCTTGCAGACAATCTATCAATGGGTCTTGTTTTTTTTTATCCAATCTGATACCCTGTGTGTTTTGATTGGGGCATTTAGCCCATTTACATTCAGGGTAACTATTGAAAGAGATGAATTTAATGCCATTGTATTGCCCATAAGTTCACTGTTACTACATATTGTCTCTGTTCCTTTCTGGTCTGTGTTACTTTTAGGCTCTCACTTTGCTTCGAGGACCCCTTTCAATATTTCCTATATGGCTGATTTGGTGATCACAGATTCTTTTCATTTCTGTTCGTCCTGGAACCCAAATTGCTTTTGAATGAAGATGTATTCTTCCCTCTGGAAATGTATATACAGACGGATTTATAGAACCAAAGATAAGGCTTTCACATTCCTAACATGTAAAACGGTATTGGGTCAATAGGACCATATGTCAAAATACTGAAGCCAAAGATCAAAGGACCCAGGCAAAGCTCTTCCCTTCCTCTGGCTTCACTTACGGTTATAAATGGGAGGGAGGTCAACAGTGCTCTGAAACCAGATCAAAGCCTAACTTCTCACTGGAGTCTGCCATTCCCCCGCTCCATCCCTTCCCAGTGTGTCAATGCTGGAATGAGATTAGGGATGTTGATCCAGTTCAGGTGACCTTGGGCAGGTCACACAGCCTTTCTTCGCTTGATTTCCTCCCCTGAGAAATGAGAGGGGCTGGACTAGCACTAGATGATCTTTGGGCTCCCTTAGTGTTGGGAGCTCCAAAGCCTTTATAACATGGCTGGGATACAGCCACAAACAGGAAGTCAGGAGTCCAGAAAGGAAAAAATGCCAGCCCCTCAATTCGCTCAAATAGGAAACTTACAAACTCCAAAAGCCAAGATTAAAAACCCAAAAACATAACAGTGATCTCATCCATGGTTGAGGTCAGAGACAACACTTAGGGAAGAGTAAAATGTCATTTGGTTCAACTCCCATTATTTCTAGATGCACACAGTTTAATTTCAGAACATGCATCCAGTTCTCCCAGTACCTGATTCTCCACCAGTGTTTATGAACAGTTTGAATGAATTAATGAGGATCCAACTCTATAGACCACTCACATCTCCATCCAGCTTTTTTTTTTTTTTTTTTTTAAGATTTTATTTATTTGGGGGCACCTGGGTGGCTCAGGCATTAAGCATCTGCCTTGGGTTCAGGTCGTGATCCCAGGGTCCTGGGATCAAGCCCCGCATCGGGCTTTCTGCTCGGCAGGAAGCCTGCTTCTCCCTCTCCTGCTCCCCCTGCTTGTGTTCCCTCTCTCACTTTGTCTCTCTCTGTCAAATAAATAAACAAAAATCTTTAAAAAAAAAAAAAGATTTTATTTATTTGACAGAGATCACAAGCAGGCAGAGAGGCAGGCAGAGAGAGAGAGAGGAAGGGAGGCAGGCTCCCCACTGAGCAGAGGGCCCGACATGGGGCTTGATCCCAGGACCCCGGGACCATGACCTGAGCCAAAGGCAGAGGCCTCAACCCACGGAACCACCCAGGCACCCCTCCATCCAGCTTCTAAAGAATCCCTCCTTAGCACCTCTCTTGGAGAGAGAAACCAGGAAGGAGGAACAAGCCAGGGCCTTCTAACCCAGAACACCAATGACAGTTGTCTTCAGGAGAAAATAAGGAAGTTACGAGCACATGTGCATCTCTTCTAAAGCCTGAGTCATCCTTCCTGTTGTAATAACATCTGCAGGGCCTTCCTGAGAGCCAGCAGTGCGGTTGAGTCAGACCCTCAGAGAAGGTCCGAAAGCTGGAGCAGCCAGAGCTCCCAGTCTGTGGGGCCTGCTCTGTTTCTGGTCAGCTCCCACTCATAGTCTTTTTTGTCCTCTTTGTCCTCAGTATGGGCCTTTGCAGGGATGAGGATGCCAGCCCTCATCGCAACCTTTTCTACTGCCCCTGGAGTGAATTCATCCATCTCATCTGGGAAATTGTACCGTGAGTCAACTTTCTTTTTCTTTTTTATGGTTCTCGGAAAGACAGACTGAGCTGCATATAATAGTAAAGTCATTTTCAAAATTCTTTCCTCTACCTCCAACAAGCCCTTCTGGGTAAACGGAGTTCCATTAATCATTGACAGACTCAAGGGAAAGCCAAGTGATCAACACTGTACTGTATTTCCACGACATCACCCTCCCCAGCTTTGGAAAATAAAGCAATATTTGATTAGGCAAGTGATAAAACACTCATGTAAACATTGTGTGCCTGGTGCCACAGTCTCTGTGCTGTAGACATCATAAGCACTGTGTAAACTGCCCAGAGAGAAGTCTGACCAGGACAGGCTGAGGTTTCTCAACCTTGGCACTCTTGACACTTGGACTCGATAGGAGCCGAGTGGGGGTGGGGGCTGCCCCGTACACCATCGGACCGGCCAGATGCCAGTCTTGACAATGAGAAATGTCTGCGGACACGTCAGATGTCCTGAGGGGAGGGGAGCAAAGTGCAGTGATTTAGCACCACCAGAATAGGCCGACTCAGCGGTTACTAGGAGCCGAAGCTTAGCTGTTCCCACTCCTGTAGGCCTAGTCTTAATGCTTTAGATTTAAAACTGCACGGACAAGGGGCGCCTGGGTGGCTCAGTGGGTTAAGGCCTCTGCCTTCAGCTCGGGTCATGATCCCAGAGTCCTGGGATCTGAGCCCCGCATGGGGCTCTCTGCTCGACAGGGAGCCTGCTTCCTCCTCTCTCTCTCTTCCTGCCTCCCTGCCTACTTGTGGTCTCTGTCTGTCAAATAAATAAATAAAATCTTAAAAAAATAAAAAATAAACAAACAAACAAACAAACAAAAAAACTGCACAGACAGTTGCTAGAGTAAATCAGATTCAAGAGGCCCAGTTCTGAAGAAAAACTTCAGTCCTATCAAGCAAATTATCTTTTTGGCCTAAGTCTCCAAATCCTAAAGTTTCATGGTCTGAAATTTACTATGCAGTCAGCATCTTTAGTCTCATGAAAATTAAGTTCTAAGCACAGAACACATGTCTGGTTCTGTTTAAGAAACGGGAGAGGTGGGGCGCCTGGATGGCTCAGTTGTAAGCGTCTGCCTTCAGCTCAGGTCATGATCTCAAGATCCTGGGATAGAGCTCCGTGTCGGGCTCCCTGCTCAGTGGGGTGCCTGCTACTCCCTCTCCCCCTGCCCCTCCCTTGTGCATTCTCTCTAAACAAAATCTTGGGGGAAAAAAGGAGTCGTTGCAGTATAGAAGGTTGGGCCTCATTTTATGGTGGGCTGAGTAATTGTCTGTTGTTTCTTTGGGGTCATTCCTTAGGGTCCAGAGAAGCTTTCAGGAACATTCCTTTTGGAACCAAACTGTTTATGCTTTTGAAGTATTCCATTGGCTGTCAAGAATTCTCATTAACTGAAAAGGTTGGTTGATATTTAATAGACTTTCCCCAGTATTTTAAGGAAAGAAAGGTTCCAACATTTTTACTTGTTTCATCTTCTGAATTATTTCCTTTTACTTTATCTTTTTAAAATATTTTATTTATTGAGTATTAATTTAATATTTAATTTAATATTTAATATTAGTATAAAATATTAATATTTAATATTTTATTTAACACATTGAGAGAGAGAGAGAGAGAGAGAGATACAAGAGAGGGAACATAAGCAGGGGTTGTGGAAGAGGGGGAAGCAGGCTTCCCCTGAGCAGGGAGCCCAATGCAGAGCTCGATCCCAGGACCCTGGGACCATGACCTGGGCCGAAGGCAGAGGCTTAATGACTAAGCCACCTAGGTACCCCTGAATTATTTCCCTTCTTATAGTTATGTCCTTTGGCAGATTTTTATCTCCAAGAGTAAAGCAGAACAGAATTGCAACTATGGTTCCTGTAACAAGCCATGTCAGATACGACCCTGCGACTGTGGTCAGATTACTTCATCAAAAAATAAAAATCAAGAGAGTAAAAGCAACAGGAACCATGAAAGAAATCACCATTTGCCAAAACTAATGTTTGTCCAGATCAAGCAGAGTTTATACTAACAAACTAAAAAATCACGGAAAAAATCTACCTCACAGAATCTAAAAATCCATCTAGTTAAAAATAGAAGTATTTACATTTTAAATTACCTTGATCTGAACTCCTCCAAGGAATTCTACATCATTAAAATCCCCAGGGCCTTATAAGAGATGAGAGAGATTTTAAGGTGACCTGTTTTCTTGGTTAGCTGCTAATATTATAGAACTGGATTATAGGTAATCCAATCTCAAGCCTTTCAGAATGGCCTGTTTGCATTAGGAGCTCTCTAGTTCCGCAGTCCTATAAAGTGACCTACCTGCCAAGTTCACGGTTCACTGGGAAATAATGACTAAATTCAACAAGGTCTCACTCTTGGAAGAGAATGCTGCCAGTCCGCTTGATGCCAGGAAAGCAAGTGTGTCTGGAGCTGTGTCCTTCCCTGACCCCAGAAAAAAAGCACCTCTGACCCCACGAGAAAAGGAAGCAAGGTCCCATGCCATGATAACAACCTTGTGGTGACACAGGCCCAAGACTTGGGATTTTTATGGTCTCTTAAGAAGAGGTCGTTGCACAAAAGCAAACATTTTAGATCATTGCTTTATTTCACTATTGTTTAACAACAAAGTTCATTCCTCTCCAGGTGGATCTTGAATTGTTCCTTTGTGTTCTTTTCCTCATCCTGAATAAAAAAGGTAATGAAGAAAAAGCCTGTACTTTTGGAGACCTAGAATCTTACTTATGCTAATAAGCTTTTGACTGCGATTTCGTGGTCCGGTATTTCCTGCTGGCATCTTGGTGGTCCCACGGAGCTCCCCACCCTCCAGTGAAGATGGCTGTCCACAACTACCACCGTTGAAACCAAAGGTAAGTGTTGAAAAATGCACCTTTTACAATAAAAAAGTAGAAACCAATTCAATTTCCTTTTTTTTTTTTTACGAATATAAAGTTTCTTGTAAATATGTACAGTCTTTTGAGCTAGTTCTATAGCAGGAAGCATTTCACAGATGAGACACACAATATACACTTTCCAGGCTCAAGAAGCCCATTTCTCATGGAGATCCTAAATGAAATGCCAAGACTGAAAGACCAGTTTTCAGTGACCTTTCCAAATACTTGTGGACCAAGAGACAAAAACTTCAGCAAACATTCAGTCTGATCTGCCCTGGGGAGGGGAGGGGATGCAGCATGACCCCAAAGACGCCAAGCAATACATAAAACAACAGCGTGACACCTGCCAAGGGTGTAACAACGTGGAGGGAGGGACACAGGCGTTCCAAACAAGAAAGCACTTAGGTTAAGAGACAAGCAGGAAGGAGCTGGGATTTGGGCCAGGTCGCAATCTGGAAAGTGATCTGAACTGTGGACAACGTGGGGTTGCAATGTGGTTACGTTCACCTGCGGTGGTAGAAACAGGTCTACCTTTCAGCCTCCCTAGGATGTGCCTTGGTTGTTCGAGGCATGCCTAAGAGTCACGCAGAATCGGAAGCAAGAGGTGCCTTGTGGGAGATTAAAGGCAGAAGTAAGGCCGCTCGTTAGCTTGCCAACTGCAGAGCCTCTGGGTTGCTTCTTGACCAGTTGCCGGGAATTTTGCCTTCTGGTAGCGGGCGGCGAGAAACCGTGTGAGCTGCGCGGCACCTAAGGGAGGACCTCCCGACCCCGGCAGAGGCAGAGGAGGGGCCGCGGTGCTCTGGAACTTCCTGGTCCTCAGCTAGCCCTAGGGAAAGGCTCACTTGGGAAGTCACAGTTTTGTGGGGTAGAACCGTGCTGGATGTTGTGTGAACACAGAGTCGTCCACAAGGGAGTCAGGGAAGCGTGAGGGTGTGAGGTGGTGGTTTGCTGAAATCCTTCTCTGGTCGTAAGGCTTGAGCGTTTGGTTTTTTTGTTTGTTCAGTGCTACAGACTGCAGCTTGTTGTGGCCAGTGAGTTGGCAAGTGGTCGGAGGGTCTCGATTCGGCGGGAGCTATGGTATGTACTAGTACATCGGCAGAGCAACCCAAGGGGGGCAGCCAGGTCGGGGGGCAGCACATGCAGTGAACCGCCATGCAGAACTCCCGGACGGGTCTCTTCCCATCCCAGGGTGGGGAACAACGCACTGTCGTGGACAGGAGGTGGGCACCCCCGGTCCCCTCCCGGACCCAGAGACTCATTAATGCTGGGCTCCGAGCAAGTCTATTGCATGCTTTCCTGGCCAGAGCTATGTGGAAAGCAGGGACAGCAGTCTGGGGAGATGACGCTGAGGGGCAGGGAGGGAGAGCTCCTCGAGGTCCCTTGGCCCCAAGTCACTGCCTCCGAGCTGAGGCCCGATGACCTCCGTACATTCTCAGCTGGTGGGAGGGGAAGTCGTCAAGGCCATAAAAGGCAATGAGAACAGTAAACATTTGGCTAAGATGTCACCCTGGGTCAAACAGGGCCATCTGTGCGGATGGACTGGGACAAGAATGAACCTACATGAGTGCAGGAGGTTAGCCAACTGGCGGGGACTCTTCCACAATACGTTTCCGGAGCAAAGACCTGATGGTGTGATCTAGCTAAAAATGACTACAACAGGAAATACATTGCTATTCAAATCTATTAAGAATTCTGTTGTCTTTTTTTTTTTTTTTTTTTTAAAAAAAAGGAAAAAAGGAAATCCAACCAACCCTAGGATCTTAAAGTAGCTATTAAATAGGATTCTAACCACGTTGTAGTTAGCGCAGGTTGGTTTCCTCTGATGAACCGGTACAGGCTAGAGCTAGGTATAAAAGTTGATGAATGCTCTGAAAGAGTAACAAAGTGCACAGAGGATGACTGCAGGAAGGCGCTGGCAGCTCGGAAGAGCTCGGCCCCTGCACCCCCTGGATGCGGGCTGTCCGCACGGAGGCGGGTCTGGGCCCAGCTGTGCCTTGGGGTGGCTGAGCAGATGGGTGCCGGGGGCCCCTTCAGCAGAGTTCCTTAGAGTGGTGTTTTCCTGCAGGTTGAGATGAGGAGTTGGTTTTCCTGGCTGAGATTTACACTGAAGACTGGTCCCAGACCTAGGAGCAAAAGGAGGAGGAGTTTTAGCTTAGGGGGCCAAGAGTCCCTGGGCTTGCCCTGCATGATTCCGGCAGGACACGTGCCGTGCTTGGTCTCCCTGCGGCCGGTAACACCGAGAGCTGCCCAGGCTGGCACCAGCGAGCAGGGCCATGCTGCGGAGCTTGGGGTTCATCAGGGAATGAAAATCACAGAAAATTCTCCAAAGCTTTGGATGGATCTCTGTTAAACACACATACGCTGGACCCGTTTTATCGGTAAGTCAGAGGGGCTAAGAAGAAACATTGACGGGCTAGTCCTCCGCTTGATTGGCAGGGGTCCCAACTGTGACCTGCAGGTGGCATGAGGAGAATGTGATCTAGAAAACCACCCCTCTGTGCCCCCCAGGGACAGAAAGGTGACTGTGCTGTCCAGAGGGGGGCCCTGGAACTGGCTAGCCTGCCAAGGAGGCACCAAGCACTCAGACCCACCCCCTGCTCATGGGGAACCCCCTCCTTGGCTTCAACACCTCCCGCCATCTCTTCATTGACTAACTTACAAAGTTACATAGAGAATAGATGCATATGGTTTAAAGATTTCAAAAGGCTCAAAGTTCTAGAAGGCAGCCACTGTTCCCAATTTCTGTATAGCCCTCCAAACTAATTCTTGATGTACGTGTGTATCTGTATATGTGCCTGAAAAAAATAAGGCATAAACTTTGTGTGGTACACTATCATTTCTGTTTAAGAAGGGAAGATATATATACATACTTGCTTATATGCATAGAATATCTCTAGAAACTGCTAACACTGGTTGCCTCCGGGGAAGGGAATGATCTACCCTTAGGTAGCTGTTCCATCTTGAGGTAGACATGTACACATCATCCATTTGCTTAGAAAGTCCTCTTCTGAAATAGGTTTACTTCCTGAACTTGCTGTATGTCCTGAAAAATCTGAATTATGAGTGTCCCTCCCCCCCGCCCCCTTTTTTCCCAACAGTGGTCCTGAAGGGCCCTCAGCTCCCCAGGTCACTCCCCTGGCCTCAGGATGGTGCCTCACCTTATTGACCTGGGACAGTGGGGTCCTCACAGCTCCCACAGGCAGCCGGCCCCGGCTGCTGTCTTCAAACAGCCTCCCAGGGGAACGTTCCCTCCGCGTGCTGAGCATCCGGCCTGGCGACTTCTCCCGCTCCAGGGGGCGGCCCGGAGACTTGTCCCTGCGCAGCTCTGTCCGCCCCTCTCGGTAGCGGTGGGGTGTGCTTGGCTCTCGCGGGTGGCTGGGGCCTTCCGGGGGGGGGTGCCGGGCTAGAGGCCACACGCTTGGTGATGTGCTCGTTGTACGTTGGTGGGCCTCGCTTGTTGGGGCTGCGGGCAACAGGGAAGGGAGGTGTGGAGCTGAGAAGTCATAACCCCAAAGAAGCATCTTCCTCCTCTGAGCAACCCCCGTGCCCCAATCTTTAGTAGAAAAGATCCCACCTGGAGTTCTTGGGGCATTTTGTTTTCTTCTGGTGGTGAGGACAGGGAGAGAAAGATGATGACAAAAGAAAACCAACTTCCTGGTCTCAGTGCAGGTTTTTACTGAGTACCTACTGTGTGCTAAACTCTTAATGTGTTCTGACTCATTAAATCATCTGGTAACAGCTCCACAAACTAGGAACAAGCATGACCCCCACCGTTCAGATGAGAACGTGGAGACAGACTGGGGGTTGGCCTGCGCTAAGAAGCTGACTCGGGTCAGTTTGACATCCTAATCCCCACCCTGTAATCCTACCGACCTAGTATTTCGTAGAGCCTAGAAGGCACAAAAGGAAGTCTTCTCTTAGGGGTTGAGGCTGCTAAGAGACCCTTGATACAAGGGAGCAATTTTGAGAAAGCCTGCGTTCATCACTGTCAGCTGCCCTATCTGTCCCCTCCTCGGCCTGCTGCTCGGTCACCTCTCTTTCCAGGTGGCTTTCCAAGCCTCCTTGGCACCCAGTGCTGATGTGAAAGGTGTAGGGATCAGACCTGACAGAATTAGAAAACTGAGCAGGACAAATAAAAATAGTACAGTTGGCGCAAAACATGTCCCTGGCCCCAAAGGTTGATAGTAATAACCAAACAACTGAAAACACTGCGCCTTTCTGTATGGCCCATCCAACCTCCACCCAGCTCCAGCCTGGGTATTTCAAACGAAGATTTCAGCAAATACAGCCCTAACCATTCTCTCTGAAGAAGCAAGATCCAGAACAGAAGCAAGATCTAGAACAGAACTGAGTCAATTCCTTCCCACTCTAATGAGGAGAAAAAGTACTCAATCCTCATCAGCTCAGCACAATCAGGGCTAGGAAAAGGGCTACCTAAAATGGGTACATTTTATAGAGAATATTACTTGGAAAACATATTTTGATTGGGGGCTTTATCGCAGAAAATAAAGTAGAAATCAGGAAAGTAAATTTATCCTTGTTATTTTTAAAATCTAAATTACAATTGGAATTTCATGCTGATTCTAAGAATGAGCCAAGCATGAATCACATACTGATTTATCTTGCTCTAATTTTTGCAACAAAACAGTATGCTAATAGGCTCAATGACATACTTTCCATCAATGTTGGACTTCTGCAGTAGAGTCAAAGTCATTTCTTCAAAACTGTTTGAGAGTGTTATTGATTTCCCAGAGGCCTATCTTAATCCTTGATATTTAAATCCTTCTCTTTGAAAGGGGCCAAACTTCTTGTTGTTGTTTCCTTCAGTTATTGATCTAACTGCCAGAATCACTTTTGTCAATGCCCATAATTAGAAACAAGAAAAGCAATGACACCTACTGGGGGAGGAGAGACTCTATAGAGCAAGCTTGAGGGCCAAATCCAGACAGATGACCCGTTTTTATAAATAAAGTTTTACTGGAACACAGCTATGCCCATCTGGTTATGCACTGTCTATAGCTTTCACAGAATAATACCTGAATAATTAAGAGAGACCATATGGCCCACAAAGCCAAAAATATTTACTACCTGTACCTTTTTTTTTTTTTAAGATTTTTTTTATTATTTATTTATTTGACAGAGATCACAAGTAGGCAGAGAGGCAGGTAGAGAGAGAGGGATGGGGAAGCAGGCTCCCTTCTGAGAGCAGAGAGCTGGATCCCAGGACCCTGGGATCATGACCTGAGCCAAAGGCAGAGGCTTTAACCCACTGAGCCATCCAGGCGCCCCGTACTATATGTATCTTTACAGAAAAAGTTTGCCTATTCCTGCACAATAGTGAAACAGAAAGGTGAGCAGAGATAATTTGATAAGTGATCAGTTCATTGTGAAGATTTTCATGTGACTCTCTGGTTTCCCTGTGCAATTCTAACTATGAAGATTCCAGACAACATATCCAGAAAGCCAGAACCGCCCCCCCACCCCCTTGCATGCTACATGTCCAGTGGAAAAATTTAAGGTAACTGAGATTTCAACATCTTGAAATAAGGCTTATATTCCTCTCTAGTCATGTGGCTTTAAGATGTGGAAGACAAAAATAAATAAATTTCAAGTAGGAGAATTACATTAAGCCTATTTGTAATGGAAGGGAAATTATAATGTGTGTCCACAGGGGCCCATCATAAAGCAAGTGAGAAGGTACTCAATGCCCAGGGGAAGAAGGATGTCTCTAGGAGGACCATTTGGAATGTCAGCTTAGATTAATGGAATGAAAGAAAATACCCATCATCCTAGGCCAAGTGGGCAATCTTCCATCTCTGTATCCATTAATGACCAATGATCTCCCATGCCAGTTTTATGGGGATTTTGTTTGTTTTATTTTGTTTTTGCAAAGAGTTACATTTCCTGCCCTGCTAAACAGACCAGGTCAGTGAGGCCTTGCAGTGACTCACACTCAGCCAGGCCGGCCTTCTGCATCCTGACCTGCCAAAGCAATCTGCATAAGAAGACCATTTTATAGGCCACGAGATAAGCAAGGACTAACTGCTTATTTTCCGGATGTGCCTGGCCACAGCAGGAAAGCAACAGGACTGTCTCTGCCTCTCGTTCACAGGCACTGGAGAACCCCTTTCAACCACAGAATAAGCAACTTCTTACAGAGAAACTATATAGTCTCAAAAGAAAGGTGCCTGCCATCGTTTTAGTAAGTCAGTAGAGGAAAAAAAAAATCTAATTACAGTACTTTGATTTGTTCTTGACATGACTTGGAAATTACTTAAAGAAAATCTGGACATTTGCAGGAGAGAACTATAGTCCTTTGAGCATTTACTTCTGAGGCAGGGTCAAGCCAAGAGCTAAGAACTGCTGGTTATTTCTATTTCTGGCTTTCTAGGAAGTGCCTGGGATTAAAATTACACTGACCACATATTTAGACTAACTTTTGTATTTCTCCTTTTTGGTTTTTTTTTTTTAAGATTTTATTTATTTATTTGGCAGACAGAAATCACAAGTAGGCAGAAAGGCAGGCAGAGAGAGAGGAGGAAGAAGGCTCCCCACTGAGCAGAGAGCCTGATTCGGGACTCGATCCCAGAACCCTGAGATCATGACCTGAGCTGAAGGCAGAGGCTTTAACCCACTGAGCCACCCAGGTGCCCCTAACTCTTGTATTTCAACAGAAGAAAAACTATTCATTAGGATCATAGTCTCAAAATATTAGATTTATGACGTTCTTTTCCAAGACCTAAGCTACCTTCTAAATATTAGAGCTAGTTCCTCCATCATGTTGAGAGTCCCTTAAGAATAAAATCATCACTGGATCCCCAGCCCCAGATACTGTGTCTAGCACATGAGGGATCCACATAACTCTTTACAGGGTAGACAGACATAGCAGTCCAGAAAATTTAAATCCTAGGTCAATTAAATGTTCCCCTGGGTTAAATCATCTCAGAACTTCTCTGTACACCAAGAACTTAGAGTTACACATCTCAAACCTGTCCATCAACCTGGATCTGGCTCATAGACCTCTGTGTCAAGACAAGGTCAGTCCCACTTCCCACGCACTGCTGGTAGGATTACAAATGAATATACTTCAGGGAACACTCAGCAACATCAATCAAAATTACAAATGGACATCTGATGTCGCCCATCAATTTTTTTCTCCAGGAATTTATTGTACAGATAGATTCATAAGCATGCCAAATGACATAAGCACAAAGTCATTTAATTTATTACAGCAACCGTCTGTGAACCACCTAAACATGCACTGATAAAGGAGCAGTTAAATAAAGGTCACATGAAGGCATAAATGCTACGTAGTCATTAAAAAGAAAAAAAAAAAAAAAACAACGAAGAAATCTTTCTGATACTAACCTGGAACAACCTCCAAGATACATTAAGGTCCAGAAGAATGTGCGCAGGGTGCTATCAGCTGTATTCAAAAGGGGGAGAACGCTTCCAGAATGGTACAGTAAGGACTGCCGAAAACCCATTCCTCCATAAAAGCAACCAGAACACTGGCAACGAGTGTCTAAATCACCTTTTCCAGAACTCTGGAAATTAACCAAAGACTTGCAACGACTCAAACAGCAAGAGCATTTATGTAAAAAATAGCTGAACCTCCGTAAGGACAACAAGCTTTGTGACATGTTAACGTGACCTCAACATTTTCTCTCCAGAGCTACGGCAGTTTTGAAACCATCAGCCCCGTAACCACAGTAGCCACAGGAGGGAGATCAGGACTGATGCTCCCCCACAAAGCCGCGGCCCCAGCAAACAGTCCCCGTCTGACCTGACGCAGGGTTTCCTCGTAAGAAAAGCTCTATCCCCAGATGTTCATCAGAAACAATCAGCAGCAAGTATTTAACCTGGCAAATACTGAAGACAGTGTGATATCATTTGGGGAAGAGGCTGGCTAAAACACTCGAAAGGCGATCTGGGAATAAGATGTTGATAAGGCGTTTTGAAATGGTCCCATATATTCGTAGGAATCTAGAAAGCCACACACACACAGGCAAGGCCCTGCAAATGCCCAGGAAAAATCTGAGAAGGCCTCGGTCTCTCAACTCTGGCTGACTTTGAGCATTAAAGGTTGCCCAACACACACACACACACACATTCTAGTGATCCATTCTAGTGCCACCGAAAATACCCAACAGAGAAAGACCAGACATTTCCGCCCACCTTCTCCAAGAGGGCATTTAAAAATTCTCCTGATCCTCGAGAAGGACTGAGTCACTGTCCTGCTATAGCTCAAAGAAAGGAGTGGCTTGAGCTTGAAGACCTTTGACCAGCTTAGCACAATTTCCTTCTACCTTAGAGAACAGCACTCTGCCTCCTGTAATGAAGAAGAGGAGAAGGATGGTACCTGCGGGAGGTGGACGGGCCCCGGTGGTGGTCAGTGCCGGACTCCTTCACGAGGTTTCCTTTGCAGCAAATGACCCTTAATTTATCCTGGTATGACGAGGCCAGGTAAATCGCTCCTGAGGAAATTGCAGGGCCCAAGTAGCGTGGGTTTGGGATTTCCAAATATGCTCGGGCAGGAGTCCTAAGGAGTTCCAAATAAGAGGTTATATTTAGGTTACCTCTGTTGCCAGGTGGGATGGGAAGAAACAGACACTTGGCCCCGACCCCCAACCCCAACAGCTGAGCTTTCCAAAGCCTGAAAGGGCAATGCTTACCCCAGAGAGGAGCGTGCCTGGATCTCAATGACTTCGAGTGAGTTGAAGTGGGTCACAAACAGATAGGGTTCTCTGTAGGCTGCATGGTTACCCCAGAAGAAGAGCGTGGAACAAGGAAGGGTTAAAAGAGGAAATCAAAACCAGGCTGCAATGCCACCTTTGACCCAGCAATTGCACCTAAAATAATTTAGCCTATGCATACACCCGTGTGCCAACATAACGAGGCATGTCCAAGTTTACTCACTGCCATGTTGTCAGAGCAGAAGATGGGAACCAAATCCAGGGTACGTTTTGGGGGTCAGTTAAATAAATTATGGTACATCTGTGGGATTCTGCACAGCTGTAAAAACTGCATGAAGCTCTCTCTGTACTGATACACTAAAAAACCCTGAGGTGTGTTTTACTTAGTGTGTGAAGCAAAATTCAGAATAAATAATGTGTAAAGTGTGGCACCACATGGATTTAAAAAAAAAAGTTGGGGGGGGATAAGAATATATTTTCTTATGCATCTGTATTTGCACAAAGCACTGGAGGGATAAAAAATAAAAGTTTTCCCCCTACTTGGGTGAGTAGGGATGGAGAACTGGGGAGACAGGTTATCTGGGTGAGACTTTACACTGTATACCTTTTTAAACTGTTTAATTTTTTTTTGAAAATGTGCAGAATTAAAGACTGAGTTCAAAGATAATTAAATATCTCTCATCTTAATACTACATATTTATATCACAGTATCAGTGAAGCTCTAGCATCTGATAGGAGGCTTTTCTGTCTTAAATGGAAAAGGAGATTATCACTATTATCCCTTGTGGTAAACCAGGACTTTGGTTTTGTACTATGAGTCATGCCTCCTGGTACTCAGGCCTGGCGGAGCCTCCTTGCTTTGAATCTAGGCTGACCCCGTGGCTGCTTTAACCAGTAGGTTACGGTGGAAGCAACAAGGCCTGCCAGCTTCCGCTCTTGCACTCCTGGAAGATGCCCATGTGGAGAGGAACCGAGGCCTCCAGGCCCCAGGCCCCAGCCCCAGCTGAGTTCATACCAATTGGCCACCATTTTGGGAGACCATTTTGGACTTTCTAGTTATCCCAGTGCCCCCACTGGTACCACGTGAAGCAGAATGGTCCAGTCAAGCCTCAGCATCTTGGGCAATAATAAGTTGTAGTCTTGGCTATAACAAGTTCTGGAACTTGTTAGACAGCAAGAGAGAAACCAAATAGCCTTGATGGGTATTTTTACCATAACAGTGTTTCAGAGCATTTACACCAATATGTGTGGACATATTTGTACATATGTGTGTGTTTATGTACATGGATGTTTTTGCGTGACCCAGCAGCTCCACTTTCAGGGCTTACGAGCAGCAGATTCTACTTGACAAGTGTGCAAAGATCAGTGCAAGATGTTCATCACAGCATTGTTTACACTTAGGGAAAGAACGAGCATGACCTACGTGCTCTGCCTGATGATAACTGGTGAAATTGACACATGTTCAGCTATCCCACGGGATACTCTGCAGCCTTTGAAATGATTTAAATAAATTCGCAGGGAACGCTCTCCTTTCTCAGGAAGAAATCTGACAAATCTTTCACAAGGCTGGTGGATTTGGCTTATGCAGTTTTTCATCAAGCGTCAGCAGCTTTGCCCTGAACCCTGGGACTACAACCTATGGCACTTGGTGTCTAACATAAACCACAGGCATAGTGCGTGAGCCAAAAAGGATTCTACCTGCGGTTCTTTCCTAGGATGCCAGCTGCTGGCAGAATAGAGCCCTCCATACCTTGCTTCACTTACCGAAGGCCAGAGGTAAGCGACTCCACTTGAGATCGTCTGTGCGGCTACGTCTTCCGTAAGAATCCACGAACACCCCAAATTCTGCAAGGAGTTGCATCACAGGGGCATCAGTCCAGTCAGAGGCAGCAGTATCAATGACACCATACACTTTGCCAGAAGAATAAGGGATTGAGCCCAGGGGACCACCAGCCAGATTTAACTGGATCATTAAAACCTGAGGACCTTTGCTGAGCCACATCTCTCAGAGATGTGTTAAAGAAAAGTGAAAGAGATAGGAAAGAAGGAGCAAAGGAAGGAAGAAGAGACAGGAGACATGAAAGAAGGGAAAGGGAAGAAACAGAGACCAAGACACAGGGAAGAAGAGACAGGAGGACCCAGAGATTGCCTGTGGGGACGGGGGGTTGGGAGGAGGAAGGAGGAATAAAAAAGAATGAAGAAAAACTTCAAAAAAAAAAAAAAAAAAAAAAAACAACCCCACAAGAAAGAAGGAAAGGAAAAGAGAGAAAGGAAAGGGAGAGAAAGCAAGGGGCAGAGAAGGAAAAAAGCAGCTGTTCTCAGGAAAGAATACCATGGAGCCGGGCTAGGTGAGAGCCCTGGTGGGGGTCGGGAACTCCTGGCACCCGCAAGCCCTCAGGGCAGCGGCCGTCAGGGAGCACGGACTCACCGTGGAAGCAGAGCAGGTACTCCTCCCGCTGCCCTGCGCCGTTCACCTGCATGATCGAGACAGGGAAACTGTTGGAAGAGGAGGCAAACACAGCAGGCGCCAAGGAATGGTCATTCTTATCCAGGAATTCTGTAAAGGCAGGTGAGAAGTGGGGCATCAGGGAGAAGTTGGTGGCAAGGCCAGAGCAGAGTGTGGGCTGGTGGTGGGGGGGGGGGGGGTTAGGGGGACGACTTGGGCCCTACCCTCAAGCGTGTACTGCTTCATGTCAATTTCATAGAATTTATTGGTTCCAATGAGGATACTGTAATTGGTGAAGTGGATGCAGCTGCAGGGCTCTGAGGTCTCTATCTCCTAAGACAGAGGGTAGAAGAGGAGGATGTGAGTTAACACACGGCAGCCCCATGTCCACTGCTCTTCCGCTTCCCCAGCCTTAGAGACAGTCGCCTCTGGACTTGTTCACGTTCTCGGCCACACAAAGCACAAACACTTCAATCCTTTCATGTCCCCCATGAAGACTAATAATCCCTTTGCTACCTCTGGGTTCGCTGCAACCCCAGATTAAGAAAATATCAAATGGCAGCCAAAAAAAGAGTCAGAGATACCATTTCAATGAGAAGTTTGCATTCAAAGACAGATCTTTAAGAATATAAATTCTTATCTGAGGAAAAAGACTGGAAAACACAGGGCTGGTTAGAGGGAGTCGTTTTAGCTTCCTTCTTTTTGTGAGCTACATTTTACCATGAACCTACATTACCTGTATAATTATTCTCGTCACCATTGTTGTCATCTCTATTAGTAATCAGCTTTCTAATTCCACTTGTTTTCAGGCCCATCCTAGTATTTTCAAAAACCTAGGCATGCTTATTCAAAAGGTGGCCAAGAATTATAAAGAAGCAATGATTTCTGAGACTTTTCCTAAAGCTAACAGTTCAAAACCTAACCCACACTACCATCACTGCTGTTTACTGAGGACCTGGTAGATATGAGGAAACTTTTAGGCAGCATGATACAGTGAAAGGGAAAAATCAAACCTCAGTTGTGGTCTCAACTTCCCAACAGGACCTCAGCCGGCCTCGATGGTCTTGCCTGAAAATTGGCAATTACCACCCCTGCATTTTAGAACTGTTGTGAAGTATTTGGAAAACAGCCAGCTCGGTCTCTGCTACCAGTAGGTGCTCAGTAAAATAAAACAAACGAACCGCCCACCCAGGATGAAACTGTTGCCCTAACACATAATGACCCTTATATATTCATCCCTCATTTCACTTGAGACTAATCGCGAAGGCACCGGAAGTAAATTACGCTTACAACAGGTGGCGCTTTCTTAGTCTAGGGACAACGGCTGGCCTCTGGAAACGAGGCAAATGATCTAATGTGCAACTTGTCCACACTGTAGTCCCCACCACCACTGCTCTGCTCCAAGGAGAATCAGCTCTCTAATTACATCTAGGAACACAGCAAGCACTGGCTTTTCCAAAAGTTATTAATAGAAATGTCTAGGATCTGACAAAGATTCTGAACAAGTGTCGCCAGGGACTGCTAGCTTCTCGGAGAGATCGCCTTCCTTTTTCGTGCTAATTTAAAAGTGTCTCTTCCACCAGCCTGCTTCCTTTCTCTCTTAACAAAGGGCCGAATCCACTGGGCTGGCTGGAGAGGCAGCTCACAGACAGGAGAAAGAAAATGAGAGGAGAAAACTGCAGCTCCTCAGGGCTCTGGAGCTTCCTCCAGGAAGGAGGGGTGTGTCTGCTTGTCTGTCTCTCTCTCTGGAGGTCACCCAGGCTGACGGGACCAGGCACACACTGTTCCCGGAGACAGCACACTTTCCAGCCCAGGCCGGGGCCCAGCAGGCTGGGCAAGGCCCAGGACTTACTTTGCGAATGCAGTACTTGCTGAGGTTTTCGTTGTAGCGGAGAATGACAACTTTGCTGGGCATGGCTGCACAGATACAGAGCCCGTTCTCAATCTGGAAAGCAATCAGGGAAACAGAAAAAAAAAAGGGTTACTGGTGTGTCTGCTGGCTCCACAGCAGAACTAGGAACCTAATGCCAGTTTAGAGCAGAGCCCCTCCCCCTTAGTACTACTGACACGAGACCAGGTAATTCTCTGTGGCCAAAGGCTGCTCTGTGCATTGTAGGATGTTTAGCAGCAACCCTAGGCTCTCCCCTCTGGATGCCAGTGGTACAACCACCAGTTGTGACAACCACAGATGTCTCCAGACTCTGCCCAATATCCCCTAGGGATCAGAATTGCCACTGGTAAGAACCACGGATTTAACAAAGACCTGGCAGAGGCCTCCGGAAATCACCTGACACCACACACATTTGGTGTGCCTGCGCCTTCTGCTAGAGACAGAGCCTTCCGACAATCTTACCCTGAGGGAGGAGGAAGGCAGTAGAAATTACCTCAAGAATTTTAAGGATTATGGTTCAAAGAGAAAAGTTCTTAGCTAAGATCTGTGTACATAGAGTTCTCTTTTTCTAGAATGGCTAAATCACTCTTACTTCACCTCCCAATACCACATCTTTGTCATTTCACCAAGGGCAAAAAGAAGCTTCTCCAGTCAGTGCCAACATGAAGGTCAGCAGTTGTGGGTGGGGGGTTTTGTGTGCCTAAAGGAAGCAACAGAAATTTCACCCAGTGAGAGGACATCCAGTTTTCAAGGTCAAGGTGGAATGAAATGGGATGGGAGAGGAAAGGAATACAAAAGAAAATGGGAAGTAGTAGTAATATTCTAACTCTTGGTGTGGGTAGTAAGTTTGTGGATGTTTATATTATTAGATGTTATAATTTTATAATGTACCTATTTTTTAGTAGTTCCAACACTGTAAAATGCCCATTTCTAGGTAACTCATCATTCACAGAAAAAAATCACAAGAAATTTTAAAATATGTGTAACGATGAAAATTTACAGTAAGATTGTAGTAAGAGGGAAAATGTATGGCCTTAAAGTGCTTACCTTAGGAAAAAAGACCTGAAAATTAATTAGCTAAACCAGAGATTAGAACAAGAACAATGGAAGAAAGCCAGAGAAAACTCAAGGAAGGAAAAACAAAGATTAAGGAAAAAGCAAAAGTTAATGATAAGATAATGATAGCAAAGCAAGAATCAGTACAGGCCGAAGCTGCTGCTTTATAAAAATTAGTAAAATCACTATAAAGCTGATGAAATTAAGACAAATAAGAGATCCAGAAAAATTAATATTAGGGATAAAAAATGCACAAAGAACAAAAAGCAGAAAAAAGGAGAGACAAAAACAAAAAAAGAAATGTTCTCTTTAAAAAGAATTGTTAAAACTGAAAAAGTACATCTTTCCTTCCCGGGCCCCTATCTGGAAATCCTGGGTCCATCCAGCATTGTCCTTTTCTCAGTCCCTCAAGATTCAGCTCCTCCGAGAACCCTTTGCAAATCCACGCCTTTCTAGGCCAGCCATCCTCTTCCTTTATAGTCTGTCCTCTTTTTATTGTTGCCACAGTTAATCCCAACCATTGTGTAAGTGACTAATAAAGAATGCCATCAGCCCCACACACAGCCAGAAGGTTTCAGAAACCAAAAGTCCTCAAGAACAGTGGCCAAGGCCATAGCCAAGGTCAAGCCCCCCTCAGGAGGCTCCTGTGGCCCACCACATCCCTCCCCTATTGGTCCTCCTTCACTCAGCACAAACGCCTCTGAAGGCTCAGTCAAGTACAGGGGATGCGCTAGGTAAGAGCAGGCTAAGAGTGACTAAATCCCAAATACCCAGTGAGCAGTCTTCTGAAAAGGGAAAGGCAGTGGCTTTCAGTAGGAGAACTCCAGCAGACTCTGAGAGTCTGCAAATGCTTGATTTAGGTTTCATTAAAATTATATATGCTCATGTGTATGCACCCACAAATGCTTTTAATTTTAAGAAAAAAATTTCCTGGGGTGCCCGGTGGCTCAGTGGGTTAAGCCTCTGCCTTCAGTTCAGGTCATGATCTCAGGGTCCTGGAATCAAGTCCCGCATGGGGCTCTCTGCTCAGTAGGGAGCCTGCTTCCCCTCTCTCTCTCTCTCTGTCTAGCTCTCTGCCTACTTGTGATCTCTCTCTCTCGGTCAAATAAATAAATAAAATCTTTAAAAAAAAAAGTTTCCTTAAAGAAGCAGGCAAACAAATGTACGTATGTACCAAAATCAATATGCTATTAGCTACCAAAGAATTAACTTGACTTACCAGGAACTGACTTTATATTATATAAATGTCATAAATCAGAATTTGTAAATTTTCGTAATAAAACATTTTTTCATCAAGTTCAGATGTGGGATTCTATGTTAGATTAAAAAAAAAAAAAAAAGACTAGGTGTGCCTGGGTAGCTCAGTTGATTGAGCATCTGACTCTTGATCTCAGCTCAGGTCTTGGTCTCAGCGGTCTGGTCATGAGTTCAAGTTCGTACTGGGCTCCACTCTGGGTGTGGAGTCTACTTTAAAAAAAAAATGAAAATAAAAAAAAACTCCATCATACACACACACGCACACACACACTCATGTGTACACTCACACATACACAGTTTTTTTGAATTGGGGTCATCCTTTCAGTTTTGTTAATTTTATCCTCATTTTTCTCTGACGTTTCCTTTAGACTCAAAGCCTATGCAAACTTCATGGCTATACAAATTGTTTGGTGTGCCTAAAGAAAGCAACAGAAATTTCACCCAGTAAGAGGACATAGAGTTTTCAAGGTCAAAACAATGAGCCCTGTCGGAAGGAGGGCAGAGCCGATTTCGAGAACACTCCGCCTGCGGAGGCCCCGAGGAGAGCTCACCTTGCCGGCAGCAAACAAGTGGCAGCCCTTCACGGCCTCGAAAACGTTGGGGGAGATGTCGGGCTGGGCAGGAAGGTGAGCCTGTGCAAGGGACTGCTTCACTTTCTTCACGTCAACAAGGCACAGAGCCCGTTCTTCTCCTGCAGGGGGAGGAAGAGCCTCGAGGTCAGTGTGAGGCAGGGAAGGCAGTTCTACTTCTCCACCCAAGTAGCCACGCGGGGCCACGCAGATGGACAGATTTCCACAGATCCTGTGTACATGGTTCAGGTCCAAGTTTGAGAACTACAGTGAAAAACATCTGGCCTCTTGGTCAAGATTCTGGGATGAAAAAAAATCTGCCGACGTAAGATCAGAGGGCATGAGCCGAACTTTTAAACCTACTCCCCATCAACGCAAAGAGGAGGCTGGGTTAGGCACATCGAGGGGACGTTTTGTAAAACAACAGGCTTGGACGTTATTCCAGGATGTCAATGTCATGGAGAACAAAAATCCATTCCAGATGACAGGAGACTAACGGGACACTATTAAATGCAATGCAGACCTGGGGTGGGATCACACCTTGTGGGGGGAAAATATCGGAAAGGACATTATTGGAGCCACAGGTAAAATCGGACTCCGGGCAGCCTACCAGACAGCCGCATCACAGCAAGGGTTAAAGTTCTTGAACACAAAAACGGTGCCATGTGACACTATCCCATGCGATACGCCGGTGGTGGATCCGAGCCCCAACATGTTTGTCTAAACCCATGGAAGGAACACAACCAAGAGTGAACCCTAATGGAAACCGTGGACCCAGGGTGACGATGTGTCACTGAGGGTTCATCGGTTATGTCCAGTGCGCCCCTCTGGTGGGGATGGTGACAGTGGGGGCAGGGGGCATCCGGGAACTCTCTGTACTTTCTGCTCAATTTCGCTGTGAGCCTTAAACCACTCTAAAGAATAAAGTCAGGAAGGAAGGGAGGAAGGTGGGGATGGACAGGAAGGAAGGAAAAGAAGAACGGGAAAGGAGGCAAGTGAGCAGAAAGAAAAGAAACAAGAGACAAAGAGAGGGAGAATGAAAGACTAGGAAAGGCCAGTTCCTGACCGCATTCTTTCAGCCCCCAGATCCATCCAGCCACATCTGAAACAAGACCTGGCTATGGATGTTTTTGAACATTGAACCAACAAATTATTGTTTTCCCTTTAAAAAAAAAAAAAAAAAGGACCACCAATAAAGAGAGAAAAGGATTTTGCCATGGTTGTGAAAGAGATTTTGCCATGGTTGTGAAGAGAATGCTCTCATTCTTAGCTGATATGCTAAAGACTTCGGGGTCACAGCTGCAAGGGACTCTCAGTTCAACAGTTAGTGTGTGTGCATGTGTGTTTGTAGAGAAAGAGAGTAAAAATATGGCAAAATGTTAACAGTGGGGAAAAGCCCAAGGGTCTCCAAGGGGTTCCAGAGAAATAAGAGGACACACGCTAACAGCAGGCAAGCTCTCAGAAGTCCTGGCTCTCGGTGGTGTTGACGTCACCATGACGATGGCATCAAAGGGTCTGTCGTTAATGAGACTTTGGAGGCTAACTACTCTTCACTTGGCATAACAGCTGCACCGGCCACCACAGGAACGAATCTGAGTCGAGAGCACCATCAGTTCTGGCACCAACAAGGACCCGGGGAAAGAGCCACTTTGGCTGCCATCTGCCACCAGGAAGGCCTGCCTTTATGTTTCATAGGCATGACACTTGGCTCTCAAATAGTTTCCCTTGACAATGAAAAGAAAGTGCCACGCCCTTGGCCAACCACCTGCTATCATGAGGAGCTTTTCCAGGTCCTTGATGATATAAATTTGGAAGACCGCTCCGATTCCTGGGACGTGGGTGAGGGAGTTTTTCAAGACATTCAGTGCGTACAGCCCTTCCTCAGTGCCCACCAACACCACCTGCAGGAACAGAAGTCCACAGGCGGGGCGTGAGCATAACCACGTCCCCACGGCCACCCTGCGGAGCAGGAAGAGCAAGAGCCCTTTCTCTCGTGACCGCGGGGGTGACAGCCAGGGTCCAGAGGACAGCGCTACCTGGTCGCTGAAGGGCAGTGTGCAGTTCATGTCCAGACGGTCATCACCTTCCAGTTTCAGCAGGGAGTTTCCAAGCAATTTCTTTTCATATTGGAACCAAAAAAAAAAAAAAAAAAGAAAAGAGGAAGGGGGAAGGGAAGAAAAAAAAAAAAAAAAACAAAAAAAAAAAAAAAAAAAAAAAAAAAGAGAAAAAAAAAGAAAGAGAGAGAGAAAAAAAAAAAAAAGAAAAAAAAAAAAAAAAAAAGGACACAGTAAGTTTGAACTGTTCGTGACCAAATCATCCAGAGAGACAAAAGCAAGAACGGAGAAAAGTTTGGTGCCAGGAAGAAAGTAAGGTTCATCCGGAAAACGCCAGAAACACACATTTGCTCTCGGCTTGCCCCATATTCTGATCTGAGTTACTGGTATCTCCGGGGCGGCTGGTAATTAGCATGAGAGTTACGCCTCGGCTTGGACACGGAAATAAATGGGTGAAGTAGACATTGTGAGATCTTCTGCGGTAGGAGAGAAACCGACGCTACGCGCAGAGGGTTAATAAGCCACGTGGAAGGCTCCTTCCCCTCCAGGCAGCAGCCCAAGGACAAAGCACAGCGTCAGCAGCGAAGCAGCAAGCCTCTGAATCTTTACCTGAGCCCACGCAGGCAGAAGCTCAGAGGGAATATGGTCGCAACCCTAGTGTACACATAGTAACGTGCATTTCAATAAACAGCTCACACAGATAACCGCAGAACAAGTCATCAAAACAGGTCCACCCAGGGAGCCGAGCTCCTCCCCAGAGGCTCATGGTTAAGAAGTCTGCACTGCAAATACTGAACGTGTTTACTAGGAGCCCAGTGTTTGGTCTTTGGTGGAGAAAACACCAGTGAGCACGGAGTGCTCCTGTTGTATCCTGGAACTTTCCAGGAGGAGTGATGCCAGTCAAGGCACACCCACAGCTCTGCCGTCTTAGGGAGAAGTAGGATCCCGAACCTGCCTACAGAAGAGCAGATCACGTGGAAGCTATGGAGAAGGTTATGAAAAGCCCTCCCCGAGTTGGCATGGTTTCGGCAGACCTCTGTGCTGCTTCCTGGCCAAGTGCTTGCAACTCAAGTCTTCAAATAAACTCATCAGAGTAAACGAGAGAGGGGATCGCCTTATATCTGCTGCCATGACCACAATCCGTCACGCCCCAAGAGCTGGCTGATGGCTCTGACTCCCCCATTCTAAAGGGCTGCAGAGGGAGGGCGTGTGATGCCAGACAAGCCGGCGCAGAGCCCATGTCTTGGTCCCGCAAGCGTCCCAGTCACGACAGTCTCGGACCATCACCCTTTGGGGAGGCAGCGACAGGGCTCCCAGCACCCAGGTCAGTTCCCACTTCAGCCCGTGTTACAAAGACAAGCTCCAGCGCCCGTCTTCATACTCACAGCATCGGCTTCTGCTTTTTCCCTAGAAACTCTCCCACCTGCGACAACAGACTCTAAGGCGGTGACCCAGCGCTGTTTGTCGGGGAAGCTGGGAGCCAGCAAGTAGAGCGTCCTCCCGGGCCAGCAGGTGGTGTGCGGGTGAGACTCCATCTTCAGTATGTAGGGGACATCTAGGGGATCGGACAGAGCAGGGGTTGGCTGTGGCTTCCCTCAATCCCAGCAGGAGGGATGGCCCTGGGGTGTCAGAGATCCTCCGCCAAGCACGCAAGTCCCAGTCCCCACTAAGACAGCGAGCTGAGGAGGGTGGCCCCTTCTATCCCTACTGCTTGAACAAGCCCAGCGCGCCCCCTGGCGGGCTCTGCTGCTTCCCCTCACCTGCTTTGGCTGTATTTGCAAGCTCAGAAGCACCAACGGCGCCATGAATAGATACATCCCCGTCGGGAAGGCACAGCTCAAATTCTTCCACCGGCCTCTGTCCAGCTTGGTGCAAAGAGGAAGGGCAGAAAGAAAACCAAAAGAACAGGAACAAGAACAAGGGGAGAAAAGAAGAAGAAAGAAACAGAGAGAGAAACACAGAGAGAAAGAGAGAGAGAGAGAGAGAGAGAGAGAGAGACAGGGCGAGAGAGACAGTATGCGTGAAAGAGAGGCGCACGAGAACAAAGGAGGAAGGAGAAAGGTGTGCAGAGAAGGCGGAGAGGGAAGATAAAAACAAAATAAAGTGTGTCAGATGAGTAGCACAGTCAAATTTCGGATGACGATGCGGATTTATGGGTTAGTTGACTGAGGCAGAAGTTCTCTGAAGGTGTATTAGCAGGTAGAATCTTCAGGGCAGCACCCTGCGGGTTCTTCAGAGGGGAGACCTATAGACGTGAGTATCGTACCAATAACCTTTAGCCAAGCCATTCACTTTTTAATTTTCAAAAATGGAAAATCGTAGAAGGCTTGCAACGCAGTCCGAAAAACAAAGCCTTCACGCCGAGACTGGGAGACCTGGGTCAACCACGTGCAACGAAACTTCCCCCTGAATTATTAATTTACCTTCTCTGGCTTCATTGTCATAAATGAGGACTTTGGATCCCTCCAGGACAATGTACTTCCTGTCCCAGCCTTGCTGTCCTCGCTTGTTATTCCTGGGAAAACAGGGACGCACAAGAACAAAGGTGTGGAGTCCAGAGCACAGTCGCGGGGAGGAGGAGGTGGCGGTGGGAAGACCAAGACGGAGTCCTAGTTAAGAGGCTTCCCGTGGACAGCTTGGGAATGGGAGCGGCCAGGGCCGTTGTGTCAGGGGTGGCAAAGCTTCCTTCTACCCTTGTAGAAAAAGCAGCTAAAATGTTATGGGAGGCGAAAGGGAGATAAGGAGTTACTTTAACAAGCGTTCTTTGCAGAGTTCTCTCCGCAAGGCTTGAATCCCTGTCTCTGGTGATAATATTCCTTTCCTCCTGGAAAAGGGAGGGCTGCTTTTACACAGGATCGTATCTCCTACTTTCAGAAAGAGAGAGGGGAGGTCAGACTGTCCTTCTGAGACCGGCGGTTTGTCAAGTGCCTTTGTCTCCAAATAACCCTTATTCCCAAGTGGACTATGTTGGGGTGGCGTCCTCACCAGCACCTGCCCCAGCCCGAGGCTCCCTGCCACAGTACCTGGGCACCTTCATCCACCCTTCCAGGTGCAAGCCGCTGCTGGGCTCCTTGGACTGAAGACCTGGGGAGTTCATTTTGTCACGGCAGAAGGCCTCGGTAAAGTGTGTGGCATACTCGGCTGGCAGGCCACAGGTGGCGGGCAAGCACGTGGAGCACTTGGGATGACACATCACCTGACATTCTGGAGAAAAGCAGGGAACAGCCTGAAAACACCCTAGCAGATCCTGGCCCATGCGTCCCTCTGCCAGCCAAGTCCCAGCCAGGCCCCAACAGCCAGGTAATCCCTAAGCGTTCCCAGGAGCCAGGCCCAGAAAGGAAACGAGGGAGCCAAGTGTTCTTGACACAATGTTCCCCGCTTCTCCCCAGGCCACCACAAAAGTATGTAAGGGACCGGTCGGCACAGTTCAGCTAGAGCCAGCACACAACCTAAAGGTGGGGAGAGAGCAACCTGGACTGTTAAAAACAGGGGGCTGGAAACCAGCAAAGCACAAGGCATTTTGCATAGGGCGGTGGAGACATGAGCTGGAAACACAGATAAGCTCATTCCTTTAGTGGGGGAAAAATAGTGTCCTCCCACTGAAACTGAAAGCTTGAAAATGAATGTACTACAGGATGAAAAATTTAAAAAGGAAAAACACAGGGGCGCCTGGGTGGCACAGTGGGTTGAGTGTCCAACTCTTAGTTTTGACTCAGGTTGTGATCTCGGGATCGTGAGATTGAGCCCTGCGTCAAACTCCACACTCAGCACAGAGTCCGCTTGAGATCCTCTCTCCTTCTTCCTCTACCCCTCCCCACTCTGTTCCCTCTCTCTCTCTAACATAAATAAATAGATCTTTAAAGAAGAAAGGAAAAAGAAAAAAACAACCCACCCCCATGAGTGGAGACATGCAGGTGCCCACTGCGCATGCACAGCCACTGCTCTTACCAAGACATTTGGATGCCTGGCGCCCAAAGTGCACAGTATCCAGACACACAGCACACTTTGTGGCTCGCATGTTCAGTCCTACGTTAAATCGGTGAGGAATATTGTGGTGCATGCGCTCCTTAAGACGCCGACTGAATTCTGAAGGAAAGTTTTAAAAAAAATTATTAGGTTTTACAAATGATCCCATCAAGAAAGTTAAAAAACAAAACACAACAAAAAGAATGGGAAAGAATATTTGTAAATCATCTCTCTGACAAGGGACTTGTTGCTACAATATATAAAAAGCTCTTACAACTCAATAACAAAAAGACAAATAACCCAACTTTAAAATGGGCAAAGGATGTGACTAGACATCTCTCCAAAGAAGATAATGACCAAGAAGCACATGAAAAGATGGTCAGCATCATGAGTCATTAGAAAAACACAAATCAAAAGCACAATGAGATTCCACTTCACACCCCCTTTGATGTCTAGAATAAAAAATGCAGGGGGATGCCTGGGTGGCTCAGATGTTAAGCATCTGCCTTCAGCTCAGGTCATGATCCCAGGGTCCTGGGATCGAGTCCCACATTGGGCTCCTTGCTCGGTGGGGAGCTTGCTTCTCCCTCTCCCACTCCCCCTGCTTGTGTTCCCTCTCTCACTGTGTCTCCTCTCTCTAGCAAATAATAAAATCTTTTTTAAAAATGCAGGAAACAAATGTTGGTGAGGATGTGGAGAAATTAGAACCTTCATACACCGCTGGTGGGAATGTCAAATGGTGTGGCCACTCTGGAAGACAGTTTGGCAGGCCCTTGAAAAGTTAAATTTAGGATTACCCAGCAATGGTAGAGACCCAGCGATTCCATTCCCAGGTACAGCCCCAAGTGAAATGGAAACATACGTAGCCACAACATACAACATTCACAGCAACATTATTTATAAAGGCCAAAATTTGGAAACAACCCAAATGATTATCAGTGGATTAGGAAACAAGATGCACTCTCCATACAATATAATTTACTCAACCGGAGCAAGTGAAGAACTAATAAATGCTTTAACATGGCTGAATCTTAGGATTACGCTCAATGAAAGAAACCAGACAAAAAAAGTATCCGGTAGGAACTCACTTATGTGCAATGTCCAGAGTAGCAAACCTATTCGGCTTAGTGGCTGCCAGAGGTCAGGCAGAGGAGAGAATGGGGAGTGTCTGCTATCAGGCAGCGTGCTTTTGGGGGACAGAAGGGTTGAGGCTAAAAATGTCTCAAAATTATGATGCAGTGGTTGTACAACCCTGTGCACTTGATGAAAACATCATACACTTCAAATGTGTGAGTTGTACGGTACGCGGATTTATCTCAATAAAGCTGTTAAAAAGCCATTACAGCAGATTAGTTACAGAGTGTGAAACTACTTTAACACTAACAGATGCATCCAGATTTATAGGACTCAACTTCGAATCTCCATTATCCAGTCATCAGGAGTTTAGTATTTTTAAAGAACATTCTACTGGCAGAAGACAGGCTCTAAGATAGCAAAGATGTTTGTGGGCCTAAGTAAATATATGTTTTTAAATAAAAATGTTTATAGGTACTTTAATCCCAGAAGTTTTGTTTTCCCGATGAACCTCATATCTGGAAGTTTTTAGAATTCAGTTTAAAAAAATCAGTTCTGAATTACAGAATTTCTAGTTATTACATACATAAACTGACTGAAGAATTCTCTCCTCATGTTCTGTTCTTTCATGAAGAGCCTCCTCTGGTGAAAAACTCAATGTGTAAGCCTTAAAAATCGAATTCTTACATTTATATACCAGTCTGTTAAAATAAGAAGGTTGCTTCCTGCACACACACCCCCCAACTTAATAGGCCCCCCTCTCCACAGTGACCCAATTAAAGACAGCTTTAAACAGCAAAGCTCAGGACCCAAATTTCTGAATCCAAATTGGGTTCTGCACAGAACATGGCCTCCATCCTTGATCAGAAAACCATAAGGAGGGGCGCCTGGGTGGCTCAGTGGGTTAAAGCCTCTGCCTTTGGCTCAGGATGGGATTGAGCCCTGCATCGGGCTCTCTGCTCAGCAGGGAGCCTGCTTCCCCCTCCCTCTCTGTCTGCCTCTCTGCCTACTTGTGATCTCTCTGTTAAATAAAGAAATTAAAAAATCTTAAAAAAAAAAAAACCATAAGGAATAAATACATGCGCGTACTCTGGCCCCGTCAGTGTGCAGCACACGGGAAGCAGGGGCCTGGGACCCTCAAACCCTCGCCGGCCGCTGCTCTACGGAGCCCAGGCAACAGACACCACGGCCTGACAGGTTTTCTTCCCCTGTGTTACCATCACCATCACGATGCATTTAAGAGTAAAGCTCTTTGATTCAAAGTGTTATGGAAACATAGGAAATAAGACGGCATCATCGCTGGAGAGAAACCAATGTTGAAGAAAACCCACCAACACACTAAAACGCCATCGAGATTTGCCACTAACACCCGTTACACTGTGACACCATGATGCCACCCTGCAGCTCTGCTCTATGATCTCCTAAGACCTTCCAAACCGCCTTCCTTGGCCTTTTTTTTTTTTTTAAAGCGAGGCAGTTTGCCACAGGCAGCGCCTCATTTGGGTGCGTCTGGAGTCTTAGAAGCTCGACCACATGACATTCTCCTATGAACGGACCCTGAGAGCTTGTTTGAAGGTTTGAGCGGGGAAGCTCAGCTACTCATATACCCTTGACCGAAGAACAGTCCTCCTCTATCCGGGAAGGCCGTCACCTTTGACTGAGCGCGCGGCTTTGTTGGGGGACGCACACGGAGCGGTGAGGGAGGAGGGGGACACCTGCCTCGCCAGCCAGATCAGCCGAATCAACCCTGGCGATCAACAGGTGACAGATGTCGCAGCCAGATCGCCCTCACAACCTGGCCTTTTTTTTTTTTTTAAAGTCCTTTTCCTCTCTAGGCGAACAGAGTACTTCTAAGACCACAAAGAAAACTTCTTACACTGTTTGTAAGAATATAAAATGGATCAAACCTCCGACACTCAAAATGCAAATAATCTCTAACGCAGGGAGTCATTTCCCCAGAGCTAACCCCGTGGCCGCAGCACCCGTAGAGGCGCAGGATTCCACTGCAGGGCGCTCCTGCAGAGGACAGACTGGAAACAACCCCAGCGCCCATCAGCAGGGGCTGGTCTAACAGGTGAGCCACATACCCACGCCAGTGACTACCACATAGTCCTCTCAGAGGACGAGTTCCAGGCACAGGCATTCATAAACAATCCAAGATAGGATTTTAAGTGAAAGAAAGGTGTTTTGCAGGGTACAGCGTAGTGTGCTGTGATATTTACAATAGAAAAAAGGGCTGAGGAAAATATGCCTATTTTCTCATACTCTTTAAAAATATAATTATATAAGACACATGAATACCATGACGTGTGCCTACGTGCATGAACTGCTGCAGGAAGAATGCACTGGTGGTCTCCAGCTCAGTGAACTGGCCTGGGATGGGGGAGAAGACAGACTTCTTACTCTTCAGCATTATCACCCTTAATATTATTACTTGTCACTTTCGCCATACGTGTGCATTATCTTAGTCAATTAAAAACGATTTTCTGCAGAACTCAAGTGGCTCCTTGAGCACGTACCCTCTGGAGTGGACGACTCCTTTCTGCGGCTGGATGGCGGGGCCAGCAGGCTCATGGCACTGGGCTGGTGCTCGGGTGACCGCACGATGGCGGACATGGCGATCTGCTGCCTCGCGGTGGCTGGCGTAGATGGGTGTGGATGGTCTGTGGCCTTCCGGTGGGCAGCTGGAGAGAGACCGGTCCGATGTCTTTTGGTTAGCTGGGCCACTAAGAGGCCAAAACCAAGCGGACTGTCTCTGGGCTGTCTTTTGAGGACCCAAGACCAAAAGAACATGCATCGCGCCGAACGGGCAATGCCAAGGACGCTGTGACTCGTTCAGACTTAGGACGTCTGGACTGAGAACTTTTGGGCCACCAAGACAGATGCTGAACTAGTACGACCATTGAGGTGGGTCCTCTGCCTTTCCCCACAGACCCGGCATAGCGAGTGCCCCTACCTTCCTCCCGGGCAGACCGGAGCTCGATGCGGGTCTTCTGAAGGGCTTCCTCTAGCTCTGCGCAGCGAGCTTTCTCCTTCTCCAGAGCCACCTTCAGCTCATTGTACTGCAGAGGAACCTGTGTGGGCAAAGCAGGGTCCTCTTTCCGTCGACTAAATAAACCCTAGCAATGGAAACAGAGATATCTCCTAACTCCTGGAAACTGGCACTTGAAACTAGCTAAAGGAACTCTGACTCAAGAGGAGCAAACCACGAAAGCCAGGAGCATACTCACTGTAAGCGGGTTTAGTAAAAATGGCATGTGAAGGGGGGAAAAGGGAGACTGAGCCACAGCCCATTCCAGCCGGCTGGAAAAAAATAGGGTTTTGCAAATTTTCAACAAGAGGGTTCAAGATGCTTGAACTGCCACCACCTCTTCCTTTAGCATTCCCAAGAAGGAGAGCCATTTCCTGAGTCTTTACCCTCAAAAAATGGAAGTGGAGGATGGAGTCAGGAGGGATGGTTCGGAAATCACTCTTGCTCCACGTTTGTCTCATGACGCTTAGTTACAAGACACAGAGATGAGGGTTTAAAAAAAAAAAAAAACTTTTTTAAAAAAGGAGACCAAAAACCTGACTAGTAAAGTGATATCAAAACAAGGGGCCTACTCAAAAATTAAAAAAAAAAAAAATGCAAATGGAAAACACATACTGGACACGGAGGAAAAAAAGGAAAACACAGGGAATAATGGGACTGAAAAAAAAACAGAAATCAATGGAAACACCCTAACTACAGCACATGACACAGTCAGATAACAATCGGCTGTTAAAATAAAAAAAGATTCAATATCATAAAAGAAGATTAAATATCGTCACCATAACAAGCAGAAACAGTCACACGGCAAAGAACATCCCTTCCCAGCAGCCCCCAGAGGAGGACGCTGCTTCTGAAGGCTGCCCTTGCCCCTAATAGTGCAAACAGCGCTGGCATCTCGGGCCCCAACTGCCTACCCCAGCCCCTTTTCACATAATTCAAGTCAGAGGGGGGCTGCCACTGCTCCTCTGGGGCAGGAATGCCTTTGGAAGCAAACTCCAACTCCTTAGAGACCTTTTCCAGCTGAGAACATGTAGCCAAACCTCCTGGGGTTGGGGGCAGGAAGGCCTGGTGGTTTAGGGAAAGATGTTTTGGGTGTAGTAAAAATCTTCCCAGGTGCATCTACATAGAACCCTGTCCACAGCTGGATTTTTTAAAATTTTCTTTTTGGTCACAGTTTTTCATTTGTTTGTTTATCACAATTTTAAAGGGATGGAGCGGCCCTCAGTGGAGGGCCTAGCTATCCAGTCAGGCACTGTAGGTAAGTCACTTCAACTCCCTGGCTCCTGGTGTCACACAAGCCTTCGTCAATCAAAAGGACTGGGCTGGGTAATTTCGAGTCTTTTCTAGAGCCCTGTACCTGTGCCCTAAGAATCCTTCAACAGAACTGAGGACCCCTCTCTCTCTGTCAAATCCCGAATCCATGTCCTGTAATCTCTATAGTCCTGTACCTGTGAGCTACTAATCCTTCTGGAATCTTGTACAATGACCTCCATATAAACCTTTATCTGTGCTGCCCACCCCCCACCCCCCACCCCCCACATCCCAGCTGCTTAGGAAATCAGATACAGGCACTATAATTTTAAAGGCCATGAACACAAAGCAGTGCGTTACAGACTTAATTAATGACATCCCTTCTGTAAGGACTCTTCTATCTCAAAACCTCTTTTCAACCCAGTATAAAACAAGAAAATGTGCGTTTTGTTTTCTTTGATGTTTCTCTAATTATCTATCACAGCGGTATTTAATGAATCACAATGGCCGAGCAAAAACTCTCCACTTTTCAAACACGAGGACCCACCTTTTTCTTCTTAGCGGGCTGGTCCATTTTGGCTTGCAGAAAGTCAATGAGTTTGGTTTGTTGAGAAATAGTACCTTCCATTTTCACCTTTTCGTGAGAATAGAGAACCTAAAAATTCATAAAAACAAAAATAAGCTCAGCCCTCGAAAGAAAGATGCTTTTAAATTTGGTACTTTAGGGACGCCTGGGTGGCTCAGTTGGTTGAGCGGCTGCCTTCGGCTCGGGTCATGATCCCGGCGTCCTGGGATCGAGTCCCACATCGGGCTCCTTGCTCGTCAGGGAACCTGCTTCTCCCTCTGCCTCTGCCTGCCATTCTGTCTGCCTGTGCTCGCTCTCTCTCCCTCTCTCTCTCTCTGACAAATAAATAAATAAATAAATCTTTAAAAAATAAATAAATAAATAAATAAATTTGGTACTTTAGGGGCACCTGGGTGGCTCAGTGGGTTAAGCCTCTGCCTTTAGCTCAGGTCATGATCTCGGGGTCCTGGGATCAAGCCCCACTTCGGGCTCTCTGCTCAGTGGGGAGCCTGCTTCCCGCCCCCCACTCCACTCTCTGCCTGCCCCTCTGCCTACTTGTGATCTCTCTCTCTGTCAAATAAATAAACTAAAACTTAAAAAATTAAAAAATTAAAAATAAATAAATTTGGTACTTTAAGAAAATAAAAAAACTAAGTCATGAGGGTACTAGCTTATGAAAATTCAACACAGACCGCACTGGGCCAATATTTACTTACTCACTCCTTTTCTTATGGCCAAAAACAAAACTAAAAAAAGGACTGATCGATGGATACGCATACGGGGGGAAAAAAAAAGTCAGGGGTAAATATTAGAATCTCAGAGCTGATCATTACAGGTATGTTCTAACTTCTCTGAAGGTTTGGAAATTTTCATAATGAAATATGGGGGAAACACACAGTATAAAGAGATCACTCTCATCATTTCACCAGATGGCTTTCAGCCATGACGCTCTGCATCCGCAGGCAATTTCTAAGTAAATTCCCTCTGCCGGTTCTCACCTGAATGTTTTCTAGCTGGTATTCCAGATCGCTCCTTTCCGTCTTCAGCAGATCCGCCCGGTCCAGAGCTTCTTGCAGCCCTTGAGTCAGACGGAAGATGTGGTTCTTCTGCATGTCCATCTGCTGCTGTAATTTGGCTTGCTAGTGGGGGGAAAGGCCAGAGTCTCGATACCACGGACAATACAACTCGTGCCCCCACTGTTCTTGTCACCAAACTAATCGCAGGCGTGGCGCCAAATTTCGGCTTCTGAAATCCTCTCGTTCCAGAATTACCGACTGTCTTCTGTCCCCGACAGACGCGTGGCATAATTAAAAAGAATATGCCCAGAAATCTTGGATGGCCAGCAAGTCACAGGATCCCCACTGTAAGAGGAAGACCAGGCCGCCATGTCCGCCTTTCCATTCCGTTACAGTTAAGGACACTTGGCCCATCTGAGTTGACATCGAAGATGCTGTGAATTACTGCCATGACAGCTAAGCTCCAATCTGCCTTAGCTTTGCTTTGTAAGGTCTCAGATGCTATTGTGAGAGATCGCTTTGTTCAGGTAGTGTGGATGCGCAAAGGGGAATCATGTCACCTCTCACTTTAAGGAGTACCTCCTCAGGGTGAGGGACCCCCAACCAGGACACAAATAGCCACAATCATAGGAGACGCTTCTGCAGTATGGGGAGGAAGGAAGAGGAAGAGCCCAGATTCAGCACAAGAATCAGTAAAAACCCAGGGGGCCAGTGGAGGCGGGGGGGGGGGGGGGATCACTTTAGTGTTTTGGAAATAGTTCTGTGCTGAAAATCTCTCCGATTTTTATAATGGAAGTCAACCAGAAAATAAGGCAGGCTATAAAGATGCTGGTTTTATGGCTCTCTTTCCTAAAATGCTTCTGTTTCTAAAAAAGCAGGAGAGAGCAGCTACCCTGAAGAGACACCACCTGATGTCATCTGACCCCAGGGTGACAATCCAACTGCCATGTAGGCGGCCCTATTACCCCCTCCCGTGATAGCCTAGAATCTCTGCAGACTCTAGGACAGAGCTCCAGAGGAGAGTAAACACGGCCATGGGCATTTTCCGACAGGCCACAGCAAATCTTCGTGTCCTCAGCCCTAGAAGGCCAAGGGCCACCAACAACCTCAAAACTTGCTGACCCTCTTCATCTCATTCGCTTCCCTCAACCTATGTTTTGTTTCTCTTTCCATCTCTACTCCTCAATGGCCCTTCTTCTTGAGGGGAAGCAGATTCCTTGAGGCATCACAGTGTGGTGGGACGAACGTAGGCTTTGGAATGCTACAGACGCTAGTATGAATGAGGACTCTAACATGTACCAGTCATAGGACCATAGGGCAGCTCATATTGGCTCTAGAAGCCTTGGTGTCTTCATCTGAAAGTGGGTATAATGACCGCCCCCCCCCCCCACGACTGGGCGATGTACTGAGCACTGTGCCCAGTGTACCATAGATGCTCAAGGAATTTTAGCAGTCTCTCTCTCTTCCCTTCCCTCCATCCGGTTCAGACTCCCCTCTCCCTCCCTACCCCACTGTCTTCCCTGTGCAGACCTCCTCCACCAGCCTCCCCTCATCAGTCCTCCATAAAGCAAGAGATACTGCCATCAACTAGAGATCACCTGGCCTATATACCAACCTGGAATTTCTGACTCAAACCATAGAAACCCCTAAAATATTGGGGGGGGGAGGGGAGCAGAGAAAACAGCTAAAATTACCTCTTAAAGGGAGCTATCAGTCCCCTACAGTGCAAGTGATTTCTGCAAATTACCCTCTTTAGTTTCTTCCCACTATTTTAGAACAACATTAATTACTAGGCAGGAAGCAGAGAAACAGGAGCTGGGGACAAGAATCGGTTTGGGGACAGCCGGGCCCAAAATATTTCTCTAGAACAAATGCATCAACTGTCCGTTAGCTTTCCAAGAAACAGGCTGCTTATTTACTATAATAAAAAACAAGAGTGGCAGGTTGGTGCTCAGCGGAATATTTTTTCAAAACCATTTACCTGCTTCCCAGAGAGAAGCAAATGGGGCTATTCACGGGTCAGTGTCGGACTGAAAGAGAGCGTTAGCTCTGTGCTTTCATCTGTCCGACAGTTTCACAAGGGGGACAGGAGACTGGCAGGGTGCACGAAGGAGTTGGATACCAGGACCAGAGCACCAGACAACCCTGGTGGCTGAAAGGATGGATCAAAACCAACTAGAGAAAGTTCAAAAGGACAGTATTTTTAAAAACACTGACTGATAGGGGAGCCTGCATGGCTTCGTCGGTGGTAAAGCGTCTGCCTTCGGCTCAGGTAATGATCCCGGTGTCCTGGGATCCAGCCCGGTGTGTGTCGAGCTCCCTACTCAGTGGGGAGTCTGTTTCTCCCTCTGCCTCTGCTCCTCCCTGCCCTGCTCATGATCACTCTCAAATAAATAAAATCTTAAAAAACAAAAAACAAAAAAAAACACAAAACATTGACTGATAAACAGAATATAAAGATGTTTATTTAAAAAAAAAAACCCAAATCTATGGAACGGTTGGTGGCCATGTAACAGGTCAGTGGGTGTCAATGATGCAACAAAGGTACCCAAAGAGCCCAGGGTAATTGGCAGAGGCTTATAGAGCTTGGAATGGAACTGGAGATGTCCCACAGTACTCCATGTTGTTCAGACCATGCGGGCTTCTAGAAAGTCTCTTTGGAAAGATAAATCTACCAGAAAAGAACATTTCAAACTTGGAGGGACTTGAAATGTTTCTCTTAGGAAAGGCAGGGCAGTCTGGAGTGGGAGAGCGACTTAGATATCTAAGTGACCGTCACAGAGATAAAAGAAGTAGTTTCCTCATAGAACTGTCACATAGGAGCCAATTCATGGAAAGTACGCAGAAGGGCACCTGGCACATAGCAGTTGTTAAGGAAGCATTATTTTTTAAATTATCCATTAAGTAATTTGATCACTAATCAGCATTACTCTCTTTAATATCAGACTGCTCTATTTTCAAATGTTCCAATGAAATAGAACCAGTGGCTGAAAGTTACAAGCTTTAATTCAAAATAAGACAGGACTTCCTGAGAATTAAATTTACTGGAAAAAGTGGGTTGGAATATCCAAAAACACTGTGCACTCAGGCTGAGGTCCAGCCAGGTGCACTGGTGGGGAATGTTGGGGAAGGGATTCTCTCTGCCTTAGGTTAATTTGACCAGAATTAGCAAATGGATTTTCATCTTTGTCATGACTTCCAATGGACTGATAGTGGCTGTCAAGTGCCATGTCAAAAAAGGTTCTGAAGCCATTTTGGGCCCAAGAGGAAAGATTTAGAAGAAATGTCCATTAGCAAAATCTGCCAGGGGCAGGGATGAAGAGAACAATGGAACAAGGGCTGGGAATTTGGGTTGCATGACATAAAAAAAACTCTTCCCAATTCTGAGGCCGTGATTCTGGCCCCCTTTATAGGTCTCTGTACCTCCTGAAGAGGACACTTGGGTTAACTGAAGAAAGAAGACAAATGAGCAACTACAAAAAAGGGAAGAGAGAAAAACAAGAAACAGACTCTTTATCTATGGAGAACAAACTGATGGCTACCAGAGGGGAGGTGAGTGGGAGGATGGGAGAAATAGGGGATGGGGATTAAAGAGGACACTTATCAGATAACACACACACACACTACACTATCTCTTGATTTCAAGATGTGTTATAATCAGATGGTCTGGTAACAGAACAAGGATAGACATGTAGATGACTTTGTAAAAAGAAAATTTAACGAGGGGGGCAACTGGGTGGCTCAGTTGGTTAACCCATTGCCTTCAACCCAGGTCATGATCCCTGAGTCCTGGGATCGAGTCCCATATCGGGCTTCCCCTGCTCTGCAGGGAGCCTGCTTCTCCTCTCCCTCTGCCTCTCCCCCTGCTTGTGCTCTCTTTCTCTCTGTCAAATAAATAAATAAAATCTTAAAAAAAAAAAAAAAAGAAAGAAAGAAAATTTAACAAGGAAAAGAGTCTTTAACAAATGGTACCAGAGTAACAGGATAGTTCTATGGAAAACAGTGAACCTGTCCTCTCATACCATACATAAAAATAAACTCAGAATACATCCTAGATCTCCATATGAAAGCTAAAACTATAAAACTTCTAGGAGTACAGAGAGAAGAAAATATCTTCAACTTTAGGGTAAGCATAGATTTCTTAACTAGGACACAGAAAACAAGCCATTTTTAAAAAACTGATAAATCTGACTTCATAAAAATTAAGAACATTTGCACTTTGAAAGATACTGTTTTAAAAGACAACACAAGCTACAGACTGGGTGAAAGATTTACCATCCATATATCTGGCAAAGAGTTAGTATCAAAAAATCTTTGGGGCACCTGGGTGGCTCAGTGTGTTAAAGCCTCTGCCTTCGGCTCAGGTCCTGATCCCAGGGTCCTGGGATCGAGCCCCACATCGGGTTCTCTGCTCCACGGGGAGCCTGCTTCCCCTCCTTCTCTCTCTGCCTGCCTCTCTGCCTACTTGTGATCTCTGTCTGTCAAATAAATAAATAAAATCTTTAAATAAATAAATAAATAAATAAAAATCCTAACAACTTTACTCAGAAGTAATTACCCAAAAGATTTGAACTTACACTTCCCAAAAGACATATGAATGACAAAGACATGAAAAGATACTTATCATCTTTCATTATTAAAAAAATGCAAATTAAAACCACAATGTGATATTGTAATTGACACACTAGAAAGACTAAACAATGCCAAGCATTACAGTTTGGAACTGCTGTTGGGCGTGCAAACTGGAACAACTACTTGGTTATCAACCTATACGTGGGATCCAGCAATGCTCCTTCTAGAGGAATGAAAATATATCTACACAAAGATTTGCCCACAAGTTTTCACAGCAGATTTATGTATAATAACTAAACACTGGAAACTATTCAAAGGATCATCAACAGGGGAGCGGATAAATTATGGTATACCCATACAATGAATTACTGCTTAGTAATAAAAAGCAATGAACTTCTAGTGCATTCACCAACACAGATAAATCCCAAAAAACATGCTCAACTAAACCAAAGAATCGAAGAGCGCCTGGGTGGCTCAGTGAGTTAAGCGTCTGACTCTTGGTTTCAGCTCAGGTCATAAGCTCAGGGTCACAAAATGGAGCCCCAAGTTGGGCTCCATCTTCAATGGGGAGTCTGCTTGAGATTCTCTCTCTCCGTATCCCCCTGCCCCTACCCCACTCACACACACTCTCTCTCTAAAATAATCTTTAAAAATTAAAAAAAAAAAATAAAGAATTCAGATACAAGGAGTATATATAGTATGACTCCACTTCTAGGAAATTCTAGAAAAGAAAAGCTATCAGTAGTGACAAAAATCAAGCAGATCCGTGGGTTCCTGGGGCCAGGGTGAGAAGGTATTGACTAGAAGAGGCATAGGGAACTTTTTTGGATGATGAAAATGTTTTATATTTTCACTGTGATGATAATTAATCAGGCGTCCCCCCCTTTAAAAAAAATAAAAGTATCAAAAAAAAAAAAAAAAAAAGAACACTCAGGTTAAGCCCTTGGTCACATGGTTATAAAAAAGTGCACAGCAGGCCCAGGGGTCCTAGCCACATCCTGAACGATAAATATCATTCTTTGTTTCATAATGGTTTCAACTGTCAGTGAAATCTGCCTCAAACTCAGTGTCAGCCAGATGTCTGTGCTCAAAACTCTATCTGCGAGGCACAGACTGGGAAGCTGGAAATGTTCTCGTGTCGTATGGAAGTGAGAAGGAGGGGACTGAATCAGGATCCCAGCCTGCTATTCCAAGATTTGTCACTGAGTCACCATGTAACCTTGGACCAAAGTGTCGAGCTGTCAGAACCAACTCTCTTTCTTCGGAAGGAAAATAGGACCAGACAACATCACTGATGATTTCTGTTCTGTTTCCAACATGTGCCTAAGTGGGGGCGTTTGTCTACTCATTCCAGATAAAAGACCATCATTCCTTACTTGACCACCAGGTAGATCTTTAAATTTTTATGACAGCGTTCTTAAGCCTGCCTTTGGTGAACTTCCCTGTGTGTATATGATTAATTTTGTTGTAAAATCTTTGTTGTGATACAATATACATAAAATTTACCATTTTAACCATTTTTAAGTGGACAGTTCCGCAGCACCAAGGACATGTTCGGTGTTAGGCAACCGTCACAGTCATCCATCTCCAGAACACTCCCAAACTCCCACCCATTTTTTTTTACAGTCTTATTCTGTAAAATATTTCATACGCACCTGCGAAATTTTCACCACACTTTTCAAAGTTAATAGCTTAGCAATATTATTTCTATCAGCAGGGTCCTTCGGGAGGCATCATATAATAAAACCTCAACTAACCAGAAAAGGTGAGCTGGTTAATTGAACTATCAGGTTCACTATGGGCTAAACAGAACATTCTTGGAGTCCTGTTTCCCATTAAATGTCTTTAGAAAATATATTTGTCCTGGTTGGTCAGTTCTAATGAACAAAGCAGAATCATTAGTGATTCAACATATAAGGGAGGGCTTTGGTTGGGAGTGCGAAGTAGTCATCAACTTAAAGAGAGACTTTCAGATTTCTGCTAAAACGTCCAGGAAATAATATAAGGGATGGGTTCAGAAGTTTTCCATTCCATGTCTCAAAGGCAGGGCCTAACTTTTTTTTAACTGAATTAAATGGATGATGAAAAGTCCTCATGACATTTAGTACATAGCATAAATCTGGCCAAGTCCCTGCCCTGTGCGTGAAGCCAATGTGCACAGATGTTTATCAGCCCGAAAAGCAAGTATACCTTAGATATTAACTCTAAAAGCACAATTTCATTCAGTATTCAGTCACCCGTATGTCTATTTAACAAACTTCCATTTGGCACATACTCATTGGTGCTCAACATTCTTTTAAGCACCACGTGAGCGGATGCAAGTGACAAAGATCTTTTGGCCTTTGTGACACGTTCTTTGAACATGGTAAATGCCTTCAAAAAAGTATTAAGTGACCACTTTACTCTTTCTTGAAAACTCAAACTTCAAAACAATGATGTCTGATCTGGATCTGATCACTTAACACAACAAATTTTCACCTTCAGAATTCTACCTGGCCGGGTTTCTCAGGTGTCACACAGACTCACCTCTTCCAGAAGCCTCTGTTTGAGCTCCCGTTCAGTCTCCAGTTTCTGCTGTAAACTGCGGGCGTTCATTTCAAGCATGGCATGTTTCTTCTCCAGGTCATTGAGCTGGGCATTTGGAAAAATTGGCCATAATATCATATTTAGGAATGCTAGATGCTGATGACTTTTGCAAATACCCACAAATTTTCAAATATAAAGAATCAGGTTCTGAAGATCAGAGTATAAATATTGTTTTCTAGGAGCGCCTGGGTGGCTCAGTCGGTTGAGCGCCCTGCCTTCGGCTCACGTCATGATCTCAGGGTCTTGGGATTGGGCCCCACATTCAACAAGGAGTCTGCTTCTCCCTCTCCCTCTGCCTCTGCCCCTCCCCCCACTCATGCGGAGTCTCACATGCCCATGCTCTCTCTCTCTCTCTCTCTCATAGATAAAATCTTTCAAAAAATAAATGAATGAATAAATAAATAAATATTGTTTTCCAAAAGTATAACACAAAGGTCCATGTCACAGGGGATAGGGTTATTTCTAAGGCATGGGTCACATGCCTTAGACAAGTTCTAAGACAAGGATGATCACTTTGACTGAAAGTAATTAAGTAATCAAATGCTGAATGCTTACTATTTGCACAGCATTACATCAGGGCTCTTGGGGATGAAAAAAAATGGACGAACTCTCTTAAGAATCTTATATAAAATCCAAAGGCAGAGAGCAGCCCATAACTAGACATGTACACAAATGAGGATTGCTTTGTCACGTAATATTTTTGATAAAAGGGGTATGGAGAAGAGAAAGTCTTCCTGAATTACCAGTTGTCTAGAAAAGATTACATCAACGTCTAGAGTGAGGTTTGTTTTTTATTTAAAGTGAGTTCTGCACCCAGCGTGGAGCCCAACTTGGGGCCTGAACTTATAACTCTGAGATCAAGACCTGAGCTGAGATCAAGAGCCAGACACTTAACCGAATGAGCTACCCAGGCGCTCCAATGTCTGGAATCTTAAAGGATGGGCAGAACTTTGCTATGGATACTCTAAGAACAATCAAATAGAAAAAAATATTCAAATTCAATCACAAAAGGGTTCCTTTACCTCTAAATAATATACTAATTTCCTCATGGGTTAAAAAAAAAAAAAAGTAAGCCAGTATCAAGGAACTCCAGAGTGCTCCTGAGTGGCAAGCTCTAGCCTTGAATCCAATAATTTTATTTCCGTGAAATTTTATTTTTATAAGAAAATAATCATGGGTATCCATAAAGATTTATAACACCACAGCAGAAAATCGAAAGAAGCTCAAAGTTCCAACACAAGTAGAATGATTAAATGATTAAATAGATATTTCTGTGTTGTTGAGGTTTTTTTAAGAACTACACATTCAAAACACTGATCAGTCAGTAACTGAGGAAAAAGCTCCTAGTTCTACGGTGTTTTTTTTTAAAGCTATAAAGTTGTTTACATAATAAGAATCTAAATTTATTCTGATAGATCAGTGGTGGATTGCCAGTCATCTTTTCCTTTATTTCTCCCTGGTTTCTAGATCTGCCACAGTGACCCCAAATAGTTACTTTTATAATCATGAAATAACAAGGAGTTACACAAAATATGAAATTCAGATTCTTGCTTTATTTTATGCATATGTTTGTGAAAAAGCATGTGTGTGTGTGAGCCTGGGTCTATACATGAAATTTCTTTGATCTGCATTCTTGTTATCTGGAACACTGGAGCATCTGTTTGAAATCTCTTTCAAGACTTAGATAAACCTCCAGAACACGGCACGGCCTATTTCCAACATAGAACACTGAGGACTCACATGGCCATCAGACTCTCTTGTGGCCCTGGCCTCGGAACAGAGAGAGGCCAGGCTATCCGCTGTGGCAGCAACGGAAGGAGCATTAGTCCTTGCCGCTGAGCACTTCCCAAGAATGCTCGACATTAAAGCCTGCAACCAACCCAGAGATTAAATCTCAAATCAGGTGCCCAGAAAACGAGAAAGCAGTGTGGCCAGATCAGAATCCAGACCTCAGGGGCCCGGATAGTCACCAACAGACCGTGACACACCAGTCCCCACCACACCTCCCACGCTCTCGCCAACCCAGGAGGTCCCATGTGGAGACTGACCCTGCGACTTGACAGGACAGAGTAAATGTGCATTCGTGAAATATGCAGACCGTGGATTGCACCTGGGCATGGGTCAACTATGCCCTCTAAAAGAGGGAGATGGGGGTGCCTGGGTGGCTCAGTGGGTTAAAGCCTCTGCCTTCAGCTTGGTTCATGATCCCAGGGTCCTGGGTTCGAGCCCTACGTCGGGGGGGGGGGGTCTCTGCTCAGCAGGGAGCCTCCTTCCTCCTCTCTCTCCCTGCCTGCCTCTCTGCCTTACTTGTGACCTGTCTGTCAAATAAATAAATAAAATCTTTAAAAAATAAAAAATAAATAAATACAAGAGGGAGATGAAGATGTCCTCCTAAAAGCAGAAGGGATGGGCGCTGACCTTGTCGGAGAGGCTCTCAGCCTTCAGCTTCTGCTCCTTGAGGGCCTGCTGCAGAGCAAGGATCTCAGCCTTGTGCTCCTTCACCGCCAGCTCCACCACCTGGCGGGACTCGGTGATCCGCTGGTCGGCCCGCGCCCTGCCGGGAGAGCACAGGCCCATTTCAGAAGCCCCCCAGTCACCAGTCCAGAAGGAGGAAGTGAGCCCATCTCTGATCTCGATAAGCAACCAAACAGGCTACCGGCTGGAGAGAGGCCCAACCCAGATTCCCAGTTCCAAATTATGTCTTGCTTTCTGACTGCTTACAGAGCGAAGATTTGACCCACTTTAGACCTTGGGGAAAAATACTCTTAATAGTTAAAGTTCCTATGAGTACTCACTTGGAAAGGCTGAAGGGGAAAAGGCAATTTTCCAAAAACAACTGGACTGAATGGGATGTAGCTAGACTGTCAGAGCCTCCCCTGGGAGCAGAAATGGAATGAGGTCCCCTGAGGGACCACAGGAAAACTCAATCAAGGAAACATTTCCTCTCCTTAAAAGTCTAAGCAATAAGTTACATGTTTGGGGTGCTCATTAGGAAACTGAAACTCGAATCTGATGAATCTATCTATAAATAAGGTTAGAAAATAGAAAAAACAAGAACTAAGCTAGAAAAATTGTTGCCATTCCCCATTTAAGTGTTGTGCTTTGGTCCTTCCATACCTGGGCTTATACAGTCTCCTGTACTGGCCCGCGCTCTCCTCCCCTACCTCCCCTACCTCCCCTACCCTGCAAACCCAAATCTTACTCAGCCTTCAAGGATGAACTCAAAAGACCACATTCTCCCTAAAACCTTGCTCAATTTCTCCTCTCGCAAGGAAGCTCTCCTTGCTCTAGATCCAAAGCATAAACGTACTCCTCTCCTGGCACACCCCACTCTCTATTTGAGGTGGTAAATACCCGAATGCATAATTCATCTTCTCCATGAGACTTGCCTCTTGAGTAGAAGAATTAAGAATTATATTTTACTCATCTCGGTATCCCACGTAACACCAAAATAGAGGGGCGGGGAGGGTGGGGGGAGAGAAGAAAAGCCAAGATCTTTCACAACTGTCCCTGAAAGTATACATGAAATGTCTTCCTAAGCACAGCCCATAATTATACCTTCCATGTGGAGTTGCATGTTTCTCGATGCTGAAGTCAGCTTCCGACCCTCAAATTGGTCTCTGAGGGATTCTAGAAACAGCTCGGAGAGGAGCTGCACTTGAGGGCAGAAGGGAGGGGGTCTGCGTGAAAGCAACTGGAATATACCATGAAGGCTCAGGGGAAAGAGGAACAGGAGGTCTTAAACTGGCAGCCCGTCACCTGAGCAAATACCGAGTGGGAGAATATCCAAAATATGAGTAGGTCTACCAGTGTCTCTCGAAATGGAAGGAGTCTCATCTTTTGCCTCCAATCTTTTCTAGTGTAAGTGACTTAGCACACATTAAACATCCAACACATTTGGCTGAGTCTACCGTACTGTGGTCAAGTCAATGTGGGAAATGCCAAAATGAGTCCAATGGTATCCAACTAAATGTTTTGTGAGAGGCGTTTCTAGGCATAGTTTATCTCAGTTAAGGAGTTCAGAGTATCCCAGGAAGGTCAGTCTCAGAGGAAGGTGATATGAGTGAGGCTAAGAAGGAAGGATACAATTCATTTGTGCACACATGAAGTCATGAGCTAACTCTTACGTGCACACTGGAAAATGAGACCTATTCTTCAAGACCATTTATTTCTATCTGCTGGTAAACTGTCATAATAGACCCATTTTGTTAGAACCAAACACTTTGCAGCTGTAAAGCTGTCATAACCTTTCTTCGCATCGGCCATGTCTGCAGTGTGAAAGGCAACCCCCAGGGGTAGGAAGTATGTGACCTGCACTATCATGGTCCCAGTAGGAAGAGGATTCTGACTTTGGAAATGGAAGTGGGAAAGCAGAGGAAAGATCCTGCTTGAACTTATTATTTCCTACCACGAAAGAAAAAAGCTCAACTATTCTTGTAGAGAAGTTGTTCTCAACCAAGGTTGATGCTGCCCCCCTGGGACATTGGACAATGTTTGCAGACATTTTTGGTGTCACAACGTGAGGAAGGGGTTGTTACTGGCATCTAGTGGGTAAAAGCAGGGATGAGGCTCACATTTTACGAGGCACACGACAGCCCCCACAACAAGGGATTATCTAGCCCAAACAGTCAATAGTGATGAGGTTGAGAAACCCTGGTGTACACAGGACCGGGGTTAGAATGGAGATGGTCTTGCCACATGGTCACAATGATAACAAACACAAGGTAAGAGTTTCTGCCAAGGAAGCACTGAGCTATTTGCCCTGCTGACTCTCAGGTCTCCACATGGGGTAAAAGGACACCAGCTTTCAACACAGAATCCAAGGGACAGTGGCCATATTTCCAACTAGGATGACCAACCCACCGTGGTTTGCCCAAGAGTCTCCCAGCTTTAGCACTGAAAGTCTTGTATGCTAGAAACTTCTCTCAGTCCTGGGCAAGCTGGGACTGTTGGTCACACTGTTCCTAATGCTTAGGTGATCCCACAAATGGCTTTCTACAAATAGGTAGTCCCACCTGCTCTGCTTTTCGGTGTCCAGCATCCTCTGTAACTCTCGAACCCGACACTCAAACTGGGACTTCTCGTCGCCAAGGACGCTCCTCCACGCCTCCCACTGCCGCTCTTTTTCCAGCAGCTCGTCGTTCAGGGCCTCCAGGTCCATGACCTGTTCTTCCAGCATCGTGCAAGTGGTCTTCAGAGCCTCCATCGTCTGCAAATCAGTACCACTGAGTTGTGCCTTGTATCAAATGAGGATTTCCTGGATGTTACTTTTGTTGGATCAGTGTCAGAAAAGCACAAGTTTCTAACTACAGTCTGAACCACAGTGTATCTCTTTCTTCTGTAGACCCAGGGGACCAGACAGGATTGGATAAAGGGCCATTTCTGCCACCACCTTGAAGATAGAACCCAAAGCAAGCCAAGGGGGAAGAGACTACGCTTAAAAATCAAGGGACTTGCACTAGCCTCCCAGACCATTCTATTTTATCTTTACTTTTTTAAAAATCCAAATGAAGAGGACAACACACTTCTAAAAACTACTTTTTCCAAACCCCCAAGCCCTCAAAACAGACATGTGATGAAAAAGAGCCCATTTAAGAGACAAGGCTCAGTCTCGGATCCCTTGGGAGAGGTATACCAGGTGCCCGCTCTAACGGGATCCAAGTGTGCCAGGGATCCCTGACACTGCTTACTGCCCTTACTTGCTTCTGGCTGGTGAGCTGCATCTCCCTCTCCGTGATCTCACGGCGAAGATGGTCCACTTCGCTTCGCAGCTGTGCTATCTCATCATTGGCGCCGGAAGCCTCGTCGAGTTGTTTGGACAAGTAGAAATTTTGGTTGTTGAGCTCAGCATTGTCCTCAGTGAGCTGGTTTAGCTGTTCCTCCAGGTCTGTGATTACCTAAAGAGGAATGGAACCCAGTTGTGCATCGAGCAAGTCCATTTGAAATGAGAACTGCTACTAGAGCCATTGATTTTAGAACCTACGTGACACTAGCAATGCACGTGCCACTTCCGTTTGCTCAGCCAACCCCGGCTGCCAAAGCCGAGTTCCCATGCCCGCCCACTCAGCACTACCACACATATGCTGTGGTGGAAAAAGAAAAGTCTCTGATTCTTTCTCCCTCAGGAACCATCTGGAAGACATGGCAAAAGCAGATCTGTCAAAAGTGACTGTCGTATGGAAGCGGCAACTTGAAATGGGATCAAGTTAATGGACGATAATATAATGTGGAAAATGCAAGCCAAGGACAGGCGTCTCAGAGAGTAGCATCACGATCAGCTAATTAAACAGCACCATCCACAGGACATTAGAACCAGGGATAGTCTTAGAAAGCAAGAAGTTTTTATCGAGGAGGACTGACTGAGAAGGACACTGAGAGTTATTTTAATACCTCGGCAATAAATTTAATTTCATGCAACAAAAGGGAAAAATTTAAAGGAAGCTCAGAATAATCCTGAAAACATTGTGCCATGGCATCACTTTAATGTTTTTTATTATACAGTTAGCTATCAAAAAATGGGAAGGCATGTATATGAAATTGTCATTTTATTGAGAGATTTAATCTGGCTTTGCTAAATTATTTCTCTGCTCAATGGCAGAATGACTTTGATTTCAGTGCATTTAGCTTCCCTATTCTCTTTTCCAAGGTTCAGTATCAGGCTTGCAGAGAGCTATTGTATGTAAGACTTTCGAAGTTTAAGGGCAATTTTCTAATAATAGTTGGAATGAGGCACACAGGCAGTAAATTAAATTTTATGTAACAAAAAGAAGTAAATTAAAAGGAAATGCCTTGAAGCCTACAGTTTATTAATTGTTTCCAATTTCCAAACCTAGAGTAGACTTAGTTTAGGAAGTGATGCCACTCTTTCCATGACTAATTCCCTATTTTAACCCCTTTGATTATCAATTTTTAAAAAATCTTACCAGGCACATAGAATTAAAGAGCATCAATTAAGGACATTTGTGCAATGTGGTTCAGAAAACAGAGCTTTTCATTTTGTTAACTGAGCTGATAAGCTTTTAATGTAGTTAAGTGGTCTAGTAATTTGTATTTTAATGTCAAAAGTCCTGTTAACTCCTAAAGCACCGTTGGTTACAAGATGGGGAATGAAGGTTATCTGGTTGGGTCCTTAGCTAGGACTCCTTCTTTATCATGGAAAATGGAGGTGAAAAACTCTTAAGTTTGTCATTCCTAGTGGGCAGTTATGGCTCAAAGGGATCCTTGGATCACCCTTTTGGGTGACATGGTTAAATCTCCTAAAAGCAGAAAGAAGGAATGAATGATGCCCAATAGTTCAACTGGTCTCCATCTTATATGTAATAAAGCCATTCCTTAAGATAGTTTTCATCCTGGACTGTAAATGCCTCCATTTAACTATTATGCTTCAATCTAATGTCCTTCCCTGTCCCCGACCAAAAAAAAACAGAGGCAAGCTGGCCTTGGAGCTTGGAGTCTGAAGCCCTAAATCCTGAACTTTGCAGGGCTGGGGTCTTCATTTATGATATGGAGGTAAATACTGTATTTACTACCTCCTGTTTCTTTCTTTCTTTTTTTTTTTAATGTTTTGAATGTTCTTTCATACTGCTCTACCTTAATGTAGCCTGTGGAATATAAGGATACAAGGGATAAAAAATTAATGACCAAGACAATGCCTCATTTTAAAGATTATCATGGTACCTCTTGCAGAGCAAAGAGACTACAGAAAATCTGCTCACATAATATACATGTGGCCAAAATAATTTACTCGTCACTTGAAGATATAACTGAGCCTTTGGGTTCTCACTCCGTTTCTATGATTTATGGGGGGAAAATTGCAATTTATTATTAGCCCATTTCTGCTAACTCTTCTCCCTTCAAAACAGATTATAAAGTGCTAAGGAAGAAATGCTTGAAAAGCTCAATGATGTGCCAAGATTATGATTCTCACTTCATCTGCGATGGGCCCACTGGAGTGGGAGGCATCCTTCTAGTCCCCTATTGTCATCCAGTTTTCAAGGGGTCTCACACCTCTGATCTCTACTTACAGTCTGTGGCTGTTGGTTCTATATTCTACCCTCTCTATTTTGCCGGTTTGTCAAGAGGAGGCTTACATGTTTGTGTGAAGCACCCAAACACTCATTAAAGCATTTTAACTCATCCAGACTTCTTATATATTCCTTCTGCCCAAGCCATAATATGTTTAGCTTGTGATTTTATTTTGAGGTTGCTGGCATTGGGGTATTAAGTATTAGCATTAGACACCCCCACACACATCCACACACACACATTTATTGGGTTTACAGATATTGAACTGACTTGGGACACAGGCAGAAAATTAATGGTCTCCACAATTCAAAAAAATTCTTTTAAGTATTGTGATAGGCAATCTGTGATGCTGAACCAGGGAATGTGCAAGGAGAATTCTTAGGTCTCCCATGTGTCCATGGGTGTATCCTCTCTACCTCAAGGGCAAATGATATGTTCATTCTATTATGAGTTTGTTAACCTCCAACCCCAAGGATAAAGGGTAAAGAAGAGAAACTGGAAGGCTGACTCCATCTTAGCAGTGAGAAGAGGAGGGAGACAGCTTCCTAATGCAGGGCCAACAGAGCGCTCTTCTATGCTGTTTTTGCAGATAAGAGATCGTGATGCAGTTCTAAGAGGAAATAAGGATATAAAAAATGATCTACTGTCAGTGTCCAAAAAAGAGAGAGAGAGAGAGAGAGGGAGATCTGTTTGGGGTTATATGTTGCTTTTCAAGGAAACCTGACAGTTCTGAGCAAGAACTCTTTACCTCTCACACCTGACGGGAAGACCAGTAGAGAGAAGGTTACCAGGTAAATGTTCAAGAGCACTCTGGTGGGTGAAGAAACCAGCCAGATGTGGAGCATCAGGCTAAAAAGACACAGGGCTGAAGTCCTACCGGAATGTCTGGTTCCTTCTTGAAGACAGCTATTTGCATATTATTTATTTTTAATCTTATAGCTGACAGATTGATTCATAATTAAAACTGTGTCATATGTTTGCCCACCAACTCCCCTCCAAAACAGACTTAGGTAGGGTTTTAGGTGCCAGATTGGATCAAATCCTTTTTTTACATCTCGTCAAAATATAGAAATGGTCTGAGCTGGAAAATCTTACTGCTTAGGAGCTTTTTAAAAGCTGCTAACTGGGAGCTCCTATCGTTGAGTTATTACAGGAGTTCCCACCAGCGACGAAGATGACGTCTCCGTGCAGAGACGATCTCAGATTGAGCCAGTAAGAAAGAAACACCCATCAAGGGTCTTTGAAGTTGAAAAACTGTAACAGGGGTCTCTTTTGCTGCCAAATGCTGTCCTAAAGCAGTGGTTTTCAAACTTTTTAAAGGGGCAGACCATTTCCTAAACAAAAGAATATGTCGCAAACCCAATATAATAAAATATTAATAGTAACCCATACTGTAAACAACACTTTCTATGGACCAGACCCTGTGTAATCACTTGGAGGCTTCATCTAATTCTTGCAGGACCCCCATGATGTAGGCATTAGCACCAAACTTCTGATTCTGTGAATTAGTGTCTCCTAAGTTTTACTGCTTCTGAAATGTGAACATATATTGGAACTAAGCAGCTGTGTCTCTGCCCTCACCAAGCCCCTATAGAGTAGTTATTAAATGAATTATGCATCTTATAATTGATAATATATTGGAATGGGGAATATACGATGTCAGCGCCATTTTACAGGTGAACAGATGGAGGCGTGGATGTTTAACATTACAGAGGTTACAAAGAGGCCAATTTCGAATCAGAACTCAATCTGACTCCAGAGTGCATGGCTGGACCACAAGCAACCCAGCAGCTCTAGCTGAAGTATTGGGGGGGGTGTCACTGTTTCGTGTTCTCCCTTCCACTGGGAGAGGTCCAAAGTCTTCTCCACAGAATGCCAGAAGTAAGTAAAGCAAGGATTAGAAGTCACCGCTCCCCCCTCAAAAAAGCAAATGTGAGGGATCGAGAGAATATAAAAGTTACATAAGAAAGTAACTAAATTCATTCTACATATTGGCATATTCTATTAAAAAACAAATCTCTAATTTTTAAAATCTGGGGGAGGGAGGATTACCAAGAGGCAGATGGAAACATTTGAGAGTAACAGATATGTTCATTATTTTGATTGTCTTACTGGTTTCACAACTGTGTACACATTTCAAAACTCTTGAAGTTACTGTACTTTAAGTATAACCTCAATAAAGCTATAAAAATGTTTCTTAAAAAAGCTCTTATGAAAATGAGAAATTCACACACACACACACACACACACACACACTCGGAATATTACTCAGCCATGTAGAAAGGATGAGATTGTGCCATTTGTGACAACATGGATTGACCTCGAGGATATTAAGCTAAGCGAAGTAAGTCAGACAAAGATAGACAAGTACCACATGATTTCACTTACATGTGGAATCTAAAAAAACAAAACAAATGAACGAACAAACCAAAAGCAGAAGCAGACCCACAAATACAGAGAACTGATGGTTGCCAGAAAGGGGAGGGGGGGTGGAGGGATGGGTAAAATAGGCAAAAGGGAATGGAAGATACAGACTTCCAGTTCTGGGATGATTAAGTCACAGGGATGAGAAGTACAGCATAGGGAATATAATCAATGGGATTATCACAGCATCGTATGGTGACAGATGGTAACTATACTTGTGGTGAGCCTAGCATAATACATAGAGTTGTTGAATCACTATGTTATAGACCAAAAACTAATGTAATATTGTGTATCAACTATACTTCAATTAAAAAAAAACTGTTATGCCAAAAGACTAAAAAAAGAGAAAACTCCAGATGAAGGATTAACGATGTACACATTTAAAACGTATCCAAGTTATTTTAGGAAAAAATAGTAATATAAAAAAAAATCACGATCATAAAATGAACTATGTTTTATTCAGTGATCATTTATGAGCATGTAAGTAATATAAGCAAATAACTCGTGCATTAAAAAGAAAATGAAACAGAGACAGTAAGATACTGAAAAAGTGGGGGCCCAAGAGTATAGCAACAGAACGCATCAGCTTCTCAAGGAAGAGAGGCAGAATGGAGGAAACTGGGAGACACTTGTAAGGTGGGCCTACCGCTGAGGCAGCCATTGGCACCGGGAAATACTGACCAAAAATCCATCTGCCGGGTACCTGCTAGAGTCAAACAGAGGCATATCTCGTGACCTACTAGCTACCCCACTCTTGAGTATATGCGCATCAGAAACAGGTGCTTATGGCCACCAAAGGACTCATGCAATGGTGCTTCCTGACAGCTGCATTCCTTACAGCAGCAGTTTGAATCCCACCAGCAGTAGAACTGATAAATAAACTCCAGTTCTATGTGTCCAGGGGCAACACTACATCATAATTAATGAAAAGAAACAGATTCTTGACAGACTCCACCACATTGACAAACGCCACAGACAACTCAAGTCAAAAAAAGCTGAGCCCAAGAAAGCATACCCTCCATGATGCCATTTGTCTGAAGTTCAAGAACAGGCCAAACTGATCTCTGGTATCAGAGGTCAGAACTGTGGTCACCCTTTGGGCAAAGGATGCAGATAAGAAGGGGACATGAAAATGTTCTGGATCTTGATCTATGTGGTGGCTACGCAATCGTCTATATGGTGTAAGAACTTCATTGAATTGTACCCATAAGATTAGTGCACTTTATGCATTTTACAGTGTGGATTTTGTAACTAAATTAAGGGGGAAAGCATACACTCTTAAGACTTAATGTCCCATTTATTAGAGGTGAAGAGGAAAGAAAGAGTTCATTACAAGACAATAAAAGATTTATGTGGGGAGTATGGTGGGGTTGTTTCTGGAAATTCACAGATACAAATAACACAAATGGAGACAAGTTCACTGAGGACTAAGAAGGTAATAAAGCCATGAAAGTACCAAAGAAAGGAGGTGGAACCATGAATAGGATAACAACCTGTCTTCTGAAAGGGGGCCTATTTCAGTCCTTTGTTCTAATGGGAAGGAGTGAGCTCCCGCTGACCCTACCCCATCATATAACCTATGTATGATGCTTCTCCACTCACAGAATTTAATTCTCTCCATGTAAATGACATCTCCCAAAGAGCCATAGAGTTTCATTTTGCCCAGTAGGAAGTTAAAATTTCTAGGTCCACAGAACTTCTCCAGCAGCAGGCTGGAGAAGCCTTGTGAGGCAACCACCCCCAGCGTCTGCACAGCGTCTAGCTGGGACCAGCCTTGGAACCTTCAACACTGGGGCGGCAGAGGGAGCTGCCTTGGGACTTTTGTTGCAGCTACTGAAGCCTATGCAGTGAGAACCATTTCCCCCTTTTCAACCATCCTTCCCCAAAATAAAGAATGGTTTAGAATTTTTTAAACTGGCAGGAACCCAAGAAACTGGCATTAGCTGGGGCTCAGGAACTCCAAATCAGTTTGACCCCATTGTGTGCTTCAGGCTGAAAGTCTGTAAGAGTCAGTTGATGTTATAAGAGATGCTCGCTCTTCCCTCTCGGTTTTTAGTCTCGTGTTATTTTAATCACCTTTAGATTTAATACTTACAGTACAGCTGTTACGAAGGGCATCAAATTTGCGTTGGATTTCATCTCTATGTGCCTAAAAGGTAAGGAGTCAATTAGAAATTTTTCATAGTGTAGGATACAATTCTACATGCTTGGGTTTTATAAAGAAAAGAGCAATTTACCTAGAAAGCCAAGAAGGTTGTTGCAGCTGCCCAAACATCTGGTTTTCAAAGAACTAATTAATTAAGTCACGTCCAACATCAGAAATTAAAGTTACAGGAATATATGATGTTGTGTTGATAACACTTGACTACTTAGACCACACATGCATACCCTGTACAAATATCTTAACATTCATATTAATGCCCAGGGGCTTTGTAAAAAAAAGAAGAAATTCAAGGAGATAGTTTTTACTCTTGTTCCTTTGTTTATTCCCCGTTCTTAACCTTTTCCTCTTCCTTCCAATTGGCCCCTCCCTAGCCTACTCCTTGAGAGACACACACATGCACGCAGACACACACACACACACACAGAACAAGAGCCAAGACAAACAGGGACTTTTTTGTTGTTAATCAAAAGCTGCTGAGATTCAGAAACCTGACATTGACCTTCAAGTAAGAAGAAGGCCTTCTCCAAAGCAAAGCTGCTCTGAAACTGCAGCATTTTAGAATGTTCAGCTGACATTCAAGGACTTTCTGAGTGCACCTGATAGGCCAGACCCTGTGGTGCCATACAGCATAGGTGGAATTACCATCATTCAGTGGGGAATGAGAGAAAGTTAACAAGGGCATGATTACAAACAGTGACAAATGCTACGAAAGAAACAAACAAGGTATAAGAAAAAAGGATAAGAGGGATGGAAAGGACCTTATGGGTAATCAAGGAGGGCTTCTCTGAAGAGGTGACACTTACACTGACACCCATAATATGATGAGGAGTCAGCCATACAAAGAACAGGAAAAGGCAGAGGGCAAATATCTTCGAAGCAAGAAAGGGTTTTGTAATTCGATTAAAAAAAAAAAAAAAAAAAAGGTCTGAATGGCTACAGCAGAGCTTTCAAACTTCAAGCTATGACCCAAGGGCAAGCGTGACAAATGGGTTGTTTTTTCTTTTTCTTTTTTGTTTTGTTTTGTTTTAGTCAATGAAATGGAATAAACAGAATAGAACAGAAAACAGTGGGATGCAGATGTGCCCTGGATAGTGAAGTATTGTTATAGGAAACTTTTATTTCAAATACCATAATTCATCAGATTTAGGATGCTGTCAATTGTAAGCCATGGCAATTTTATGTGACATTAAGTAAAACAAGGTGCTGTTGACCAAACTGTGACATTAAGTAAAACAAGGTGCTGTTGACCAAATTGTGACATGTCCACATGTCTTTATGTCCACATGACTAGAGAGTCATATACCAGATATGACTGTAAGATGCATCTTGATTTTAAATACTTTAGAATCAATGAAGTAGAGTATATAGATGCTCCCCTGTATTAGATTGTAAGGGAAACGTATTTTTGGTGGGTAGCGGTCAAACAATTTTTGGCTAAAGCACAGCAAAAGAAGGAAAAAGCCACCCAAGATGATGGTAGAGAGGCAGGCAGGGACCAAGAATCTTAAATGCCTGGAATGGAGTTTGGGTTTCAAGCAAAATACCATTAATTGGAAGCCAAAGGAGATTCTGAGAAGTAGAGTGAAATGATCTGATTGTCATTTTTTGAATGCTGTAAGAAGAACAGATCAAAACAGGACTGAAGGTAGAAAGGAACAGGGAAACAGTGAGGAGGTTGTTGCTGTCATTCAAGGAGGAGATGATGGTGGCTTGGAGTAGGATGGTGGCAAAAGATGGAGAGAAGTGGATGGAAATGAGATCTCTTTTGGAAGCACAGTTAATAAGACTTGCTACAGATATTGGAAAATGAAGGGAAAATGATGCCCTCAAAAACATTTGTAACTTGAGAGACAGGGTGGGCTGTGGCACCACAGCTTAGCTATGAAAGTCCAAAGAAGAATTTAATTTGAGGCACGGGAAAAATCGATTCTTCTCTTTAAAAAAACAAAACAAAAAAACTAGTCTCTGTTGGGTCTATAAGACAACTAAAGTAAAAAATGTTAGAGCAGTGATGTATCCTCTAACATATCTATTTTGCCATAAATATTATAAATTTATAACAGCAGATAGACGCTGAAAAAAAAAAAAAGACTACTGAGCTTGAAGACACAGCAACAGAAACTACCCAAAATGAAACACAGAAAGAAAGACTTTAAAAAATGAACAGAGTATCAATGTGCTGTGAGACAACTTTGAACTGCCTAATATGCATGTAATTGGAGTCCCTGGAGGAGGATAGGGGTCAGACAGAAAAGACATTTGAAGAAATAATGGCCACCATAAACCCACCAATGCAAAAAGCTCAAAGAACCCCAAGCACAAGAAACACAAAATTAAGCTTAACCACATTATCAAACTGCTAAAAACCAGTAATAAGAGAAAAAGCTTAAAGCCCGTCAGAGAAAAAAGACAAGTTATATATAGAGAAACAAAGAGAAGACAGATTCCTCACCAGGGGGAAGAGGGAGGGGAGGGGGCAAAGCAAGTTGAAAGACAGTAGAATAACATTTTTAAAGTGCTGAATGGAAAAACAACAACAACAACAAAACCCCAAAACCTGTCAACCTAAATTCTATACCCAGCAAAAATATCCTTCAAAAAATGAAGGTGAAGTAAAAGACTTTTTCAGATATACAAAAGCAGAAGGCATTTGTCACCCGCACTGTAAGAAATGGTAAAGGAAGTCCTTCAGGCAGAAGGAAAGTGACAACCAGAAATATAAATCCACACAAAAGAATGGAGAGAACTGGGAAAATGGTTAAAAAAAAAAAAAAGTTACAAAAACAGACTCACAGATTCATAAATATAAAAGTTATCATCAAGAATCAACTCCCCACATCATCAGCCTGTATTTTTATGGATAACTTATCAGACTCTTATTTTCCCCCCCAAATCAATCTGCTTTATGCTCAAGAATAATATGAGAGATTTATTGATTTAATGGGGCATGAATACCATTTATCCAAAGTAGGAACATCGCACTACCACTGAAATCAAATGGCAATCCTCTTTGAAGGTAAAATGTAATAGAGTACCATCATTTTGGCTTTTGATTTATTACTGACTCTGAATTATAAAGACAAAATGTAGAACGGATCCTGTTATGACTGCTGGAGATTCTATAAGCACTTAACAATTACTGAACTGATCTGAGCAAGAAAATGTCAAGAAACATGTCTTACGTTTCTTTGAAATACGTTGTGAAACAAGTGCACAAAAAAGCTAAAGTTTACACAATAATGTGTATAAAGATAGTAAAATGCGTAAGATAGTCTTTAGATTCTCTCAATGAAATATTTGAGTGTTCACTAGGTATCAGGTGCTACAGAGAATAAATATTTACACTCTTCAAAGGACCCTGAAGAGCTTTTGTTTATGTGTGTTACATTTATCTATATTTACCACTTTAAAAATTAAAATGGAGATTTTTTCCCAAATCTTTACTCTTTCTTTTAAAACAACACTGCTTTGCACCATCAGTGCAAAGGCTAACACAATGAAAAATGCCAAATGACATATTAGTATTATTATGAAAATAATCCGAATTTGGGGAACCCCCCAGGGATCCACCAATCTCACTTTGAGAACCGCTGACCTTAGGGTTGGGAGGCAGTCAGGGAGAATGCACAAGCTGCATCCTGAACACTGGAAAGGCACTGTTTTTTGAGGAGTACTTATGTCTTCATTAATGTTAAAGAGAGTTATAAGAGGAAGAAAGAAAGGAGGATTATAATGCAGTCTTGATGACAGAGAAGTACCTGCAGAACCAGAGAAAGGAAACTAATGTTTAGACGTCTGACCATCTTCTGGGATTCATGAGCAGGGTTCTAGGACACTCAGGCTTCCACACATCCATCCCTTTCCCTGTGAATGCGCGTACCAAGAAAGACTGTCACCTCCTATGCCTTAATTTTAGATCTTGTTCATCATGCCAGTGGCTTGCTTAATTAAATACAGACATTGATAGTTATGTAAAACAAATGAGAGTATGCATGACTCATGATTTTAACAAATCAGAGGACAACATTGTGATCCCACGGCCACACCATGCTGGGAGGGTTCCTTTCGTTGGTGTCTCTAGCTTTAGACTCTTGGTTACTCAGCATTAATCATTTAACCAAATCAGTAAAAGAACATGACGGCAAGGACCCAGACACGGAAGAGTGTGTCCTGGGGCCATGCTGGTATACACAGAGCCTACGCCCAGGGCCTCTACCCTATGGCCCCATCCAGAGTGATGTATCATATCACACATCTGTCTGCTTTATAGTGTGCAGAATCAGATTCTCTTCCTTAGATAAAGGGATGGAGTCTTAAAATCCTTTCTTCCACCAAGAGGCAATGAAACACCGTAAAGGCCTGGCGTTTTGTTTCAATATGACTCTCCTGTTGGCCTCCACCTTGATTCATTCTCAGCTTTTGATGGCCAGTGAATCTCCAGGCAAACACAACGGACGGGAGTGGGTAGCAAGAAAACATCAAGGAGACCACAATTGGCTTCCCAGTGGGCCCGGGCACCCTTCTTCAATGGAGACCATTGACGGAAATGTGCTCCATCTAATTGCTCCAGGGGCAGAGGCCAGAGTAAGTGCTCCCTCCCCTGGCTAGGAGATGACAGCCTTAAAATTCAGCAGTAATAGCCCATTTGACTATTCATTCCTTTTAAATGATAAATCAGCCTGCTATGAAGTTCGTAAACCTCCTCGATCATTCTAGATCCACCTGATTTAATATGGCGGATGCTTCTGTGGGGCCTGAACAATGAGACAGAGTCAGGGTACCGCACCTGTGGCCATGTCCTCTTTCACTCAGAAGAATAGAGTCTCCAGCACAAATTCAACAAAGCCATTCAGCTGCATGCAGTCCATAACCAGGTTTATAAAACAGAATCAAAGGGAGGGGAGAGGAAAACCCACAGCCTCAAAACTGGGCTGAGGCAAGTTGATATGGGATTTGGATTCTTGCATGACAAGTTACAAAACTGCAGTGAGGCTTTTTTTTTTCCTGCCATCCCTTTGAAAAAGCCCTATTTTCCCAGGCATCTTCATCTGCAAGAGTGGTAGGGCCCTAGTTCCTAGACTCAGGGAGGTTTGTTTCTTTATTTTTTTCATAAGAAGATGCTCTGAGGCAGTGATCTCATCGGACTAAATTAAGTCGTGACTTGCTGCTGTGAAGGCTTCCAGCAGCCATTAGACACAGCACATTCCAACCAGCAGCAAGACAGGATTTAAAGACTAATTTCCCCACAGATAAACAGCAGTGACACATGCTCTATTTTATATCCTCCTCCTTCTGAATGGGCAGGATAAGATGCATGCCGACCACCCTCCCTCCCAACTCCAACAGAGCAGTGAGATAAATGTGTCCTTCTCTTCTGCTCGGAAGTAAAAGGATTTGAGGGATTACAGGCCAACCCCCAGGGGAGAAAAGGCTAAAGACACAGCACTAGGCACATGGCAAGGACTCATTAAGTATGGGTAAGATTAGTGATGTCTCCTTCTTCTTTCAGAGCGTGGCTGGTTTGGACAGGGGGAGAAGATATTAGTATACAGTGCATTCAGTTTAATAGTAGCTGGATTTTAGATGCCTCCTTAAGCAGCTAAGAAATGCTATCTGGCTGTCCCTCTGCCCATCCACCCAATTCCAGAAAGCACATACGCCTTCTTGGCATGCATTCTTTTATATTCATTTCATTCCTATCTCCATATTTTTCTTCTCTAGACTTATTTTCTCTTGGCCTTTTCCTTCTTATTTTATCTTGTTATACTGTTTTGTTTCGAAATGGATTCAGAACAGTTTGGAAAGATACAAGGCAGAGGATAAATAAAGAGATATCGTGACTGATTCTTTTCCAAACCATGTATTGGGGGCTCATGGCATAGCACACAGTGAGTGTTCTCACTGAGGAATTAAGGTTGCAATCAATAACAGACCTTGGCATAAGTCCTGGACAATCAAAGATGCACTTGCGCCTTCAGAATGACCCTGTATCCCAGAATGCTGGAAGCCTCCGTGTTCTAGACTAGTCCATAAAGACCCTGGCACTGAGATCATGCTCCCAATCGGTTCAGATAATGGGCTTCCCGAAACCAACACTGGGAGGTAACTTCTAAGAATAAGACCGTTTTTAAAACATACATACATATGCATTACTTTTGAACAGGATATATCATAAGCAACGACTGTTCACGGCCATCTGTAGAAGTAACCCCACTCTACATGCTTAGAGATGTTCACTGATAGAAATGAGGACCGTATCCAAGATGAATCAGAGTGAGTACCCCACCTAGGTACCTCATTTTAGAAAACACAAAACCCAATCAGCTGCATTGTGCCCTGCTCACGGAAGAGGGTACCCTGACCAGCAGGCATGACTGTGCCTATCCACTTGGCAAGTACACTGTGTTACTATTAGCAATGGATCTACTTGGCTGCTACTAGCCATTAAACTCATTCGGTTTTCTGTGCCAGGTCCAGGTCCACGAAGCAGCCTTTGAAGGGAAATGAGGTTTTTAAGGAGACTTCTCTGAAGGACAAAAAAATTGGGAAAATGAGCCAGCCATAGCATCCCAGTCAACTTGGTGGTTGTATTTTCCACTGTGAGTTGTTAAGTTGTCATTTTATAAGTAAGATTGTCAGTTTTGTTAGCCTGGGTCAGTGTCCATGAGAGGGATCAACTATGGGAAACTGACAAAGTCATATCTTTAGACTTCCAGAAAGAACCAAGGTCTAAATCCAGGGACACCCTCGCCTACTCACCAAGTTCTACTTCTTTAAACTACGGTCTCAGAAAGAGCAAAGAAGCCAGGTCCTTCTTAGAGAAAAGAATCTCTCATTCAGAACAATCTTTTCCATCCAGAACATACACTAGATGCATACATAAGACTTGAAGGAGAATTTACAGCTTAAAAAAAAAAAAAGTAATGCAAACGAGGTTAACCAGTACAAAAATAGAAATGTGGTAGGAAGAAGACTCAAAGATATAAGACTATTATTTTTTTAATGATCACTGAAAACTAAGCAGAAGATTCAGGGAAATGACCTCGGTTCAAACTAAAATTTTAAATTTAATGACAATTATTTTTCAAAGAGGGAAGATACCTAAAGAAAGGAGGGACTTTTCCAACACGCTAAGAAAAGGTCAGATGTTAACGCTAATTCTCACGAAGGAGAATTCTCAGGGAAGCCAGTTTTCTGGCCTGTAAGCATCTCTGGGGAGATTTTCTGTCTTGGGATTTCTCTGAGTGAGCACATCTCCTCAGTGCCACACTCGTCCCAACTGAGGTCTGGAGGAGCCTGGAGGGACCTGTCCGCAGACCTACCGTGAGCGCCTGGATCTCCTCTTCCGCTTCCGCCGTCGTCTCTTCCAGTTCTGTCTTGGCCTGGCGCAGCTGGCTCTCCAGGGCTGCCCGGGCCGCCTGCAGGGCGGTCAGCTGGGACTCGCGCTCCTGCAGCGAGAGCTGCAGCTCTGTGAGCTGGCGCTTTAGCTCCAGCTTCTGCTCCTCGTGCTCTAGACTGACCTGAGAGGGGCAGGGAGAGACAAGCACAAATGCTCAGTGGACCCCAGCTAGAGACAATGCAGCTCACTGGTCGGACAAGCTGACCCTGGGCCGTTCAACTCGCATCTTCAGTGTCATCATGGATTCAAATTCCCAGCGCCTGGCTGCGACGAAAAAAAGCGGATCTGCTGTAAAACTGATCTGACTTTAGGAGTCTCAGAAATGACCGGGAGCAAGAACGTGTAAGAGAATGGCTGTACAAACCGAACTTTCAAAGGTCTGGGGAGGCTTCAAAGGAAAAACCACCCAAGAATCCCGAGTGAAAATTGTGCCAATTATTCTTATTAGAAAAGCATTTAAAAAAAGTAAATGTCTATAAATAACATCATATTGGTAACAGGGACCTCTTTACGATTGGGATGAAACTAATTTATTTTAAATGTTCCTGCTCTGGAGTGCCCGGGTGGCTCAGTTGGTTAAGCATCTGACTCTTGGTTTTGGCTCATGTCATGATCTCATGGGTCATAGGATATAACCCTGGGTAAGGCCCTGTGCTCAATGGGGAGTCTCCTTGAAGATTCTCTTCTTTTGCCCCTCTCCTTGAGCATGCACTTCTCTCTCTCTCTCTTTCTCCCTGTGTGTGTGTGTCAAATAAATCTTTAAATACATACATACATATATACTCCTGCTCTGATTTCTTCTAATTAGGTAGCCCACATTAATGTCACATTATGAAGGAATAATTCTTCCCCCCATCTGCCCATCTGTACTTCTATCTACTTGATGTTTCATCCATTCAAGAAAAATGTACTCAGCAACTTCCATATAAAAAGGAATTTGAAGATGAAAGACAGTTTCTGCCCTTGAGCTGGAGGAAAAGTGAAAACCAACCATTTCCATATACGTGGTCAAGTGTAAGAGTCAGAAAATGTGGGGATGTAGTGGGAAGACGGTGGAGGGTAAAGGAGGGAACAACACTGCATGTGTTTATTGAAGAATTTCTAGGAGCCAAACCAGCAAATAGGAAAGAAAATTCCAAGCAGAGGAACCAAGACATCCAAAGGCATGGAGATGAGGGAGACCCTGTTGACATAACCAACACTGACAAGGCTGTTCTGGCGACCGGACTCTGTGCCAGTCGTTGGGGATGTCAAGCAAATAAGAGGTACCTGCTCACTGTCGAACAGGGGCTGCCGACAGGTACACAACGTGATGACCTAAATACACAAGGCCCTGGGGACACAAAGGAGATGTTCCATCCCGCATTGGAGGGTCAGAGAAGGGTCCCTGGAAAAGGTGACACCCAAGTCCCAAAAGCTATAAGGGTGAAGAGAACAAGAACTTATAAAAGACAAAAGACTAAGCCTAGAGAATCAACAGGATTTGGGATTCATTTGAGGTGGGGCAAGAGACAAAGGACAGAAGGTGACACCTGAGCTTCTGGCCGGGCGAACTGCGCAGGGAGACCTCTGCTACGCCAGGGAACACGAGAGGAAGAGCCAGTCTAAGAAGAAAGGTAGGAAATTCCTGCTGACATACTAAACTTGAGCAGCAAGGGAGACATCCAGGTGGAGGTGTCTAACGTCTACTAGGACAATGGGTCAGGACCCACGAGAAAGGTCTGGGCTGGCAATCTCTGGGAGCCCTTGGCCAATCAGTGGCAGCTGAAGCCAAGGCTGCGCTCTCCCACTAGTGACAATGGCGGTGACACGACAGCTGCCATGGCAGTCCTCGCTCCCAAGGCGCCAGGCACTCTTTCAGCTCATTCCACCTTCATAACAAGCCAGAGAGGGAGGCGCCACTGTCGCTGCCACCCTACCCAGCGGCACGCAGTGGCACCAACAGGGTACATGACTGAGCAAATGTCACACAGCTCCACGGTGGCAGGGCTGGCTTCGAACCCAGGAAATCCGGCTTGAGAGTCCACAGCTTGCTGTTTGTCTTATTAAAATGCCAGCAGTCGGAGCAGGCTGCGACTCTGCCAGTGAGCTGAAAAGCTCCCCTGAGGCCACTTGGCAGGACCAGGGGTGGCAGGGGATGGTGAGTTGTGCAGGGGCGGGCAAGCATGAGGCTGTGCAATGACAGGAGGGCCCCAGAGCCCTGCACCTGCGCAACTCCACGCCCCCGGTTAAGGAAGAGTTCACGCTGCACGCACAGGGTATGGAAAGCCTCAAAGGGGGATCAAACCAGAGGCTTGATCCTCTGTCCCCAGTCTCGGGAGCAGCAGGCAGCAAAGAGAAGGTGGACCTGCCTTGTTATATTTAAAGTTAAGCTCCAGAACTCCCCGGGAGTATGACGGTCCTGAGCTTCTTACCAGCATTCTAACTTTCTGCCACTTTCTCGGCAGTAGGGGGGCAAGCTGTATAGATTCAAGGGGAAAAAAAAACAACTTGCTCCCCCAGGGGCATTTTAGCTGCCCAGATGAGCGACAGATGCAGGGCAGGTGCCGAGCTAAGAGAGACATTTGTGGGAAGGGAAGGCAAAACAGCTAGTCGGTGTTCCCAAGCTCAAAGAAATCAGAGTTATTTACACTCACACTCTTAAGGCTGACACTACGGGGAAATGTTGTTAAACTTACTAAACAGTAAAAATATAGGCTGGATAATAAAACTGAAACCACCACCTAAGGGTTTTGGACAACCCAGAACAGAACCACTGTTGTGGGAGTATGAGAACCACCCGGAGATTTTTCAAAAGGCAGATCCCTGCTCCCCTCATCCCCCCACATCCTAGTTCATTCAAAAACGCTGAGAGAGGAAGAGGCCCAGGAATCTGCCTTTCAACAGACACACCAGATGACCCTGACAAAGGGGTCTATACCTGGACCGGTCCTGAAACACAAGAGACAATGCATCTGTTTTGGTTTCTTCCTGTCCTTTGGAGGACTGGCCTCATTTTCACACTCCAGCACAAGAACCACGGGCTAAACCAAGTTTAGCCCTCAGACCTCTGCGTGCTTCAGTCTATTCCTTTACGAGAGACCATGTGCTCTTTGAAGAATTCCGTCACAAATCCCTGACCAGTACCCCCTAGGCTGTAGGCGCTGTCTTCCCACCTAGCTGGGATGTCGCGCTTCTGGCAACCGCTCTCCCAGTCTCCTCTGTCCAGCCAGCTAACCCTGCGTGCTAGGCGACAGCCCCCAGCATCAAGGATAGGGTCTGTCTTATCGCCACCATGGAGCCAGGCTACTGCCCAGCACACCGTAGGCATTTAATGAACACTCAGTGAGTACACGTGTCTGCAACCAAACGTGCCAAATTTTCCTCCCCAAAACTTGGCTAACCTTCCCAGCTTCCTTAAGTCTCTGAAGAGAACCACCTTCCATTAAAATTGTGGTTTGTCTCAGGGCGTTTGGGTGGCTCAGTGGGTTAAGCCTCTGCCTTTGGCTAGGGTCATGATCCCAGGGTCCTGGGATCGAGCCCCGCATTGGGCTCTCTGCTCAGCGGGGAGCCTGCTTCCTCTTCTCTCTCTGCCTGCCTCTCCGGCTACTTGTGATCTCTGTCGGTCAAATAAACAAATAAAATCTTAAAAAAAAAAACTGTGATTTGTCTCTTCCTCTTCCACTAGGAGACCACTGCCACTGTCAGCAGGCCACCCGATGGACCCCAGACACTAAAGCCCGAGCATGGACTCGGGCACGTGGCCCGCGCTAAATCCGGATGAGGGAGGAATCACTCTGCCCCCCCAGTTTGACAAAGGCACCGATGTACATTATCCTCATGTGACCCTCAGAGGGAGCTTCCTCATTGCAGCCATTTGGCCAATGAGGAAACGGAAGCACGGAGAGACAGTAGGCTGCCCAAGGTCATGGTACTTGCAAGAAATAGCAGTGGAATCCTCCCCCAGATCCAGGTGGCCCGGTCTGCCCGCTTCACCACCATGCACGTTGCCTCCTGGGTATATGCTGACGGATGCCTGACACCTGGCAGGTTTCGGGGCCCCTGACCCCCAGCGAATCCTCCTGAGCAAGGGCCCCTCACTCTTACCTCCCTCAACCTTGTCTCCAGCTCCAGCAGCCGATTCTTGTCACTGTGGTCTTGGTGGCTGATTTTCTCCAGCTGCTCCTCCAGCTTTCGGTTCTGGGCCTCCAGCTTCCCTGCCTGTGTCTCCAGGTAGAACTTCTGTTGCCTGAGTTCTGAAATCATCTCTTCCTGGGCCTTCCTGGTGGGGGTGGTGGAGGAGCCAAGCAAAATCACGGTCTCATTAGAGGTGTGCACGTGCCCTCAGCGGGCCAGACAGGAACAGAGTGAGAGGAATGTCTCTGTTAGCGGGCATGGCCATTCCCAGGTGGGCTCTGTCCTGACCTGGCCTCGTGTGCCTGATCCCAGCATGGGGACCTGGGACCCATGTAGCCCTCACTGTTTAGATGCCCTCTTCTATGGGATTCAGGAAGGTCAAGGGGAATGCAAGAGACAATAACATTTCCTTCCTAAAGTAGACCACTCCCCAATTTTTTGAGTCTGTCTAGGGGCAGAAAGGGGCCTCTACAGAGTACAAGAGTGCCCCAACCGCTCACAGAGGTGGGTCCCCAGGGAAAAAAGGGCAATGAGGGGAAGGAATGCTGCTCCTTCCACTTCTCCATAGACCTTGTTCCAAGCCCCATCAGATTGCTCACAAGTATCAGAAACTGGAAATGACTCAAAGACCAAAAAGCGGCCCACTGAGTTAGTTTAAGTAAAAATGGGAATGTTTTACAAGATCTCTGAAGAGAGGTACCTAATTTGAGGAGGGGGGATTCCCAGAGATGGTAATTCTTTGGGGGAGAAGATGAAGACCCAAGCACTCCTGGAACACAGGGAGCCTTTACAAACCTCATGTCCCTGGGCCTAACTTAACAACAGCAGGACGGATGGCCCAACCAGACACACAAGATCACCTCTGGCTAATCACGGGAGGCAAGTCTGGGGAACAAGGCCCGCAGCTCTCCAAAAGCGAACTATAAATAGCCCTCATTAGAGAGAGCAAAGCACTCTGTCATCTGATGGCAATTGGAAGCATTTGAGAAAACCCAGCTCCAAAGAAAGGGCACGACAGAATGAGACCACTTAAGAGAGGGCAAAATTACACAGGTAGAACAGGGTTCTGGAACAAACTACAGAAGTAATTAAATCTGCTCCAGCTTCATCAGACAGAAGAACGAAATTTCTGCTCCCAGAGAGAAGACCGATGTGTAATCACGCACGCAGATGGCACGTGAGTACTTACATGTTCCTCTGTGTGAAAAGACTGCTGTTCGCCGCAAGTTTGTTGGCTTCTGAGAGTTCCACAATCCTCTGTTCCAGGGATCTGATCTTGGAATCCATAGCATTGATCATCTGAAACACAGGGAAGGCCTTTGAAACCTCACACACAGACGGTTTTACCAGAATGAGAGTAACAGGGGCCATGGGGCCAGGGTCAAAGGCTCCCCTTGAAATGCAGGCTGTCTGACTAGAAGTACCAGGGGAGTCAACTGCTCTGCAGCCTGAGGGTCACAGGCCTTACCGCCCAGACAGTGGCGCTCAGTTGTTTTCTCAGAGATTACACATCCCCCCGCTACCTAAGTGGCCTGCATGAAAACCACACGGAAGCACCAACTTAGGAACTGGACATTCTATGAGTAAGCAGGCCTGCGTCATGTGCATGTGGCCTGGGCCTGCCCAAGCCTCTAACTTGAATCTGCTAACTAGTGTTTCTCATCACCCGTGGGGCTCTCGTTTCACTACTGTCCTAGATTCTCTACATCAAAGTTTTCTCAACCTAATAAATTATAAGAATCGGAGAGGAAGGGGGGAGGTACTGATTAAAAATTCTAACTTCTTAGGACCCTCCCTTCGAGATTCTGAGGCTCAGAGTCCCTGTGGGGTCCAAGACCGGGGTGGATGAATGAAAACCCCAGGTGAACCTTATGAGCAGAAAGTTCCTGAAACCCGGGCCTACCCAGGTGAGAAAGGCAAGAGTGCAGAGAAAGGAGCCCCGTAAGGAAGATGTAGAGCCACTGGCCATCTTGTCAGGTGGCATTGTGAAGGGCAATGCTGATGGCAGACCAGCATGAATCCTTAAAGAAGAGCACAAAAGACAAAGTCGGCCACCCTGAGCCACCACCCCTGCTGATTTTAGGAGATGAGGAGTTGCAGAGGGCTTGCTGTAGGCAACAAACTCCACAGGATTAAACAGGAAGAATAATTCATCAGCAGGAATGGACTCTCCTTGGGTGTGTGATTCTGGGCACGTTTCACAAGCCCTCCTTGGAAAACTGGCTTTGCGATTCCTTATACCTACCGCCTTCTGCTCACTGAGAATTTTGCCCTTCTCGTGGGCCTCCTCTTCGTGTCTCTGCATCAGATTCTCCAGAGTCTCTTTATCGGCCAGGTCTTTCTTTATTTGGTTGTCCAACACCTATGAGAAACAAAAGAAGTTAGTGTCCTGAGTAGCAAAGCTGAGTGGGGAAGACTAACTGGGGGCTCTTGGGGAAAGCAAGAGAAGCAGTGAAGAGGCCAAGAACAGTCTGGGGCAAAGAGAGGGACTGGGAATCTGCTTATGAGCCAGGACAAAGGCAAGAATCAAGCATGACCTTCAAATGGCATGGAACCAGAGGACATGAACTAAGAACTTATTTTAAAATCAGCAGCCAAAAAGACTCAAGAGGTATATATCCTCAGTGGAAGTAAACTCCAGAATGAGAGAAAAAAGATCTGTCCCCAGATCTTACAACGTGCAGATGTTACCTAGGGACAACTTTCTCGTAGTCAATGCACCCGTTTTCAGAACCCTGCTCACTCTTAATCTGTACAGAATTAATCTAGATATCTCTAAGGCTGTGTACAGAGGGACAGAAAGCTGAAGACTGAGCACGTCTGTGCAACCAAGGCTGATGTTCAGAAACAGACAGGGACGAGAGGATTCGGCCCACCAATAAAGTAGGTGGAGAGTCAACAGTTTGAAAAAACAACATAAAAGAGAGAGAAAAAAAAAAAGTGCCCCTTTCTTCCTCCGTTCTTTCCTCTGATCCAGCTGGGAAACCAAAAAAAAAAAAAAAAAAAAAAAAAAAGGCACTGGAGAGAGAAACCTTCTCCCAGGGGAAGAGAAATCATGTGTTCTCGGGGTTGAGAACACCACTGCAAGCACCTACTGTTCCCAAGGGGAAAAAATAAAACAGTAATGGTGTCACCAACCACCAGCTTGATCTAATGTTCTGCGAGGCACACACAGCCCTCCCAGCTGCCAAAACAACCAGTGAGAAAGACAGACGGAGGGAGAAAAGGAAGACAACATCATAACTTGCCCAAGCCTTTGACCACAGACCTATGTTTCTCATCACAGAGAATCTACTCTGCCTTTTCTGAATGGCACCAGCTGCTTCCGATACTGGGAAGACGCTGAAAGAATTGGGGTCACAGAGGGGACTGAAATCTGCCTTTCCCACAATGTCTATTGTGAAGGGACCTTCGTGGCTCATGGGGACATGAGCTCCTAAAAGGAGCCAGTCAGCCGGGAGGGGGTTCACATGAGAGAGAAAGGAAAGAACAGATTTCAAAGAGGGCTTTAAAGCAGAACTGACTGATGAAAAAAATAGACTGAGAGTTTGTGGAGAACAAAAGGTGGAGGACAGGTCAAGGGAGGAGGGGAGAAGCTCAATGGGATAAGTGGCCTATTCTCTAGGATGTTGGGGCATGATTCTAAAATTACGAACAAGAAAAGGGCAGAATCTAGGGTATGACCATGATTATTACTAAAATGGCCTTAGGGAGGCTGGAACAGGAAGCACAAGGCAGGACAGGTTCAAAAGCAATGGTTTCATAAAGATTCCAGTAGGGAAGACGGAAGAGAACAAGGCTTTCCGTGGCATTCCCTAGGATCTATAAAACAAAGTTCTTTCCATCTAGAAGGCTGTGGAGACCACACAGTACCTGGACCAGGTACGCTCCTTTTTATGGGGTGCTAAAGCAATGAAGCACATTTTCAGGGTGACTCGTGCTCAAAATAAAACCTCAACTTTGGGCCATGATGGATACCAACAGGAGTCAGAGAGGAACACACCTGTATCAACAACGCACACACCTCCGCTTTGATAGCACTCAGCTAGCAGAAGGACGAACAAGAAGAAAGATGCATGAGAGGGAAGCAAGGAACTTGAAATGAGAGAACCACTGGAGACATTTATATACCAATTTAAGATGGAACACAGCTTATGGACAGGAAAGTCCATATATTCACCCAAATTACAGAATGAATTTTATGCATGGCTATTTTCATCATGCAAGTGGACTACTGCATATATTCTTGTAACATTCTGGAAGTTGGTTTATTCTAAAGATCAAAGTTGGGAAGCCAGTAAGAATTCAAAGGATCAGTATATAAAGTTTAAAAATATACTGAGTAGGGGGTCACACTACAACACTTGGAAGTCACTTCTGCATTATTTTTCTGTTTTTGTTTTTGTTCTTTGTTTTTTGTTTTTAATGAAAAATAACCAGAAGTAACACCAGGGGTCAAAAACAAATTAAAAAAAACCCACAAAGGTCACAGGGGGGTGATGATCATAATGTTGTGTGGGCATATATATGTTTGGTTCTCTAAAAAAGGAACAGAGGATACCAAAAAAATCTATAACAGGATCATCACAAAAATTAAAACCCTCCTATTAATATTTAGGGGAAGGGGAAGACATACTTAAGATGTAATGACCAATGTCTGACTCTCAAGAACAAGAGAATTGATTAAAGGCTTGGTCCAAAGTCATAATGAAAATGTGATGGATTTTAAAAGGAAATAGATAAGTTGGCATTTTTTCTGATCACTGAATTTATTAATAATAACTGAATTGAAATAATTTTAATTATTGAAGGAATTTCAATAATTGGAATAATAACTGAATTTAGTATTTTATATAGTGGGCTAGATTATTTAGGCCAGCCTTTCTATGGAAAATGATTTAAAATGTTAGATAAAACATAGAAAACACTTTTCCCAAAATTGGCAAGACAGTAAGAAATTAGAGACAGGGGGCACCTGGGTGACTCAGTCATAAAGCGTCTGCCTTTGGCTCAGGTCATGATCCCAGCATCCTGGGATCAAGCCCCACATCAGGCTCCCTGCTTGGCCGGAAGCCTGCTTCTCCTTCTCCAGCTTCCCCTGCTTGTATTCCCTCTCTCACGGCCTCACTCTCTCTCTCTCTCTCTGTGTCAAATAAATAAAATCTTTAGAAAGAAAGAAAGAAATTAGAGACTAAAATTCTAAGTGAAAGCAGAAACCTAGAGAGTTTAGATGGGCATAAAACTGTTTTTAACTTGAGATCCTTGCTGAACCAAATAAACTTGAACTTCATTTTTAATAGCTTACAGCTTACAGGGTAAGATAGCTTACAGGGTAAGAAGAGAGAGAAGTCTAAGCCCAGGGCCACCCTCAAAGGGGACACACATTTCCATTCAAAGCCTCAAAGAATGCCCAACAATAATTTTCTAAGGAAAATGAGCAACTGACCAAGCACACAGGAAGACTGGCACCATGAAAAACAAGAAAGAGAAACAACAGAGCAGAATCAGACCTTCAGATACATCAGATACTGGAATTATCAAATAAAGAACATAAAACAACCATGCTGACGTGTTTAAAGAAGTAAGAAAAGCTTAAAAATGAATGCAGGGAATAGAAAATTATGGTCTTAAATAATCTAGTAAACTTGGGAAGGAGCCAAATAAAATGTCTAGAAACCAAAAATACACTAACTGAAATTTAAAACTCAGTGGATGAGTTTAATAGCAGATTTGACAGGTAAGAATTAGTAAAGTAGAAAATTATCCAGATCTTACCCCCAACGTGCATCGAGAGATAAAGAAATGGAAACTATGGAAAAAAAAAAATCATATGTGATGCCCATTTAAACTCTCAAAAAGGAAGAAGGAAGGAGAAGGGACAATATTTGAGATACAGTGACCAATAATTATCCAGAACTGATAAAAGATACTAATATATTTTAAAGTCCTATATATCTCAAGCAAGATAAATAATCAATCTGCATTTAGATATATCACAGTAAAATTTTGGAAAATTAAAAACTGGGCAAAATTTTAAAAGCAGCCAAACAGAAAAAGAGCAATGACTGTCAAAGAAAGAAACGGTTCGACTGACAGCTAACTTCTCATTAGAAATAATAAGCCAAAAGACAATGGAGTGACACCTTCAAAGGGTGTCCTAAAAAATAAGTGCCAACCCAGAATTTTATCCCCAGGCAGAACATCTTTCAAGAATGAGTGTGAAATAAATACACTTTTAGAACCACAGAACCGGGACCCTGTCACCAGCAGGTCTTCACTAAAGAAAGTCCTCAGGGATGTACTTTAAACCAAAGGAAAGGTTCAGGTCTGAGATTCAGAAAGGAAATTAAAGCAAAGAATGGTGAGTCTGTGGCTAACTCAAAATTATCATGGACTGAATGACAGTGGGGTGAAAAATACATTAAAAATAGAACAGAGATTAATAAGTAAAATATATATGTATGTCTTTTTGAACATCCCCCACATGGGTTAATACCTCAACACCTCCCACCATGGCCTGAGGACAGCATTTACCCCAAACAGGCCTTGGGTCTAGCAAGAAGGAGCCCAAAGTGTCCCGGAAGAGAGAGAAGCTAGGTCATGCCAGAGGGAGAATGCCAGGGAAAATCAGAAAGTGTGTTTACTTTAATTTTTTCCTCGTAGTGCTGTTCTTTCTGTTTCAGGTGCACCTCTAGGTGCTGGGCGGAGACCTGGGCCTCGCGGTGCTTCTCCTCCAGCTCCTGGACACAAAGGAACAGATGGTCAGGTGTGCAGAGGGAAAGACATAGTTCAAGTGTGTTCGACATTCACGGGAAACATGACTTTGGCACTGGCACCACAAGCAACAGGCACATGTTCCTTCATGACTAGCCCTAAGGCTCTTGGGAAGGAAACCACCACCGATCCTTGGCCCTGGGGTTTCCGGGTCCAAGAATTCAAACACATACACACACAGCTGGGGGGCTGGGATCAGAACGCTGTCAGTGTGACAGGTCAAACAAAGGCAGATCTTCATCTGTGCACAGAGAATGGACAGTCACAAGGCAACATTTGAAAGTTTAGTGCAGCACAAAGCCCCTGTCCACTGCCTTGAGCCTCAGGCCATTTTCACTGTCATAACAGCCTTAAATGAAAATAAGTAATTTCAATTTCTTTTAAATTGCAAGTTATTTTATTATGATAAAAAAATTTTGTATTTTCCTGATTAGCAACATGACTGCTCACCCTAGTTATGGAAAGAAAAGAAATGTTACAATTCAAACACTTTGAGGGTTGAATGATTTTTGTTTTAACTGACTGGTATGTGGAGAAAGTGAGTATCTGGAGATGCTCCTATGGTATCATGTTTATAGGCTACAGGGCTAATGGGAGCAAAGTAGAACATAAAATACACTGATAATAACGACCTAAATATGTATGCATATATATTAAAGATGGGAAGAGAATTTGGAGTGATATAAATAGTTCAGATTTAATATTCCCTTCGTTCTAAGATTTCTGCTTTTAAACAAAATCGTTATTCATTTGAAAATTATACCAATTCATTTGCCGATGTATTATAAACTGATCTCATAAAAGGCAGCATTCAATCTACTGAAACATTCTCTAAATGCAGATCTCTGCATCCACATTAATTCTTATGAATCTGGACCCATTAGTTAATTACTAATATCAAAAGTCGTTATCCCAAGTTTTCATCTCTTCACAGTTATGAAATTTTTTCTTGAAGTGGAAGTAATTATGAAAATTTTGAAGAATGAGGAAATTATACAGGATATGTCGGTAAAACGGGGGGAAAAATAGTTTCAGATTCACATGCACATAAAATGTTACTGATTAAGCTTTTGAAATTCTAAAGCCTACAAGCATTGACTTTGCTTCGGGGGCCAGTAAAGTGTTCAATTTTAAGACCAGGTGCACAAGATCTATTGCAGTCTAACAGATGTGATCTTGAAACGTTAAATGTAAACAGGATTTTAATTAATAAAAACATACTTTAAGGGCTTTATGTGCACTAAAGGATCTCCTGCAATGACGTCTTTCATTAAAGCAAAAGACTTTGCCATAATGAGAATGCCAATTACCTGTTTTGAAAAGGTCTTATCAGAATAGCAAATATTTTAAAGCAAATGACATTTTGGGATCTGTTTCCAAGCATCATCATCATATGGTAGTAGTAAGGACCCCCTTCTGCCCACGTCCTGGGTACTTCACAGTCTAAGCACAGGTTTCTTGAGCAAAACGCACTTTCCGATAAAAAAAAAAGGTAGTCAGGCAGGTGGCAAGATACCCTTCAAACAAAGAAATCTGTTTACTTTTTCTTTAGGTTAGAAATCGCTTGATAATCATCTTGTCTGAGTTTTGGTCCTCCTAAGAGAGCACAGGAATGGAAAGCAGAGTCTAAAAACAGGTAAAAAAAAAAAACAAAAAACTCAGATCCCTGGACCTGATGACTTGAAGACCCAATTTCTGGTCTATATGTGAATGGAAGTTAACAACACAGAATCCAAGAAGGGAGAATGCTCTACTCCTACATTTTAATTGCAAGCGAATCTTTGGAAAAGCAGATATTCTAAATCTGACTTCTTGGTGGTTTGGCATTTTTTGTTGTTGTTGTCATTTTTGTAAAACATTATCTTTTCTCTATGTATCGGATCAAACTCTTCAGTCCTGTTAGGCAAACATGGTTCTTTACTGCTACATTTCCAGCTCCTAGAACAGTGCTTGGCACATAGTAGAAGCTCATTAAATATTTGTTGAATGAATGAATGAACACATCACCATTAAACAGAGAAACACTTTGCAACCACAAGAGACTTAACCACTTCGTTTGCACCAAGCAAGGGACAGCGGTGGTGGGATCTCAGTAGGATCTAATTTTACTCACGGTAAAATTCACACACTTGACAGTCGCCAAGAGAAACTTTGATGATGGAACAAGAGAACAGAAAGGGTAGACTAACAGTCACATTTGCCTTTGTGTGCAGACATATATACAAAGACTGTGTTAAAGCAAAACAATTCAACCAATTTCTCTTTCACCTGTTTACTCAAGAGCATCCATATCTTCGTGAATATATGCAAACACAGGTAAAGTTTTGAAGGGTTTGGGTTTTTTTGCGGGTTTTTTTTTTGTTTGTTTTGTTTTTTGGTATTAAGGATAGGTCTATAAGTTGGCCATTCTTGAGTTCATATAGTCGCAGGTGACCCACTTCCCAGAAGTGATAGAGAGAGACACAGAGAGAGATGCACCGGCCTGCGCACCACCTTGCCTCCTTATGGTGGAAAGGAACAATCGACCACTCCAGGGTCTCTCCTAGGGGCAGGGAGAAGGGGGCTATGAAAAGATTCCATGTCATCGCTAAGACTCCCACACGTGGCACACATTCCTGGCTTTGGGACTGAGATCCAAGGACAGTCCTTTAAAAGTTCACCTGCCTAGGACAAAAACCTCACCACATCCGCAAGTAGCACCCAAGTCGGGCTTCCTTGATGAAGTTAATTTGGTCACCAGAGCCGAAAACAGAATCATGAGGCTTTACAAACCTAAAAAAAGACTTGCTACATCTAAGGAAATTAAGGGGGGAAAATAATACTAATAACCAACTGTAGCAGAGAGAGTGAGTGGGTGAACGCAGATCTATGACAAATACTACTCTGAGAAAAACAGCCCTGCGTGACTAATTTCTGTCTTCTCCAAAAGCAAAAATCTGGGTTTGGGTTTTAAAGGTCTAAAGCCCCACCATTTTGCAAATTGCCATCGCAAAGTTAACAGCCATACAAAACTCTGCCGATAGAAGTACATCAATGCTCCTGTAAATATGTATTGGAAATGACAGAGGATGCACGTTCATGTTTTAAAATGTCAGGCAGTAGCAAACAGAGCGGAAAAGTAATATTTACGGATCTGTTACCGGTGCCGAGACGTCCAACATTTGGTTACTCGTGCTATCCTAGCATGGGGCCGACAATGAAGCCGCTTCTCTCCATTCACCTACTTGGTGATACCTCCCCTGGGTGACGGCGTTCCGTTCCTCTTTTCACCCCCTTCCCTCTGTGACCTCTAACCTGTTGTCTTTTAACTTTTCAGCTTTTGTTCCTGCTCACCAGAATTTTATCAGCCATCTGCTGGATCTGTTGGGATTTTGTCTGGATGTCATCCTTCAGTCTGTTTTCTCTACGCTCCATGGTCTCTAGCCTCTTTACCTTGTTCTCCAGAGAATGGCGGCGTTCCTGTAGATCATGAATCAATCAGAGAGTTTTAATGGAGTAACCGCTATGGGCACAGCGCCTGCACCGAGGGAGAGCGCCCTCGAGAAGCATACGCGCAAGGCAGGAAAAGAAGTCTTGGGTGCCTGAAGCAACGGTGAGGAAAAGAAGATTCTAGAATCCAAGAACTTGGTTGTGTTGGGTTACAAGAGTGCATTCATTCATTCAAATATTTACCAAGCACCTACTATCTGCAAAGTATCACACTAGGCATCACAGAAAATACGGAGAGGGAGCCGACAGAATTCCTGCCCTTGGGAAAGATAAGACAAACACAAAGAAACATAATAGAGGTTAAGATGGGGAAGGGCCATACAGAAAATCGGGTTCAGAGGGCGGTGGGAGGTTGCAGGCGGGAAAAAGGCCTTTTCGCCAAACGAGCCAAAGGGAGAAGTCACAGAGATGTGAGCTTTGCAGGGTGCTGGGATACCCAGGCTGGACTGGGGAGGGCAGGAGGGGAGGGTGGAAGGCCCTTCAGACAAAGCCAGATGCATTTGCACAAATATGGAGGAGGTAGGGAGCTGGTGAGACCGCAGGAGAACCCTCCAGCAGCTAGAGCGTAAGATGAGTTAGGGGACAGAGGAGAGAAGGTAAAAGGGAGCACTAGTGGGTCGAATGGCACCAAGTTTCACGTACCAAGTTCAGGGGTGCACACAGGACACAGGGAAGCTCTGAAAGCTCTGGGATGGTGCAGGGGGGTCTGATGAGTCTCCGGTTAAGGCCAGTGAGTCTTATGTCAAATGAGCCAGTGGGGAGGAAGGGAAGATGGAAAGTAGAGGGCCCCCAAATGACTAAGTGTGCTCAGCTAAGGGAAGGAAGGCCTGGACAGTGAGGAAGCCCACAGAAATGGCAAGTAGGGGTGAATGGGGGAGAGAGTGTGGCTGGATTTATAGGACCGAATGGCAGGGAGCAAGGAGGAAAAGACGATGTCAAGGTTTCAAGCCTGGGGTGACCAGATGAGTGACAGTGGTCCTGACTGGCATGGGGAGATTAAGAAGGGAGCCCCACTCATGGGGGAAGATACTGAGTTCACTCTAGATTTGATGCACCCGCCAGCACCAGGGCAGGGGAAGGCAGAGGGCCCGGCAATGTTGGGGGGGCAGGGGGAGGGTTAAATCAACTACAATCTGTTCTCTGTGACAATCACCAAAGCGGTGAGGGAGGTGGAGGGGAGTTGGGGAGAAGTGTTACTTTTTATTCTCTGTTCTTCAGTACTGTTCAAGTTTTCTACAACAAGAAGACACTCATGTGTTTCTTGTATAATTATATCAAATATTTCAGCAACAACAACAACAACAACAACAACAAAGAATTGGAGGGAGAGAAGAGGCCCAAAACATGGGCCCTGGGGGGGGCCATCGCCACACAGGTAACATCTGAAGCCTTGAAAGGTAACGTTATTAAGTCTGTGGGGAAGAGGCAAGGAAAAACAGGGGTGCGGAGGGAAGAGAAAGAGAAACTGAGGGCGAGCGTTACAGTTCACGGACTGAAACGTGAATCCCCCCCAGGTTCGTGAGGCCAGAGGAAAAGGAAAAGAAAGGCAGTGTTCTTATCAGGACATCTTTCTACTTGAAGCTGCTGTGACCAGTCTTTTCTTCCCCTTTGGGGAAAAACGCTGCCAAGCCTCTCAGGTTCCAAAGGGATTGGCAGAAGGGAAAGCGGTTCCACAGCGTCGTCTTCTCGGCACGGCCCAAAGCTGGTCGGCTGCTCACGGGCGGCCACGCCGGGACCCAGACTCAGTCCAGCACAGGCTGAGGACCCCTGCTCACCTCGGCCTCCACCAGCTTCTTTTTTATGCCTTCGGAGGAGTCCTCCCGGTTCTGCAGCTTCTCCAGCTCACGTTCGGCCCGCTCCTTGGCCTGGCGGATATTCTGCAGCAGCTCCGTGGCCTCTGTGCTGGCTTTCACAGCCTACCCGGGGCGAAGGAACAGGAGAAAGACGGCCAAAGTCATTCACATAAGAAGATGCTGGCGATCTCCTCAATGGGAAAAGTCAGGCAATACTGAGTGTATATGTACCAGATTGATTTTCAAAACCCATTCACATTCACTTTATTCTGCATTTTCTCTCCACTAAAGTGCATATATATATGCATATATGTATATATATACACACATATACTATATATTATAATATGTATATTATATATAATGCATTCTAAATTCAGTGATGTTTATATATAATATTTATATATGTTATATATAATGCATTCTATATATTCTATATAATGCATATATGTTATATATAATGCATTCTAAATTCAGTGATGTTTATATATATATAAAATTTATATATATATTCTAAATTCAGTGATGTTTATATATATTATATTTAGAATTTAGAATGCATTATATATAATAATTTAGAATGCATTATATAATACATATTGTAATAATATAATAAATATTATATATATATATATAAACATCACTGAATTTGGAATGCATTGTACAGTTAAAATGGACAGCAATTTTTCCTTCTTGGGGTGTGCAGATAGAGTGTGTCTGATAATCATTAGTATCTTCGATTTAATGCAACGTAGTAAATGCAAACAGAAAGGCCTAGCAGGACTTTTCTACCCAGGTGTGAATGTATTTACCCTGAGAGCATTAAGTTTCTCCTTATTTAGGGGTGCCTGGGTGGCTCAGTGGGTTAAAGCCTTTGCCTTCGGCTCGGGTCATGATCCCAGGGTCCTGGGATCAAGCCCTGCATTGGGCTCTTGGCTCAGCAGGGAGCCTGCTTCCTCCTCTCTCTCTGCCTGCCTCTCTGCCTACTTGTGATCTCTGTCAAATAAATAAAATTTTTTTTAAAAGTTTCTCCTTATTTAATTATCTCATTTGCTAACTTTCCTACGGGGGATCTGTACTAATTTTATTAAAAAACAGGATAAAAACTGTAAGCTTTTCTTCAACCTATCAAAGTCTATAACAACCACAGAGTTCACTGGTAATTCACAAATCTCTGCTTAAAAAGAAAACAAAAAAAAAAGCTACACCTTTTGAAGTTAATTTTCGTTTGGATCCTAATGACACTGCAGCTCTTACAGCATCATAGCAAAGCTCTGAGAGTAAGAAACCAACAGTCTCACGCTTACTGGCTTTGAATTATAATTTTAAAAGGTCAAACTTGAAGAAAACTTCATCTTTGAGACTAGCACTGTCCAACACGGGAGCCACTGGCCCCAGGGAGCACTTGCAATGTGACTGGAAAATTCATCTTTAATGTAACTTATGTTTGATTCCTTTAAAAACTGAAACAGTGTAAATGTTTTAATATCGGATATATGCTGCAATGGTATTTTGGCTCTATCGGATTAAATAAACTGTATTATTCAAATAAATTCACCTGTTTCTTTCTGCCTGTTTAAGGTGGCTACTAGAAGACTTAAAATTACACCAGTAGCTGACACTCGTGGCTTGCATCATACTTCTGATGGAGAACACAGTTCTAGATAGAAACGGGAATCCCCATACAAACATCTAGCTGAAAGAGGGCCATGAAGGCTTTCATCGGCCATCTCCAGGACAGGTGAGAAGGAGGCGGATGAATGGATGACAATCAAAATGTGGTCTATCCACACAACGGAATATCACACAGTCTCTAAAGAGAAGGAAACCCTGCCCCACGGTACAATGTGGAGGAACCTCTAGGACATGATGCGAAACGAAATGAGCCAGTCACGGAAGACCTAATGCTCTATGACACTACTCCTCAGAAGGCTCTAGAGCTGCCCAAATCACAGAAAAAGAACGCAGAACGGTGGTTGACCAAGGGCTAGGGGGAGGGAGGAAGGAGAATCAGCAGGTCAAGAGTTTCAGCTTTGCCAGATGAAAAGGTTCTAGAGATCCACTGCGCAGCAACGTGAATACACTTAACACGACCAAACTCTATACTTAAAATGGTTAAAATGGCCTGGGTGCCTTGGTGGCTCAGTTGGTTAAGCATCCGACTCTTGGTTTCAGCTCAGATCATAACCTCATGGGTCGTGAGATCGAGCCCCGAGTCAGGATCCATGCTCAGCAGGAGTCTGCTTAAAGATTCTCTTCCTCTGCCCCTCCCCCAACTTGCTCGCACAGCACAGATGCACGCGCTCTTTCTCAAATAAATAGATAAATCTTTTTTTAAAAAATGGTTAGGATAGTAAGTTTAATGTTGTGTGTTTTTCACCACAACTTTAAAACAACAACAACAACAACAACAACAACAAAGAGTAAGTAAGAAGAGGCTCTATTAAACCAGGCTAGGAAACACAGGGCCATCTTTGCTGGGACAGGCATATGTGGGCCATGCATTAGCATTTCCAGCATTCAGCCAATGGGAGGGTCATTAGCCCCAACTATACAAGATGCCTTAAAACAAACCCGCCCCCTCCCCCACCTGGAGATGACTCCCCCCGGCTCCCCCAGTCTTCGGGTGGGCAGTTTCTCACTGAAAGCCGTCTGGGCCATGAACAACACCTGCTTCTCTTACAAATGTGCAAAACAGGGAGCCTGGCCCCCTGAAGGGAGAGAAGCTGGCCTCTTGGCCTCATGGGTTCTGTCATAGTATAATTAGAACTTTTACTTGAGAGTCTCACGCAGCTTGGGTTTTTAAAAATAAACACAGCTGACATGTGTCAAAAGGAAAAACTATATTCAGAACTCTGATATTTTCAGGTAATAGCTCACTCCCCCTTCATTTTCCTCGGTGCTGGCTGACTAATTCTGTCTTTTTCATCTTTTGGGCTCCAGGACAAGGCAAAGAAAAGTATTTGGAAATGAGGGGTAAGTTCCCAAAAAAATCACCTCAGGCTTACCTTTTCCAGCTTCTCTTGGAGCTCCTGAATTTTGAGCTGTTGCTCAGCATTGATCTATAATTAAAATTCCGGGAAATAAAGCAAAAGGTAAGGTGGCATGAATGGCTGGCTACATTTAGTGCAGGGCTATTGTCTGAAGGTTTCTGTGGGGTCTTTCTGTTCTGTTTTCCAGCCCCCACTAATGGAGAGAAAGAATAGAGACCTATCAGAGAAGTCTTTGAATGTCCCCATGAAAACCTCCACACTACTCTACTAGAACCAGCAATACACAAATGGCAAGAGAATCAAAGTTGCCCAGTGCCTTAAGATTACAGAAATTTTCACCTATGTTTTATTAGGTGTCTCGGTTTGTATGTTACTGTGATCAGACATGATAAAAAATGAGGTATCTTTCATCCCTTTTATAACAACAGTTAAAGCTAAATGTGGTTGCCCAGAGATTGACAGTCAAAATAAACCTGCTAGAGAGTTCTCTATCCATTGCAAGAGTATTGTTAACCAATGTCTGGCAGTAAAGAGTAACATTTAAAAGATTATCAGGCCTCTGCGTGGCTCAGTCAGTTGAGTGTCCTACTCTTGATTTCAGCTGGTGATCGGTTCTGAGATGGAGCCCTGCGCTGGTCTCCACACTCAGCCCGAGTCTGCCTGTCCCTCTCCCTCTGCTCCTCTGCCCCAGCCCACCCCCATTCCCACATGTGTGAGCTCTCTCTCTCAAATAAATAAATAAAATCTTAAAAAAAAAAAAAAAGTTTACAGATTGTCTACCAAATATAGCAGGACCAGTAATGGAAAATACCTTCTCCAGTTTGGAATAATCCCCCACTTCAGGCTTCCCTTGATCCTTAGCCTGTAATTTAAGAGATAAAACATATTTTCTTGATCTCTATGGCCAAATGATGATGACGATGATGATGATGATAACTACGTTATCTTCTATAAAAAAAAAAAAAGACCAGGAACTTTGCAGAGTACTCCCTTATTCCCCAAACATACACTCGTTAAGCTAGTATTCCCTTGATTCTTACTAAGATCAGCCGGGAGTTCTACCCCAAAAACAGCCTTCTGAGAGGCGGCTTGGCTACCTTCATTAGTTTATGCTGACATTCTGTTGCTTTCCGCTTGAACTCTTCAGCAGCGAGCCGAGACTCTCTCAACTCCGATTCATAGAGATCACTCCGTCTCCTTGCCGAAACAAGGTCCTCTTCCAACTGATTCATCATCAACCTCATTTCTTCCACTTGAGCCTGGTACTCCTAAAGAGCAGGCAAGGGAAGAAAGGCAAACTTTAGAACTCCTAAAAAAAAAAAAAGGCAAGCAGTGAAGACAGAAGACCATGGACCATGGGAAGGAAGACGCACGTTGAAGACAGATTGGCAGGGCGTGGTCCTAAAGAAGAGATGGATCAAAATGGGCAGAAGGGAGAGGTGTAGGGAGGGCGAGGAGGGAGATAAGTATATTAAGTCTTTAAAGTAACTTAATGTAGGTAGGGGCACCTGGTTGGTTCTGTCGGTTGAGTGTCCGACTCTTGGTTTCAGCTCAGGTTATCATCTCAGGGTCGTGAGATCGAGTCCTACGTAGGGCTCCACACTCAGCATGGAGTCTGCTTGGGATTCTCTCTCTTTCTCTCCCTCACCCTCTACCCCTCCCCTCACGTGCTCTCTCGCTCTCTCAAATAAATCAATAAAAATCTTTAAACTGTTTTAATGTAGATTATGTATCATTAGTGACACCATTTGGAACATGTGTACCTGTATCTAATAACAGCCTTTGAGCAAATAATACCACACAAGCAGCACAGAACCTGAAGGCGTTTGCAACCCAGGAGAGCTTGAAAGGGATGTTCTTTAAACAACCAGGATAAACTGCTTACATGTAGCTTTCTTCCAAGGGTAATCATTTATATAGATTTGTCCTTTAGAAGTCATGTGCTCCTAACACAATTAGACATGGTACTAGTTTTAAAATTAACCTTTCAGATGGCGCAAGGGGGTAATTGGAAATCTCGGTGGAAAGAATCTTGGAAGGTGAAACTCATCATGTCGGTTTCTGACCATTAACTTCTCTGGGACCAAAACTGAATGATGGACTTAACATTGCTCTTGAATGCAAGTCACCCTGAAATTTGGAAGAGTCAGAAATGCTGGCTCTGGTCAAAATAACTTGTGAGCAAAACTCCAGAGAAAGAATTATCTTGTTCCTTCGAGCAAACCTTTAAAGTGATCCAAACAGCCTGACCTTTTCCAAAATGAATTTCTAAAATCAAAACAGAACATTTGAATCGGTTTTTCAAAATTGGATTTACCAAGAGAAATGATTCTGAAAACTTTGGGGCAAAGTATAAAAATATTCTGTTAGCAAAATCAAAAGCATATGCATATGGGGATTCTGAATGAACATGTATCCAATCCAAGGTGACTCAGGGTCGGGGGAAGGACTTAAAATGAAAAGAATAAAGAATTGAGTCAAGACCATCTTTGATATTCACAATATACAGTGAAAATCTCTAAGATCTGTTCTCCCAGGAAATCATTGAAGAGGTATCAATTAAGCAAGGACATGTTTTTAACCGGTAAAAATAATAATAGATTTTTTAAATAATAGGATCTAAAGCAAACCTTTCATCCAACTATAGCAGGCAATCCCCTCAGGAGCACACTAAAGCGGAGGTAATGTTCTTAAAGAAAACTGGATAGTTTTCATGCAAGCACACCTCTCTGTGTAATTGGGAGATGAAAATAATGAGCCCTGAGTGCAGCACGGTCTCATTTCGCTGTGCCCACCCATAAGCATACTATTATTGAAGGTCAGTCCCAGAAGTAGTGGGGCACCAGGCTTTCGTGGAGTGCACACAAAGTGGCTGATACTGGGTTCCAGAACCAAAGGTCTTCACAACCTGCTTACAGTTATCTGAACTGAGAGAGTGGAACATGAGCTGGGTTATGTGAAATGACGCATCCTTTACTTGAATCCTTTACTTTCTGGTCCTTTTGGCCAGGGTTGGATTATGACTTTTGTGGCTCTGGACACTGTGCCTCCCTGGATCCCCTCCTCCATTTAAAAAAAAAAAAAAAGGCATTAAAAATCATATTTTATGGGGCGCCTGGGTGGCTCAGTCCATTAAGCGTCTGCATTCGGCTCAGGTCATGATCCCAGGGTCCTGGGATCGTGCCCTACATCAGGCTCCCTGCTCAGTGGGGAGTCTGCTGCTCCCTCTGCCCCACCCCCTGCTCATGCTCATGCTCTCTCAAATAAATAAAATCTTTTTAAAAAAATTATATTTTACAATGGCATTCATATAGAGACAAAAACATGAGTATTATCTGCGAAAACAGTTTCTTTGACCTAAAAGCTCACTGTTTTTCTTCTCACTAAAAACAAGAACAAAAACCGTGTAAGCCTTTTATGGGTGCCTTAAAGTACTGCTGGCTTGCTCACAGGAACAAACCCTAAGCTCTAGAGGAAGCAAAGAGCTGAGAGAAAATCTTGGGCATCTTTTACCCTCAAGCTCCTTTTTCTGTCTGGAATTTCTGTCGGCAAGAGGGGTAGGTGATTTTTGTGTTTTGTCAAGAGCAAGGACAGAGTGTTGTTCTTTCCCCTCCACGTTTCCCTTTCCTGAGCTGTCGGCGCCCACGGGGAGGAAGGCCAGAATCAAACAATATCTCTATCAGCCATCTGAGCTCTTGGGGTGCCCAGCTTGCTACAAGCAGCAAAAGGAATTCTACCTCATCTGTTGAGTCACTGTTATAATGCTGCCTCCTTCACGGAAATCCTCTAAATCCAACAGCTGACCAAATCCCTGCTTCAGGAAGAGTCTGAGAGAAAATAACTGGGTCTGTTTCCAAGGAGAGCTGAGAGACAGCGGTCGCGTCTCGGCATGGGATGGACTGTCAGTCAGTGCTGAGTGGGATCAAGATGGGGAACCGTGGACAACTTTCAAGGTCTGCCCTAAAGTATATCTTCTGAATGGAGCCTCAGAGTTTTGTGGGAAGAAAGACATACTCTTACTCCATCAGAAATCCCAAAACGCCAACACCTTCTGCGTTACTCAAACTCCGTTTTCCTTCCTGAAGAAGGGTCAAGGTTCATCAGCAGTCCTAGTAATGGTACATGAATTGAGCAATCGCCTGAGACTCTTAGGTGTTTTTATCATGAACCAAATGCAAACACTCTTTAGGGGGTGGCTAAGCAGAAGCACAATGTTCAGAATATTAAAAAATGAATAGCTGTGCAGAAATTAGCTTTGGAGAGAAAACGTGGGGGGAATAAATGCCAACTCTGGGAGGAATCGACAAATCGCAAACCGAACTCTAGGAGTCTGCTGAGAAGCAGGAAATGCTTTTTCCTGGACTGCAGACATCCTGGTCTCCCAAAACTCACCAAAAGCCAATTTAATAAATCCGTCTTCCGATGAGAAAGAAAATCAGAAGCGGAGAAGTTTTCTGCCCCGCCCTCCGCCCCGGTGGAACTTTCAGCAGTCATTAAATCTAAAACTCCACATGTATATCAACCGTGGTATGAATCCTCAAAGACATCTCTTTGAACTCAACCACCAGCATGTACCTTTTCAAAATGTCCTGAAAATTCAGTTTCTATGGAAGTCGTGGCCACCAGCTGCTCCCTCTGGTGGCCAAATGTGGCTTTCATTTCCCCCAGGATGTCCCCAAAAGCAAATCTCCAAACACATTGAACTAATGGGAGAAAAAGAATCCTGTCCCTTGAAACTTTTAGGATGAAAACCTATGTTGATAAAAGGGGCAATGAGTCAACTGTCAGAGCAAACTTTTCAAATTCTATGTGTAACCTTCAAAAATCTCTAAGATTAATATCTGTGTCCAGAACAGATTGCCAACATTACCTTCGTGGGTTTGTTTATAATGTCTTGATCAAGCAAGAGGATAATAACTGATCAGTTTCAAATATTAAGGTGGTACACAGATTGTGCCAACAAAAACCCCAAAACACTCATTCTTTCTTTAGGGAAAAGTTAACAGATCAAATGATTTGTGGGAGTCTCCTGCATTAGCCCTCTCCCCGCTCCCTCCCCACGATGGCTAAGTCTGTGCTACTCAGGGACAAAAATGTTCATTCCCATCACTGCTTCCATTAGATGTTCTGAAATGAATGAGTTGCCTGGTAGCTGATAATTCAGCTCTCCCAATCGTTCATTGCCATCTCTTCATTAAAGTTTCTATTTACAGTTTCATCAAAGGACCAAAAAAATCCATGCTAAAAAGGAAACAATAAAGCAAAATAAAAATGAACCATCCAGAAAGAAAATCCTTATAGAAAGGAAAAAAAAAAAAAAAAAAGGAGAGAGACAGACAGACCGAGAGTAAGTAGGCTTTTTAAACATCTTGATTCTCTTTTCTGAACACTCAGGGGATGCCTTTCTGCACTCAGATTTCTCAGGTTAATTCTGATGCGGCCTTTGCCTCTCAAACACTTCTTCTCTCTCTCTATCCAAGTTAAACTATGAAACATCCTGGCTTCAGGGCGCCTGGGTGGCTCAGTAGGTTAAGTCTCTGCCTTCGGCTCAGGTCATGATTCCAGGGTCCTGGGACTGAGACTCCTCAAGGAGTGTGCTTCTCCCTTTCCCTCTGCTCCTCCTCTCATTCCTGCTCTCTCTCTAGCTCTCTCTCAAGCTCTCTCTCAAATAAATAAATAAAATCTTAAAAAAAAAAAAAAAAAAGAAACAAAGAAAAGAAATAACCTGGCTTCCCTCAAAAACTTAAAGTGCCCCTGAAAAGCTATAAAAATATTTTTTTTGATGGTCTAAAGCAGAGATTGGCAAACTTTTTCTGTAAAAAGCTAGATAGCAAGTAACTTCTGCTTTGTAGGCCATATGGTCTTTGTCACAACTACCCACCCTTGCCACTGTAGCATGACAAGCAGCCATGGACACTACATAAATGAATGGGCATGGCCGTGTTCCAATCAAACTTTATTTATGGATGCTGGAATTTGAATTCCATATAATTTTCACATGTCATGAAATATTCTTCTTCGCTTTTTTTCCCCCAACCAGTTAAAAATGCAAAAGCCATTCTTAGCTCGTGGCCATGGAAAACAGGGGGTGAGCCAGATTCGCCCCATGGGCCACAGTTTGGCCACTTTTGTTCTAAAGCTACACCTTTAATTGAAAAGAGTGGCCATGATGGGCTGCAGACTTCAAAAGGAGCTAGAACAAGCGCTCCACCATTTATATAAACCGTGGAGCATCCACAGTTTCCAAATGACCTACATAGCTCTCTCTCCGCCCCCACCCTCCTTCCCTCCCCCTGCCCCTCCCGAAACACACCTCCCCTGGAATTAGAGGTCCGAGGTGCCGCCCCGTGGCCCAGCAGCCATCATACCTGCTCTTTGATTTCCTGGAGCTTCCGGCTCTGCTCTCGGATATCATGGAGAAGCTGCAGTGCTTTGTCATCCTCCTGGGACACCTCCATCCGTGCTTGCTCCAAACTTCGCTTTAAGCTCTGAGGAAAGCAAAAATTTTAATAGGGGTGCCCTGTGGTTCCTGCTCGGTTTGAAAAGATTCATTAAGGGAGCTTGCAAGCTGCTCCGCAGACACCAAGACGCTTTCAGGTGACGGAGCAAAGTTGACAACTTCCAGTTGGTTGCTGGCTCCGGCTTTTTTCATCCTGTAAAACCCCTCGGGTTCAAGAAACATCATCTCAACTTTTGTGTTCTCTCGGGTCCGGCCTGAAACTGCAAACCAGCATCACAACCTGCCTCCTCCCTCTGTCTACCTCTCCTGGCAGATACTTACTTGTGTGCCTGGGACTGAAAACCAGCAGGATCCCTTAGCCTTTCGCTAAACCACCACTGGGAGGGCTACGAAGACTTTTCTGGAATATCGGGGATTAGAGGACTCCCCGGTATAGATTCCTCTTTCAAAGCAGCAATGACTTCCTTCTCGCCTAATTGCCATTTAAGACCCCAAGGAGTCTCATTCCACCTCCTGGCTTACGTTTTCTGGACACCTTTCATCCATAAGGTTCCCTCAACGCTTCAGTGGCACTGAAATACAGATCTGAAACACATATCTGAATAACTTCACCCACCACTGAAAGCAGCCAAATCTGGAATGGAAACATAGCAGTTATTCTTAATCAGCCACGTTCTATAGATTTCCTCTCCCTTGTGAAAAAAACTGGAAAAATGTGTGATTCAACTTCTTAAGACTGTTTAATTGGCCACATTAAAAAAACACCTGAATGAAAAATTTAACGAGACAATGGAGAAGACAGTCTACTCTTGTGAGGGAAAGGAAAAAACAAAACAAAACAAAACCAAAAAAAGTCATATGGTAAATAATGAGCGAGGGCCTAGGTTTTTGTTTTTTGGGTTTGTTTTTTTTTTTCCTTTTGTTTTTTACAGGCTGAGTTTTCTCGTTGCTGCACTGGTTCTAAGCAATGGAAGAGATCTCAGGCAGATTCAAAATACATGTTCCTGTGCTCATTTAGGAGTCGGGCTCTTGAGGCTGCGGGTGGTGGACGGGATACAGGCCAGAGAGGCTGGGATGAGAGGCGCTCGGCCCCTTGGCCGCTCACCGCAGTGACGTTGAGGTCCGCGTCCAGGCTCCGCAGCCTACCTGGACTGCTGGAGCCCAGTCCTCACTGTTCTGGGACCTCCCGCCTGGTCCTGGCTAACCTGCCAATCACACAGCTTGCCTTGGAACACTCCCTCCCTCTCTCTCTCTCTGTCTCTACACTCTGCCATCGGCTGTGATGTGCCTCATGAAGCCGTCACGAAACAGGATGAGACACACACAACAGCAAGGCCGCCTCCAAGGAAAGGGGGCTTTGGGGAAGGCTCACACTGCATTCTGTGATGTAGGTGGCAAGGTCCTGCTCCAGGAGGGATCTCTGAGTCTCAGAGGCCTTCAGCTCCACCTCCTTCTGACTAAGAACAGCCTCCACCTCTGACACTCTCCGATGTAACCGGGTCATTTCCTGCTCCATCTGAAACAGACACATCGACAGGTTAAAAGGGCCCGTGGAGGTCCGTTAGGAGCAATCAAATCTCAAGCAGCCTCCGAAACCACCTGGTGGCTTGGGCTGGCACTAATGCGCCAAAGGTTGGGAAGGAAATACCATTGCTTCTTCGCCCAGGGGGGTGCACAGTTCTTCGTAAGGACAGTCACCAATGCTAAGTCACTCCTCTCATCCAAGACTCGGTTCACACTTGGTCACTTCTCTAGCCCAGTGAGCAAGGAAGCCACAATCACCATTTTTCACCTGTATGCTTTTTGGGTTTGGTTGGGTTTTTGGCACGCGTCACTTTAATTTTATCCCAAATCCATCTTGATCCCCCCCATCTCCTTGCAAAGATCTAGAGGACCAATCCCGGACAGGGCAAGGAGATATGTATTCGTCTGCACTCTTAGAGGAGTCCCAGGCAAGGAGTGGGTTTTAGGAGCTTCCAGAGAGCTGCCCTGGGGCAGGAACAGTGAGCGTTAAGAGACGTTGAGCATAGTCAACACAGTGGCCGCAGTTACATAAGCAGGAGGCTTAAAGGACTAAGAAGAGAGACTTCGCATCACTCAAAGCAGATGGGAGGCATCGCGGCCACAGGTGAGGACCCACGCCACCTGCCGGAAGAAGCAGACATCGGGCTGGGTCATGCTGAGGAACGGGCCGTTCTAAATCCAGGGCCTCCTCTGGTTAAGATTTAAAGGATTGACGGCAACGTCAAGGCCTGAATTCATCTCCCTCTGAGCTGCTGGAGGCGAGACTTCAGCGAGGGAGGTAGCGCCTCGCCCGCTCGGTATGGATCAGGTGGCTCAGTGCCAGCAGCGGCCCTGGGCGGCTCCCTTGGTGTACATTGACGGGAGGATCCTGGAGCAAGGAGGGAGGCCGGCTGCGGAAATAAATACCTTGTGACACTTGTCCTGGGAGTCTTGCAGCTCTTTGCTTTTGATGAGAAGTTTCTTTTCCATGGAGCTAGTCTTGGCAGGGGAGTCCAGATTTGACACGACAGACCTAGATAAGAAGAAAGCCAGCGTCAAGGCGGCCAGCCGGTGGTTCGGAAAAGCTGCTTTCAGAACCTGCAGCAGAGATAAAGGACCTGCCAGGGTTCTGCAGCCGTCCACAGAGCTGGTTCGAGAAGCTTCTGATGACCTCAAGGCCACGAGGCAGAGAGGCGGACGGAAGCAAGAACGCTGGCTGACCTGGGTATAAACTCAGTCGCCGTGGACCTGAGGCAACGCTTCAACCTCTCCAGGCCCTGGTTGCCGTATCTGTGAGATGGGACAATGAAGGGACCTCTCACAGAGGGGAGCGTGAGCATTAAATGCACGGCGTTGTGCCTACCTGGCTTCTTTCACCTACTCACAGAACAGATACGCACTGTGCCCCTGCTCTGTTCCAGCTACTAGAACAGCTATGAACAAGACAGCCAGGGCCCCGGCACTCCCGGAGCAGAGCGCAGACAGCATGCATCGGGTAACCCACAAACAAAAAGTTACAGATGATGCCGAAGAAGGACGCAGGGGGCTATGGTGTGAGAGAAGGGAATGGGTCAGGGACTTGGTCTAAGCAAGGGTCACCAGGAAGGGCCTCTCTGAGTGGTGACATCTGAGCTGGGACCTGAAGGATAAGAAGGTGCTAGCCATCCAAGTTCTGGAAGGAAACATGCTCCAGGGAAGGGGACTAAGATGCAAAGGCCCTGAGGCAAGAGTGAGCTTACACAGCAAGTGCCTAACAAACATCATCAGTAACAATACTGATCAAATTACTGGTTCTTCTAGCCCCAAGCTAGCCAATTTGCTTCTGTTCCGTTCTATAAAAACAGCTAAAGCAGGTGGCTGGGTGGCTCAGTCCGTTAAGTGTCTGCCTTCAGCTCACATCATGATCTTAGGGTCCTGGGATAGAGCCCCACATCAGGCTCCCTGCTCTGCAGGGAGTCTGCTTCTCCCTCTCCCAACTTGTGTTCTCGCTCGTTCTGCTCTCTCTCAAATAAAAAATTAAAAAAAAAAAAAAAAAAAAGACCAAAAACCCCAGCTAATGCTTATTATGGTGAGCCAAGTAAGTCCCCCACCCCCAACTTGTCTGTGTCCTGATCCCCGGAACCTGTGAATCCATTACTTGGCATTGAGTCAAGGGACTCAAAAGGGACTTTGCAGAGGGGCTAAGGTAAGAGTTCCGAGATGGGGAGATTATCTTGGATTTCTGGGCAGATGTGATGTTATCACAAGGGTCCTTCAGAGACAAAAGTAGAGGAGGGAAGGCAGTGTGACAGCAGAAGTCAGGTCAGGGTCAGAGAGAGAGAGAGAGAGTCAAAGATGCCACGCTGCTAGCTTTGAAGGCGGAGGAAGGGGCCCGGAACCAAAGAATCTGGGCAGCCTCTAGAAGCTGGGAAAGGTAAGGAAACCCGATTCTCTCCTAGAGGCTCCACAGAGCACAGCCCTGTCTACATCCTGGTTTCAGCCCAGAAAAACCCATCTTGGATTCCTGGCATCCAAAACTCCAAGGTGATATAGTTCATGCTGTTTTAAGCCACTTATTTGAGGCAACGTGTTACAGCAGCAATAAGAGACTGGTACGCTTCCTAAGCACGGACTACACACAGGGCTCCGGCCTGAAGCTAGCTGGGTCTTAACTCTTTATCCTCTATCATTCTATGAGGCAAGCTGCCAAGTTGCAAATGATCTCTGCTGGTCTCTACGGAGAGCTGGAGGTCAGGACTGACAGGCGCACCTGACAGAGTGCCCAGGATGGCATCATGAAAAGAATGCAGCATGGCCTCCCGAGAGGGAGCTAGAAGGAGGCCCTCTCCACAGAAAGGAGGCACTTACCCAAACATGTATATGTCACTCACACACTCTGCCTCGTCCCGAGAAGCAGTGAGTTATGGGTGGAGAGGACACCTCTCACTCAGGGCAGCTGCCCTCAGGGATTGGCACCCTGGGTATGAACCCTGGGGTGGGTGAAGGGTAAGGGGAGAGGAATAGCCAGCAGAGGTTCTTGGGCTCAGAGGGACATGTGACAGAGCCCACCACCGCCCCACGTGCCCATCTTTGTTGCCTTGGTAACAGGGTTGCGAGAGCCAGTCATCGGTGAGCACTCACTTCTTACCAGAGAGTGAAATTCTGCTTTCTGATGCCCCAAACTACTTCCTGGCCTACATGAGGTCTGTTCCCTGCAACAACTTAGCCCTCTCTCCCTGGCCCAGTGGCAAGGGCTGGCACGGCAGGGCTGGCCGGCTGGCTGTACCCCAGTGACGGCTCCCTACATCCACGCTGCAGTGGACACCCAGAGGCATGCTGCTCTGTTCAAAATCTGACTCTGCCACTTAGGGAGCCTCAGTCTCCTCATCTGTGAAATGGAGATAATTCTCAACCTACTTCAAAGAGTTCTTGTGAGGGTTAAATGAGATCAGCCGGATATCACCCTTGGCACAGCGCCTGGCACATTACAAGGGCTCAATAAATGTCAACCATGGCTACCGTCGTTGTCATTTCTATCATCACAACCCATGCAACAGTGTAAATAAATACCACATGCCTCGCAGGCCTAGAACAGTTGTTTGAAATAGTAAAACTCGGGGGGGCTGAAAGTATTCCATGCTATTATTCACATTAAAACAAATGTTGATTGTTCACAGAAAAAAATGGGCAACAAGGATTGAAATCCAGAAACAAATTTTTTGACAGCACTTTGGGCAAAGAATTTTAATCTAGTTCTAGAGCTCTCACTAGCCTATTTTCTATCTAAAATCTGGCCAAAACCCACACACATGCACACTTTTTCTTTTTAATCTGAAATGAAATGCGTTGCTTGGCATGACCTTGGGCTGCCTTTGCTACTTCCTATATACCTCACTTCTCTGTGTTGAGTAGGCTAGAGAAGGAGACCCAAACCCCCCAAGGAGGGAGGGATGATCCACACACGGGGTCCCCGGTCCTTTAGTAATCAGGAGACACCCACATGTCACTAAGTTACCCCCTGACCTGGGTCAGCGACGATAGCAGAGGCCATTGCTCTTTGCGCCTGAATACAGCCCCTTCTAGAAGAACGATTATAGGGGGTGCTTGATGTTGGGGTGGGAAGTGGCCCCAAAACTTGACAACAAATGGAGGACAGGATCCAGCAGTATTTACTTTTTAAAGTGCATTGCTGTAGGTATAAAAGCTGATTGCTTATTCAAAAAAAAAAAAAAACAAAAAAACAAAAAAAAGCGTTTCTAGGTCACTCATTATTGAGGCCCAGAATCAAGGGGATATGTGCCCCCCACCCACCAGCACTCATGGGAGACCATCAGACAGCTCTCCTCGCCTCCTGAGATCCAGGTCCCTCTTTTTATTTTGATAGCTATTTTGATGCTTGACAAATGTTCAGTGTTTAGAGGTTCTAAGCACAGCAATTAAGAGCTCTTCAGAATAAAGGTGCTAAAGGAATCTCTCTCTCTCTCTCTCTCTCTTTTAGAATAAATAAAAATCACACCTAAAAAAAAAAGCTATGGTAAGAATGCTGGTACTGAACCCAGACTGCACCTAAGGCTGGAGGAATGGAGTAGGAGTAAAGGTCCTGGAACTTCCCTGGTCTTCAACTGGGCTGCGCATTAGAATCGCCTGGGAAGATTTTATAAAATACTGATGTAAGGCAGTGAAAATATTCCATGGGATACTATGATGGTGGGTCCAGGTCCTTACACATTTGTCCAAACCCATAACACAACACTAACAGTGAGCTCTAAGGTCAACTGTGGGATGATGACGTGTGCCTATAGGTTCAGGAACTATAATGAGAATACCCTCTTGGTGGGAGATGTTGATGACCAAACCCATAATAAACACAACACTAACAGTGAGCTCTAAGGTCAACTGTGGGATGATGACGTGTGCCTATAGGTTCAGGAACTATAATGAGAATACCCTCTTGGTGGGAGATGTTGATGAGAACCTGCTTCTCCCTCTGCCTCTGCCTGCCATTCTGTCTGCCTGTGCTCGCTCTCTCTCCCTCTCTCTCTCTCTGACAAATAAATAAATAAATAAATCTTTAAAAAATAAATAAATAAATAAATAAATTTGGTACTTTAGGGGCACCTGGGTGGCTCAGTGGGTTAAGCCTCTGCCTTTAGCTCAGGTCATGATCTCGGGGTCCTGGGATCAAGCCCCACTTCGGGCTCTCTGCTCAGTGGGGAGCCTGCTTCCCGCCCCCCACTCCACTCTCTGCCTGCCCCTCTGCCTACTTGTGATCTCTCTCTCTGTCAAATAAATAAACTAAAACTTAAAAAATTAAAAAATTAAAAATAAATAAATTTGGTACTTTAAGAAAATAAAAAAACTAAGTCATGAGGGTACTAGCTTATGAAAATTCAACACAGACCGCACTGGGCCAATATTTACTTACTCACTCCTTTTCTTATGGCCAAAAACAAAACTAAAAAAAGGACTGATCGATGGATACGCATACGGGGGGAAAAAAAAAGTCAGGGGTAAATATTAGAATCTCAGAGCTGATCATTACAGGTATGTTCTAACTTCTCTGAAGGTTTGGAAATTTTCATAATGAAATATGGGGGAAACACACAGTATAAAGAGATCACTCTCATCATTTCACCAGATGGCTTTCAGCCATGACGCTCTGCATCCGCAGGCAATTTCTAAGTAAATTCCCTCTGCCGGTTCTCACCTGAATGTTTTCTAGCTGGTATTCCAGATCGCTCCTTTCCGTCTTCAGCAGATCCGCCCGGTCCAGAGCTTCTTGCAGCCCTTGAGTCAGACGGAAGATGTGGTTCTTCTGCATGTCCATCTGCTGCTGTAATTTGGCTTGCTAGTGGGGGGAAAGGCCAGAGTCTCGATACCACGGACAATACAACTCGTGCCCCCACTGTTCTTGTCACCAAACTAATCGCAGGCGTGGCGCCAAATTTCGGCTTCTGAAATCCTCTCGTTCCAGAATTACCGACTGTCTTCTGTCCCCGACAGACGCGTGGCATAATTAAAAAGAATATGCCCAGAAATCTTGGATGGCCAGCAAGTCACAGGATCCCCACTGTAAGAGGAAGACCAGGCCGCCATGTCCGCCTTTCCATTCCGTTACAGTTAAGGACACTTGGCCCATCTGAGTTGACATCGAAGATGCTGTGAATTACTGCCATGACAGCTAAGCTCCAATCTGCCTTAGCTTTGCTTTGTAAGGTCTCAGATGCTATTGTGAGAGATCGCTTTGTTCAGGTAGTGTGGATGCGCAAAGGGGAATCATGTCACCTCTCACTTTAAGGAGTACCTCCTCAGGGTGAGGGACCCCCAACCAGGACACAAATAGCCACAATCATAGGAGACGCTTCTGCAGTATGGGGAGGAAGGAAGAGGAAGAGCCCAGATTCAGCACAAGAATCAGTAAAAACCCAGGGGGCCAGTGGAGGCGGGGGGGGGGGGGGGGATCACTTTAGTGTTTTGGAAATAGTTCTGTGCTGAAAATCTCTCCGATTTTTATAATGGAAGTCAACCAGAAAATAAGGCAGGCTATAAAGATGCTGGTTTTATGGCTCTCTTTCCTAAAATGCTTCTGTTTCTAAAAAAGCAGGAGAGAGCAGCTACCCTGAAGAGACACCACCTGATGTCATCTGACCCCAGGGTGACAATCCAACTGCCATGTAGGCGGCCCTATTACCCCCTCCCGTGATAGCCTAGAATCTCTGCAGACTCTAGGACAGAGCTCCAGAGGAGAGTAAACACGGCCATGGGCATTTTCCGACAGGCCACAGCAAATCTTCGTGTCCTCAGCCCTAGAAGGCCAAGGGCCACCAACAACCTCAAAACTTGCTGACCCTCTTCATCTCATTCGCTTCCCTCAACCTATGTTTTGTTTCTCTTTCCATCTCTACTCCTCAATGGCCCTTCTTCTTGAGGGGAAGCAGATTCCTTGAGGCATCACAGTGTGGTGGGACGAACGTAGGCTTTGGAATGCTACAGACGCTAGTATGAATGAGGACTCTAACATGTACCAGTCATAGGACCATAGGGCAGCTCATATTGGCTCTAGAAGCCTTGGTGTCTTCATCTGAAAGTGGGTATAATGACCGCCCCCCCCCCCACGACTGGGCGATGTACTGAGCACTGTGCCCAGTGTACCATAGATGCTCAAGGAATTTTAGCAGTCTCTCTCTCTTCCCTTCCCTCCATCCGGTTCAGACTCCCCTCTCCCTCCCTACCCCACTGTCTTCCCTGTGCAGACCTCCTCCACCAGCCTCCCCTCATCAGTCCTCCATAAAGCAAGAGATACTGCCATCAACTAGAGATCACCTGGCCTATATACCAACCTGGAATTTCTGACTCAAACCATAGAAACCCCTAAAATATTGGGGGGGGGAGGGGAGCAGAGAAAACAGCTAAAATTACCTCTTAAAGGGAGCTATCAGTCCCCTACAGTGCAAGTGATTTCTGCAAATTACCCTCTTTAGTTTCTTCCCACTATTTTAGAACAACATTAATTACTAGGCAGGAAGCAGAGAAACAGGAGCTGGGGACAAGAATCGGTTTGGGGACAGCCGGGCCCAAAATATTTCTCTAGAACAAATGCATCAACTGTCCGTTAGCTTTCCAAGAAACAGGCTGCTTATTTACTATAATAAAAAACAAGAGTGGCAGGTTGGTGCTCAGCGGAATATTTTTTCAAAACCATTTACCTGCTTCCCAGAGAGAAGCAAATGGGGCTATTCACGGGTCAGTGTCGGACTGAAAGAGAGCGTTAGCTCTGTGCTTTCATCTGTCCGACAGTTTCACAAGGGGGACAGGAGACTGGCAGGGTGCACGAAGGAGTTGGATACCAGGACCAGAGCACCAGACAACCCTGGTGGCTGAAAGGATGGATCAAAACCAACTAGAGAAAGTTCAAAAGGACAGTATTTTTAAAAACACTGACTGATAGGGGAGCCTGCATGGCTTCGTCGGTGGTAAAGCGTCTGCCTTCGGCTCAGGTAATGATCCCGGTGTCCTGGGATCCAGCCCGGTGTGTGTCGAGCTCCCTACTCAGTGGGGAGTCTGTTTCTCCCTCTGCCTCTGCTCCTCCCTGCCCTGCTCATGATCACTCTCAAATAAATAAAATCTTAAAAAACAAAAAACAAAAAAAAACACAAAACATTGACTGATAAACAGAATATAAAGATGTTTATTTAAAAAAAAAAACCCAAATCTATGGAACGGTTGGTGGCCATGTAACAGGTCAGTGGGTGTCAATGATGCAACAAAGGTACCCAAAGAGCCCAGGGTAATTGGCAGAGGCTTATAGAGCTTGGAATGGAACTGGAGATGTCCCACAGTACTCCATGTTGTTCAGACCATGCGGGCTTCTAGAAAGTCTCTTTGGAAAGATAAATCTACCAGAAAAGAACATTTCAAACTTGGAGGGACTTGAAATGTTTCTCTTAGGAAAGGCAGGGCAGTCTGGAGTGGGAGAGCGACTTAGATATCTAAGTGACCGTCACAGAGATAAAAGAAGTAGTTTCCTCATAGAACTGTCACATAGGAGCCAATTCATGGAAAGTACGCAGAAGGGCACCTGGCACATAGCAGTTGTTAAGGAAGCATTATTTTTTAAATTATCCATTAAGTAATTTGATCACTAATCAGCATTACTCTCTTTAATATCAGACTGCTCTATTTTCAAATGTTCCAATGAAATAGAACCAGTGGCTGAAAGTTACAAGCTTTAATTCAAAATAAGACAGGACTTCCTGAGAATTAAATTTACTGGAAAAAGTGGGTTGGAATATCCAAAAACACTGTGCACTCAGGCTGAGGTCCAGCCAGGTGCACTGGTGGGGAATGTTGGGGAAGGGATTCTCTCTGCCTTAGGTTAATTTGACCAGAATTAGCAAATGGATTTTCATCTTTGTCATGACTTCCAATGGACTGATAGTGGCTGTCAAGTGCCATGTCAAAAAAGGTTCTGAAGCCATTTTGGGCCCAAGAGGAAAGATTTAGAAGAAATGTCCATTAGCAAAATCTGCCAGGGGCAGGGATGAAGAGAACAATGGAACAAGGGCTGGGAATTTGGGTTGCATGACATAAAAAAAACTCTTCCCAATTCTGAGGCCGTGATTCTGGCCCCCTTTATAGGTCTCTGTACCTCCTGAAGAGGACACTTGGGTTAACTGAAGAAAGAAGACAAATGAGCAACTACAAAAAAGGGAAGAGAGAAAAACAAGAAACAGACTCTTTATCTATGGAGAACAAACTGATGGCTACCAGAGGGGAGGTGAGTGGGAGGATGGGAGAAATAGGGGATGGGGATTAAAGAGGACACTTATCAGATAACACACACACACACTACACTATCTCTTGATTTCAAGATGTGTTATAATCAGATGGTCTGGTAACAGAACAAGGATAGACATGTAGATGACTTTGTAAAAAGAAAATTTAACGAGGGGGGCAACTGGGTGGCTCAGTTGGTTAACCCATTGCCTTCAACCCAGGTCATGATCCCTGAGTCCTGGGATCGAGTCCCATATCGGGCTTCCCCTGCTCTGCAGGGAGCCTGCTTCTCCTCTCCCTCTGCCTCTCCCCCTGCTTGTGCTCTCTTTCTCTCTGTCAAATAAATAAATAAAATCTTAAAAAAAAAAAAAAAAGAAAGAAAGAAAATTTAACAAGGAAAAGAGTCTTTAACAAATGGTACCAGAGTAACAGGATAGTTCTATGGAAAACAGTGAACCTGTCCTCTCATACCATACATAAAAATAAACTCAGAATACATCCTAGATCTCCATATGAAAGCTAAAACTATAAAACTTCTAGGAGTACAGAGAGAAGAAAATATCTTCAACTTTAGGGTAAGCATAGATTTCTTAACTAGGACACAGAAAACAAGCCATTTTTAAAAAACTGATAAATCTGACTTCATAAAAATTAAGAACATTTGCACTTTGAAAGATACTGTTTTAAAAGACAACACAAGCTACAGACTGGGTGAAAGATTTACCATCCATATATCTGGCAAAGAGTTAGTATCAAAAAATCTTTGGGGCACCTGGGTGGCTCAGTGTGTTAAAGCCTCTGCCTTCGGCTCAGGTCCTGATCCCAGGGTCCTGGGATCGAGCCCCACATCGGGTTCTCTGCTCCACGGGGAGCCTGCTTCCCCTCCTTCTCTCTCTGCCTGCCTCTCTGCCTACTTGTGATCTCTGTCTGTCAAATAAATAAATAAAATCTTTAAATAAATAAATAAATAAATAAAAATCCTAACAACTTTACTCAGAAGTAATTACCCAAAAGATTTGAACTTACACTTCCCAAAAGACATATGAATGACAAAGACATGAAAAGATACTTATCATCTTTCATTATTAAAAAAATGCAAATTAAAACCACAATGTGATATTGTAATTGACACACTAGAAAGACTAAACAATGCCAAGCATTACAGTTTGGAACTGCTGTTGGGCGTGCAAACTGGAACAACTACTTGGTTATCAACCTATACGTGGGATCCAGCAATGCTCCTTCTAGAGGAATGAAAATATATCTACACAAAGATTTGCCCACAAGTTTTCACAGCAGATTTATGTATAATAACTAAACACTGGAAACTATTCAAAGGATCATCAACAGGGGAGCGGATAAATTATGGTATACCCATACAATGAATTACTGCTTAGTAATAAAAAGCAATGAACTTCTAGTGCATTCACCAACACAGATAAATCCCAAAAAACATGCTCAACTAAACCAAAGAATCGAAGAGCGCCTGGGTGGCTCAGTGAGTTAAGCGTCTGACTCTTGGTTTCAGCTCAGGTCATAAGCTCAGGGTCACAAAATGGAGCCCCAAGTTGGGCTCCATCTTCAATGGGGAGTCTGCTTGAGATTCTCTCTCTCCGTATCCCCCTGCCCCTACCCCACTCACACACACTCTCTCTCTAAAATAATCTTTAAAAATTAAAAAAAAAAAATAAAGAATTCAGATACAAGGAGTATATATAGTATGACTCCACTTCTAGGAAATTCTAGAAAAGAAAAGCTATCAGTAGTGACAAAAATCAAGCAGATCCGTGGGTTCCTGGGGCCAGGGTGAGAAGGTATTGACTAGAAGAGGCATAGGGAACTTTTTTGGATGATGAAAATGTTTTATATTTTCACTGTGATGATAATTAATCAGGCGTCCCCCCCTTTAAAAAAAATAAAAGTATCAAAAAAAAAAAAAAAAAAAAGAACACTCAGGTTAAGCCCTTGGTCACATGGTTATAAAAAAGTGCACAGCAGGCCCAGGGGTCCTAGCCACATCCTGAACGATAAATATCATTCTTTGTTTCATAATGGTTTCAACTGTCAGTGAAATCTGCCTCAAACTCAGTGTCAGCCAGATGTCTGTGCTCAAAACTCTATCTGCGAGGCACAGACTGGGAAGCTGGAAATGTTCTCGTGTCGTATGGAAGTGAGAAGGAGGGGACTGAATCAGGATCCCAGCCTGCTATTCCAAGATTTGTCACTGAGTCACCATGTAACCTTGGACCAAAGTGTCGAGCTGTCAGAACCAACTCTCTTTCTTCGGAAGGAAAATAGGACCAGACAACATCACTGATGATTTCTGTTCTGTTTCCAACATGTGCCTAAGTGGGGGCGTTTGTCTACTCATTCCAGATAAAAGACCATCATTCCTTACTTGACCACCAGGTAGATCTTTAAATTTTTATGACAGCGTTCTTAAGCCTGCCTTTGGTGAACTTCCCTGTGTGTATATGATTAATTTTGTTGTAAAATCTTTGTTGTGATACAATATACATAAAATTTACCATTTTAACCATTTTTAAGTGGACAGTTCCGCAGCACCAAGGACATGTTCGGTGTTAGGCAACCGTCACAGTCATCCATCTCCAGAACACTCCCAAACTCCCACCCATTTTTTTTTACAGTCTTATTCTGTAAAATATTTCATACGCACCTGCGAAATTTTCACCACACTTTTCAAAGTTAATAGCTTAGCAATATTATTTCTATCAGCAGGGTCCTTCGGGAGGCATCATATAATAAAACCTCAACTAACCAGAAAAGGTGAGCTGGTTAATTGAACTATCAGGTTCACTATGGGCTAAACAGAACATTCTTGGAGTCCTGTTTCCCATTAAATGTCTTTAGAAAATATATTTGTCCTGGTTGGTCAGTTCTAATGAACAAAGCAGAATCATTAGTGATTCAACATATAAGGGAGGGCTTTGGTTGGGAGTGCGAAGTAGTCATCAACTTAAAGAGAGACTTTCAGATTTCTGCTAAAACGTCCAGGAAATAATATAAGGGATGGGTTCAGAAGTTTTCCATTCCATGTCTCAAAGGCAGGGCCTAACTTTTTTTTAACTGAATTAAATGGATGATGAAAAGTCCTCATGACATTTAGTACATAGCATAAATCTGGCCAAGTCCCTGCCCTGTGCGTGAAGCCAATGTGCACAGATGTTTATCAGCCCGAAAAGCAAGTATACCTTAGATATTAACTCTAAAAGCACAATTTCATTCAGTATTCAGTCACCCGTATGTCTATTTAACAAACTTCCATTTGGCACATACTCATTGGTGCTCAACATTCTTTTAAGCACCACGTGAGCGGATGCAAGTGACAAAGATCTTTTGGCCTTTGTGACACGTTCTTTGAACATGGTAAATGCCTTCAAAAAAGTATTAAGTGACCACTTTACTCTTTCTTGAAAACTCAAACTTCAAAACAATGATGTCTGATCTGGATCTGATCACTTAACACAACAAATTTTCACCTTCAGAATTCTACCTGGCCGGGTTTCTCAGGTGTCACACAGACTCACCTCTTCCAGAAGCCTCTGTTTGAGCTCCCGTTCAGTCTCCAGTTTCTGCTGTAAACTGCGGGCGTTCATTTCAAGCATGGCATGTTTCTTCTCCAGGTCATTGAGCTGGGCATTTGGAAAAATTGGCCATAATATCATATTTAGGAATGCTAGATGCTGATGACTTTTGCAAATACCCACAAATTTTCAAATATAAAGAATCAGGTTCTGAAGATCAGAGTATAAATATTGTTTTCTAGGAGCGCCTGGGTGGCTCAGTCGGTTGAGCGCCCTGCCTTCGGCTCACGTCATGATCTCAGGGTCTTGGGATTGGGCCCCACATTCAACAAGGAGTCTGCTTCTCCCTCTCCCTCTGCCTCTGCCCCTCCCCCCACTCATGCGGAGTCTCACATGCCCATGCTCTCTCTCTCTCTCTCTCTCATAGATAAAATCTTTCAAAAAATAAATGAATGAATAAATAAATAAATATTGTTTTCCAAAAGTATAACACAAAGGTCCATGTCACAGGGGATAGGGTTATTTCTAAGGCATGGGTCACATGCCTTAGACAAGTTCTAAGACAAGGATGATCACTTTGACTGAAAGTAATTAAGTAATCAAATGCTGAATGCTTACTATTTGCACAGCATTACATCAGGGCTCTTGGGGATGAAAAAAAATGGACGAACTCTCTTAAGAATCTTATATAAAATCCAAAGGCAGAGAGCAGCCCATAACTAGACATGTACACAAATGAGGATTGCTTTGTCACGTAATATTTTTGATAAAAGGGGTATGGAGAAGAGAAAGTCTTCCTGAATTACCAGTTGTCTAGAAAAGATTACATCAACGTCTAGAGTGAGGTTTGTTTTTTATTTAAAGTGAGTTCTGCACCCAGCGTGGAGCCCAACTTGGGGCCTGAACTTATAACTCTGAGATCAAGACCTGAGCTGAGATCAAGAGCCAGACACTTAACCGAATGAGCTACCCAGGCGCTCCAATGTCTGGAATCTTAAAGGATGGGCAGAACTTTGCTATGGATACTCTAAGAACAATCAAATAGAAAAAAATATTCAAATTCAATCACAAAAGGGTTCCTTTACCTCTAAATAATATACTAATTTCCTCATGGGTTAAAAAAAAAAAAAAGTAAGCCAGTATCAAGGAACTCCAGAGTGCTCCTGAGTGGCAAGCTCTAGCCTTGAATCCAATAATTTTATTTCCGTGAAATTTTATTTTTATAAGAAAATAATCATGGGTATCCATAAAGATTTATAACACCACAGCAGAAAATCGAAAGAAGCTCAAAGTTCCAACACAAGTAGAATGATTAAATGATTAAATAGATATTTCTGTGTTGTTGAGGTTTTTTTAAGAACTACACATTCAAAACACTGATCAGTCAGTAACTGAGGAAAAAGCTCCTAGTTCTACGGTGTTTTTTTTTAAAGCTATAAAGTTGTTTACATAATAAGAATCTAAATTTATTCTGATAGATCAGTGGTGGATTGCCAGTCATCTTTTCCTTTATTTCTCCCTGGTTTCTAGATCTGCCACAGTGACCCCAAATAGTTACTTTTATAATCATGAAATAACAAGGAGTTACACAAAATATGAAATTCAGATTCTTGCTTTATTTTATGCATATGTTTGTGAAAAAGCATGTGTGTGTGTGAGCCTGGGTCTATACATGAAATTTCTTTGATCTGCATTCTTGTTATCTGGAACACTGGAGCATCTGTTTGAAATCTCTTTCAAGACTTAGATAAACCTCCAGAACACGGCACGGCCTATTTCCAACATAGAACACTGAGGACTCACATGGCCATCAGACTCTCTTGTGGCCCTGGCCTCGGAACAGAGAGAGGCCAGGCTATCCGCTGTGGCAGCAACGGAAGGAGCATTAGTCCTTGCCGCTGAGCACTTCCCAAGAATGCTCGACATTAAAGCCTGCAACCAACCCAGAGATTAAATCTCAAATCAGGTGCCCAGAAAACGAGAAAGCAGTGTGGCCAGATCAGAATCCAGACCTCAGGGGCCCGGATAGTCACCAACAGACCGTGACACACCAGTCCCCACCACACCTCCCACGCTCTCGCCAACCCAGGAGGTCCCATGTGGAGACTGACCCTGCGACTTGACAGGACAGAGTAAATGTGCATTCGTGAAATATGCAGACCGTGGATTGCACCTGGGCATGGGTCAACTATGCCCTCTAAAAGAGGGAGATGGGGGTGCCTGGGTGGCTCAGTGGGTTAAAGCCTCTGCCTTCAGCTTGGTTCATGATCCCAGGGTCCTGGGTTCGAGCCCTACGTCGGGGGGGGGCGGTCTCTGCTCAGCAGGGAGCCTCCTTCCTCCTCTCTCTCCCTGCCTGCCTCTCTGCCTTACTTGTGACCTGTCTGTCAAATAAATAAATAAAATCTTTAAAAAATAAAAAATAAATAAATACAAGAGGGAGATGAAGATGTCCTCCTAAAAGCAGAAGGGATGGGCGCTGACCTTGTCGGAGAGGCTCTCAGCCTTCAGCTTCTGCTCCTTGAGGGCCTGCTGCAGAGCAAGGATCTCAGCCTTGTGCTCCTTCACCGCCAGCTCCACCACCTGGCGGGACTCGGTGATCCGCTGGTCGGCCCGCGCCCTGCCGGGAGAGCACAGGCCCATTTCAGAAGCCCCCCAGTCACCAGTCCAGAAGGAGGAAGTGAGCCCATCTCTGATCTCGATAAGCAACCAAACAGGCTACCGGCTGGAGAGAGGCCCAACCCAGATTCCCAGTTCCAAATTATGTCTTGCTTTCTGACTGCTTACAGAGCGAAGATTTGACCCACTTTAGACCTTGGGGAAAAATACTCTTAATAGTTAAAGTTCCTATGAGTACTCACTTGGAAAGGCTGAAGGGGAAAAGGCAATTTTCCAAAAACAACTGGACTGAATGGGATGTAGCTAGACTGTCAGAGCCTCCCCTGGGAGCAGAAATGGAATGAGGTCCCCTGAGGGACCACAGGAAAACTCAATCAAGGAAACATTTCCTCTCCTTAAAAGTCTAAACAATAAGTTACATGTTTGGGGTGCTCATTAGGAAACTGAAACTCGAATCTGATGAATCTATCTATAAATAAGGTTAGAAAATAGAAAAAACAAGAACTAAGCTAGAAAAATTGTTGCCATTCCCCATTTAAGTGTTGTGCTTTGGTCCTTCCATACCTGGGCTTATACAGTCTCCTGTACTGGCCCGCGCTCTCCTCCCCTACCTCCCCTACCTCCCCTACCCTGCAAACCCAAATCTTACTCAGCCTTCAAGGATGAACTCAAAAGACCACATTCTCCCTAAAACCTTGCTCAATTTCTCCTCTCGCAAGGAAGCTCTCCTTGCTCTAGATCCAAAGCATAAACGTACTCCTCTCCTGGCACACCCCACTCTCTATTTGAGGTGGTAAATACCCGAATGCATAATTCATCTTCTCCATGAGACTTGCCTCTTGAGTAGAAGAATTAAGAATTATATTTTACTCATCTCGGTATCCCACGTAACACCAAAATAGAGGGGCGGGGAGGGTGGGGGGAGAGAAGAAAAGCCAAGATCTTTCACAACTGTCCCTGAAAGTATACATGAAATGTCTTCCTAAGCACAGCCCATAATTATACCTTCCATGTGGAGTTGCATGTTTCTCGATGCTGAAGTCAGCTTCCGACCCTCAAATTGGTCTCTGAGGGATTCTAGAAACAGCTCGGAGAGGAGCTGCACTTGAGGGCAGAAGGGAGGGGGTCTGCGTGAAAGCAACTGGAATATACCATGAAGGCTCAGGGGAAAGAGGAACAGGAGGTCTTAAACTGGCAGCCCGTCACCTGAGCAAATACCGAGTGGGAGAATATCCAAAATATGAGTAGGTCTACCAGTGTCTCTCGAAATGGAAGGAGTCTCATCTTTTGCCTCCAATCTTTTCTAGTGTAAGTGACTTAGCACACATTAAACATCCAACACATTTGGCTGAGTCTACCGTACTGTGGTCAAGTCAATGTGGGAAATGCCAAAATGAGTCCAATGGTATCCAACTAAATGTTTTGTGAGAGGCGTTTCTAGGCATAGTTTATCTCAGTTAAGGAGTTCAGAGTATCCCAGGAAGGTCAGTCTCAGAGGAAGGTGATATGAGTGAGGCTAAGAAGGAAGGATACAATTCATTTGTGCACACATGAAGTCATGAGCTAACTCTTACGTGCACACTGGAAAATGAGACCTATTCTTCAAGACCATTTATTTCTATCTGCTGGTAAACTGTCATAATAGACCCATTTTGTTAGAACCAAACACTTTGCAGCTGTAAAGCTGTCATAACCTTTCTTCCCATCGGCCATGTCTGCAGTGTGAAAGGCAACCCCCAGGGGTAGGAAGTATGTGACCTGCACTATCATGGTCCCAGTAGGAAGAGGATTCTGACTTTGGAAATGGAAGTGGGAAAGCAGAGGAAAGATCCTGCTTGAACTTATTATTTCCTACCACGAAAGAAAAAAGCTCAACTATTCTTGTAGAGAAGTTGTTCTCAACCAAGGTTGATGCTGCCCCCCTGGGACATTGGACAATGTTTGCAGACATTTTTGGTGTCACAACGTGAGGAAGGGGTTGTTACTGGCATCTAGTGGGTAAAAGCAGGGATGAGGCTCACATTTTACGAGGCACACGACAGCCCCCACAACAAGGGATTATCTAGCCCAAACAGTCAATAGTGATGAGGTTGAGAAACCCTGGTGTACACAGGACCGGGGTTAGAATGGAGATGGTCTTGCCACATGGTCACAATGATAACAAACACAAGGTAAGAGTTTCTGCCAAGGAAGCACTGAGCTATTTGCCCTGCTGACTCTCAGGTCTCCACATGGGGTAAAAGGACACCAGCTTTCAACACAGAATCCAAGGGACAGTGGCCATATTTCCAACTAGGATGACCAACCCACCGTGGTTTGCCCAAGAGTCTCCCAGCTTTAGCACTGAAAGTCTTGTATGCTAGAAACTTCTCTCAGTCCTGGGCAAGCTGGGACTGTTGGTCACACTGTTCCTAATGCTTAGGTGATCCCACAAATGGCTTTCTACAAATAGGTAGTCCCACCTGCTCTGCTTTTCGGTGTCCAGCATCCTCTGTAACTCTCGAACCCGACACTCAAACTGGGACTTCTCGTCGCCAAGGACGCTCCTCCACGCCTCCCACTGCCGCTCTTTTTCCAGCAGCTCGTCGTTCAGGGCCTCCAGGTCCATGACCTGTTCTTCCAGCATCGTGCAAGTGGTCTTCAGAGCCTCCATCGTCTGCAAATCAGTACCACTGAGTTGTGCCTTGTATCAAATGAGGATTTCCTGGATGTTACTTTTGTTGGATCAGTGTCAGAAAAGCACAAGTTTCTAACTACAGTCTGAACCACAGTGTATCTCTTTCTTCTGTAGACCCAGGGGACCAGACAGGATTGGATAAAGGGCCATTTCTGCCACCACCTTGAAGATAGAACCCAAAGCAAGCCAAGGGGGAAGAGACTACGCTTAAAAATCAAGGGACTTGCACTAGCCTCCCAGACCATTCTATTTTATCTTTACTTTTTTAAAAATCCAAATGAAGAGGACAACACACTTCTAAAAACTACTTTTTCCAAACCCCCAAGCCCTCAAAACAGACATGTGATGAAAAAGAGCCCATTTAAGAGACAAGGCTCAGTCTCGGATCCCTTGGGAGAGGTATACCAGGTGCCCGCTCTAACGGGATCCAAGTGTGCCAGGGATCCCTGACACTGCTTACTGCCCTTACTTGCTTCTGGCTGGTGAGCTGCATCTCCCTCTCCGTGATCTCACGGCGAAGATGGTCCACTTCGCTTCGCAGCTGTGCTATCTCATCATTGGCGCCGGAAGCCTCGTCGAGTTGTTTGGACAAGTAGAAATTTTGGTTGTTGAGCTCAGCATTGTCCTCAGTGAGCTGGTTTAGCTGTTCCTCCAGGTCTGTGATTACCTAAAGAGGAATGGAACCCAGTTGTGCATCGAGCAAGTCCATTTGAAATGAGAACTGCTACTAGAGCCATTGATTTTAGAACCTACGTGACACTAGCAATGCACGTGCCACTTCCGTTTGCTCAGCCAACCCCGGCTGCCAAAGCCGAGTTCCCATGCCCGCCCACTCAGCACTACCACACATATGCTGTGGTGGAAAAAGAAAAGTCTCTGATTCTTTCTCCCTCAGGAACCATCTGGAAGACATGGCAAAAGCAGATCTGTCAAAAGTGACTGTCGTATGGAAGCGGCAACTTGAAATGGGATCAAGTTAATGGACGATAATATAATGTGGAAAATGCAAGCCAAGGACAGGCGTCTCAGAGAGTAGCATCACGATCAGCTAATTAAACAGCACCATCCACAGGACATTAGAACCAGGGATAGTCTTAGAAAGCAAGAAGTTTTTATCGAGGAGGACTGACTGAGAAGGACACTGAGAGTTATTTTAATACCTCGGCAATAAATTTAATTTCATGCAACAAAAGGGAAAAATTTAAAGGAAGCTCAGAATAATCCTGAAAACATTGTGCCATGGCATCACTTTAATGTTTTTTATTATACAGTTAGCTATCAAAAAATGGGAAGGCATGTATATGAAATTGTCATTTTATTGAGAGATTTAATCTGGCTTTGCTAAATTATTTCTCTGCTCAATGGCAGAATGACTTTGATTTCAGTGCATTTAGCTTCCCTATTCTCTTTTCCAAGGTTCAGTATCAGGCTTGCAGAGAGCTATTGTATGTAAGACTTTCGAAGTTTAAGGGCAATTTTCTAATAATAGTTGGAATGAGGCACACAGGCAGTAAATTAAATTTTATGTAACAAAAAGAAGTAAATTAAAAGGAAATGCCTTGAAGCCTACAGTTTATTAATTGTTTCCAATTTCCAAACCTAGAGTAGACTTAGTTTAGGAAGTGATGCCACTCTTTCCATGACTAATTCCCTATTTTAACCCCTTTGATTATCAATTTTTAAAAAATCTTACCAGGCACATAGAATTAAAGAGCATCAATTAAGGACATTTGTGCAATGTGGTTCAGAAAACAGAGCTTTTCATTTTGTTAACTGAGCTGATAAGCTTTTAATGTAGTTAAGTGGTCTAGTAATTTGTATTTTAATGTCAAAAGTCCTGTTAACTCCTAAAGCACCGTTGGTTACAAGATGGGGAATGAAGGTTATCTGGTTGGGTCCTTAGCTAGGACTCCTTCTTTATCATGGAAAATGGAGGTGAAAAACTCTTAAGTTTGTCATTCCTAGTGGGCAGTTATGGCTCAAAGGGATCCTTGGATCACCCTTTTGGGTGACATGGTTAAATCTCCTAAAAGCAGAAAGAAGGAATGAATGATGCCCAATAGTTCAACTGGTCTCCATCTTATATGTAATAAAGCCATTCCTTAAGATAGTTTTCATCCTGGACTGTAAATGCCTCCATTTAACTATTATGCTTCAATCTAATGTCCTTCCCTGTCCCCGACCAAAAAAAAACAGAGGCAAGCTGGCCTTGGAGCTTGGAGTCTGAAGCCCTAAATCCTGAACTTTGCAGGGCTGGGGTCTTCATTTATGATATGGAGGTAAATACTGTATTTACTACCTCCTGTTTCTTTCTTTCTTTTTTTTTTTAATGTTTTGAATGTTCTTTCATACTGCTCTACCTTAATGTAGCCTGTGGAATATAAGGATACAAGGGATAAAAAATTAATGACCAAGACAATGCCTCATTTTAAAGATTATCATGGTACCTCTTGCAGAGCAAAGAGACTACAGAAAATCTGCTCACATAATATACATGTGGCCAAAATAATTTACTCGTCACTTGAAGATATAACTGAGCCTTTGGGTTCTCACTCCGTTTCTATGATTTATGGGGGGAAAATTGCAATTTATTATTAGCCCATTTCTGCTAACTCTTCTCCCTTCAAAACAGATTATAAAGTGCTAAGGAAGAAATGCTTGAAAAGCTCAATGATGTGCCAAGATTATGATTCTCACTTCATCTGCGATGGGCCCACTGGAGTGGGAGGCATCCTTCTAGTCCCCTATTGTCATCCAGTTTTCAAGGGGTCTCACACCTCTGATCTCTACTTACAGTCTGTGGCTGTTGGTTCTATATTCTACCCTCTCTATTTTGCCGGTTTGTCAAGAGGAGGCTTACATGTTTGTGTGAAGCACCCAAACACTCATTAAAGCATTTTAACTCATCCAGACTTCTTATATATTCCTTCTGCCCAAGCCATAATATGTTTAGCTTGTGATTTTATTTTGAGGTTGCTGGCATTGGGGTATTAAGTATTAGCATTAGACACCCCCACACACATCCACACACACACATTTATTGGGTTTACAGATATTGAACTGACTTGGGACACAGGCAGAAAATTAATGGTCTCCACAATTCAAAAAAATTCTTTTAAGTATTGTGATAGGCAATCTGTGATGCTGAACCAGGGAATGTGCAAGGAGAATTCTTAGGTCTCCCATGTGTCCATGGGTGTATCCTCTCTACCTCAAGGGCAAATGATATGTTCATTCTATTATGAGTTTGTTAACCTCCAACCCCAAGGATAAAGGGTAAAGAAGAGAAACTGGAAGGCTGACTCCATCTTAGCAGTGAGAAGAGGAGGGAGACAGCTTCCTAATGCAGGGCCAACAGAGCGCTCTTCTATGCTGTTTTTGCAGATAAGAGATCGTGATGCAGTTCTAAGAGGAAATAAGGATATAAAAAATGATCTACTGTCAGTGTCCAAAAAAGAGAGAGAGAGAGAGAGGGAGATCTGTTTGGGGTTATATGTTGCTTTTCAAGGAAACCTGACAGTTCTGAGCAAGAACTCTTTACCTCTCACACCTGACGGGAAGACCAGTAGAGAGAAGGTTACCAGGTAAATGTTCAAGAGCACTCTGGTGGGTGAAGAAACCAGCCAGATGTGGAGCATCAGGCTAAAAAGACACAGGGCTGAAGTCCTACCGGAATGTCTGGTTCCTTCTTGAAGACAGCTATTTGCATATTATTTATTTTTAATCTTATAGCTGACAGATTGATTCATAATTAAAACTGTGTCATATGTTTGCCCACCAACTCCCCTCCAAAACAGACTTAGGTAGGGTTTTAGGTGCCAGATTGGATCAAATCCTTTTTTTACATCTCGTCAAAATATAGAAATGGTCTGAGCTGGAAAATCTTACTGCTTAGGAGCTTTTTAAAAGCTGCTAACTGGGAGCTCCTATCGTTGAGTTATTACAGGAGTTCCCACCAGCGACGAAGATGACGTCTCCGTGCAGAGACGATCTCAGATTGAGCCAGTAAGAAAGAAACACCCATCAAGGGTCTTTGAAGTTGAAAAACTGTAACAGGGGTCTCTTTTGCTGCCAAATGCTGTCCTAAAGCAGTGGTTTTCAAACTTTTTAAAGGGGCAGACCATTTCCTAAACAAAAGAATATGTCGCAAACCCAATATAATAAAATATTAATAGTAACCCATACTGTAAACAACACTTTCTATGGACCAGACCCTGTGTAATCACTTGGAGGCTTCATCTAATTCTTGCAGGACCCCCATGATGTAGGCATTAGCACCAAACTTCTGATTCTGTGAATTAGTGTCTCCTAAGTTTTACTGCTTCTGAAATGTGAACATATATTGGAACTAAGCAGCTGTGTCTCTGCCCTCACCAAGCCCCTATAGAGTAGTTATTAAATGAATTATGCATCTTATAATTGATAATATATTGGAATGGGGAATATACGATGTCAGCGCCATTTTACAGGTGAACAGATGGAGGCGTGGATGTTTAACATTACAGAGGTTACAAAGAGGCCAATTTCGAATCAGAACTCAATCTGACTCCAGAGTGCATGGCTGGACCACAAGCAACCCAGCAGCTCTAGCTGAAGTATTGGGGGGGGTGTCACTGTTTCGTGTTCTCCCTTCCACTGGGAGAGGTCCAAAGTCTTCTCCACAGAATGCCAGAAGTAAGTAAAGCAAGGATTAGAAGTCACCGCTCCCCCCTCAAAAAAGCAAATGTGAGGGATCGAGAGAATATAAAAGTTACATAAGAAAGTAACTAAATTCATTCTACATATTGGCATATTCTATTAAAAAACAAATCTCTAATTTTTAAAATCTGGGGGAGGGAGGATTACCAAGAGGCAGATGGAAACATTTGAGAGTAACAGATATGTTCATTATTTTGATTGTCTTACTGGTTTCACAACTGTGTACACATTTCAAAACTCTTGAAGTTACTGTACTTTAAGTATAACCTCAATAAAGCTATAAAAATGTTTCTTAAAAAAGCTCTTATGAAAATGAGAAATTCACACACACACACACACACACACACACTCGGAATATTACTCAGCCATGTAGAAAGGATGAGATTGTGCCATTTGTGACAACATGGATTGACCTCGAGGATATTAAGCTAAGCGAAGTAAGTCAGACAAAGATAGACAAGTACCACATGATTTCACTTACATGTGGAATCTAAAAAAACAAAACAAATGAACGAACAAACCAAAAGCAGAAGCAGACCCACAAATACAGAGAACTGATGGTTGCCAGAAAGGGGAGGGGGGGTGGAGGGATGGGTAAAATAGGCAAAAGGGAATGGAAGATACAGACTTCCAGTTCTGGGATGATTAAGTCACAGGGATGAGAAGTACAGCATAGGGAATATAATCAATGGGATTATCACAGCATCGTATGGTGACAGATGGTAACTATACTTGTGGTGAGCCTAGCATAATACATAGAGTTGTTGAATCACTATGTTATAGACCAAAAACTAATGTAATATTGTGTATCAACTATACTTCAATTAAAAAAAAACTGTTATGCCAAAAGACTAAAAAAAGAGAAAACTCCAGATGAAGGATTAACGATGTACACATTTAAAACGTATCCAAGTTATTTTAGGAAAAAATAGTAATATAAAAAAAAATCACGATCATAAAATGAACTATGTTTTATTCAGTGATCATTTATGAGCATGTAAGTAATATAAGCAAATAACTCGTGCATTAAAAAGAAAATGAAACAGAGACAGTAAGATACTGAAAAAGTGGGGGCCCAAGAGTATAGCAACAGAACGCATCAGCTTCTCAAGGAAGAGAGGCAGAATGGAGGAAACTGGGAGACACTTGTAAGGTGGGCCTACCGCTGAGGCAGCCATTGGCACCGGGAAATACTGACCAAAAATCCATCTGCCGGGTACCTGCTAGAGTCAAACAGAGGCATATCTCGTGACCTACTAGCTACCCCACTCTTGAGTATATGCGCATCAGAAACAGGTGCTTATGGCCACCAAAGGACTCATGCAATGGTGCTTCCTGACAGCTGCATTCCTTACAGCAGCAGTTTGAATCCCACCAGCAGTAGAACTGATAAATAAACTCCAGTTCTATGTGTCCAGGGGCAACACTACATCATAATTAATGAAAAGAAACAGATTCTTGACAGACTCCACCACATTGACAAACGCCACAGACAACTCAAGTCAAAAAAAGCTGAGCCCAAGAAAGCATACCCTCCATGATGCCATTTGTCTGAAGTTCAAGAACAGGCCAAACTGATCTCTGGTATCAGAGGTCAGAACTGTGGTCACCCTTTGGGCAAAGGATGCAGATAAGAAGGGGACATGAAAATGTTCTGGATCTTGATCTATGTGGTGGCTACGCAATCGTCTATATGGTGTAAGAACTTCATTGAATTGTACCCATAAGATTAGTGCACTTTATGCATTTTACAGTGTGGATTTTGTAACTAAATTAAGGGGGAAAGCATACACTCTTAAGACTTAATGTCCCATTTATTAGAGGTGAAGAGGAAAGAAAGAGTTCATTACAAGACAATAAAAGATTTATGTGGGGAGTATGGTGGGGTTGTTTCTGGAAATTCACAGATACAAATAACACAAATGGAGACAAGTTCACTGAGGACTAAGAAGGTAATAAAGCCATGAAAGTACCAAAGAAAGGAGGTGGAACCATGAATAGGATAACAACCTGTCTTCTGAAAGGGGGCCTATTTCAGTCCTTTGTTCTAATGGGAAGGAGTGAGCTCCCGCTGACCCTACCCCATCATATAACCTATGTATGATGCTTCTCCACTCACAGAATTTAATTCTCTCCATGTAAATGACATCTCCCAAAGAGCCATAGAGTTTCATTTTGCCCAGTAGGAAGTTAAAATTTCTAGGTCCACAGAACTTCTCCAGCAGCAGGCTGGAGAAGCCTTGTGAGGCAACCACCCCCAGCGTCTGCACAGCGTCTAGCTGGGACCAGCCTTGGAACCTTCAACACTGGGGCGGCAGAGGGAGCTGCCTTGGGACTTTTGTTGCAGCTACTGAAGCCTATGCAGTGAGAACCATTTCCCCCTTTTCAACCATCCTTCCCCAAAATAAAGAATGGTTTAGAATTTTTTAAACTGGCAGGAACCCAAGAAACTGGCATTAGCTGGGGCTCAGGAACTCCAAATCAGTTTGACCCCATTGTGTGCTTCAGGCTGAAAGTCTGTAAGAGTCAGTTGATGTTATAAGAGATGCTCGCTCTTCCCTCTCGGTTTTTAGTCTCGTGTTATTTTAATCACCTTTAGATTTAATACTTACAGTACAGCTGTTACGAAGGGCATCAAATTTGCGTTGGATTTCATCTCTATGTGCCTAAAAGGTAAGGAGTCAATTAGAAATTTTTCATAGTGTAGGATACAATTCTACATGCTTGGGTTTTATAAAGAAAAGAGCAATTTACCTAGAAAGCCAAGAAGGTTGTTGCAGCTGCCCAAACATCTGGTTTTCAAAGAACTAATTAATTAAGTCACGTCCAACATCAGAAATTAAAGTTACAGGAATATATGATGTTGTGTTGATAACACTTGACTACTTAGACCACACATGCATACCCTGTACAAATATCTTAACATTCATATTAATGCCCAGGGGCTTTGTAAAAAAAAGAAGAAATTCAAGGAGATAGTTTTTACTCTTGTTCCTTTGTTTATTCCCCGTTCTTAACCTTTTCCTCTTCCTTCCAATTGGCCCCTCCCTAGCCTACTCCTTGAGAGACACACACATGCACGCAGACACACACACACACACACAGAACAAGAGCCAAGACAAACAGGGACTTTTTTGTTGTTAATCAAAAGCTGCTGAGATTCAGAAACCTGACATTGACCTTCAAGTAAGAAGAAGGCCTTCTCCAAAGCAAAGCTGCTCTGAAACTGCAGCATTTTAGAATGTTCAGCTGACATTCAAGGACTTTCTGAGTGCACCTGATAGGCCAGACCCTGTGGTGCCATACAGCATAGGTGGAATTACCATCATTCAGTGGGGAATGAGAGAAAGTTAACAAGGGCATGATTACAAACAGTGACAAATGCTACGAAAGAAACAAACAAGGTATAAGAAAAAAGGATAAGAGGGATGGAAAGGACCTTATGGGTAATCAAGGAGGGCTTCTCTGAAGAGGTGACACTTACACTGACACCCATAATATGATGAGGAGTCAGCCATACAAAGAACAGGAAAAGGCAGAGGGCAAATATCTTCGAAGCAAGAAAGGGTTTTGTAATTCGATTAAAAAAAAAAAAAAAAAAAAGGTCTGAATGGCTACAGCAGAGCTTTCAAACTTCAAGCTATGACCCAAGGGCAAGCGTGACAAATGGGTTGTTTTTTCTTTTTCTTTTTTGTTTTGTTTTGTTTTAGTCAATGAAATGGAATAAACAGAATAGAACAGAAAACAGTGGGATGCAGATGTGCCCTGGATAGTGAAGTATTGTTATAGGAAACTTTTATTTCAAATACCATAATTCATCAGATTTAGGATGCTGTCAATTGTAAGCCATGGCAATTTTATGTGACATTAAGTAAAACAAGGTGCTGTTGACCAAACTGTGACATTAAGTAAAACAAGGTGCTGTTGACCAAATTGTGACATGTCCACATGTCTTTATGTCCACATGACTAGAGAGTCATATACCAGATATGACTGTAAGATGCATCTTGATTTTAAATACTTTAGAATCAATGAAGTAGAGTATATAGATGCTCCCCTGTATTAGATTGTAAGGGAAACGTATTTTTGGTGGGTAGCGGTCAAACAATTTTTGGCTAAAGCACAGCAAAAGAAGGAAAAAGCCACCCAAGATGATGGTAGAGAGGCAGGCAGGGACCAAGAATCTTAAATGCCTGGAATGGAGTTTGGGTTTCAAGCAAAATACCATTAATTGGAAGCCAAAGGAGATTCTGAGAAGTAGAGTGAAATGATCTGATTGTCATTTTTTGAATGCTGTAAGAAGAACAGATCAAAACAGGACTGAAGGTAGAAAGGAACAGGGAAACAGTGAGGAGGTTGTTGCTGTCATTCAAGGAGGAGATGATGGTGGCTTGGAGTAGGATGGTGGCAAAAGATGGAGAGAAGTGGATGGAAATGAGATCTCTTTTGGAAGCACAGTTAATAAGACTTGCTACAGATATTGGAAAATGAAGGGAAAATGATGCCCTCAAAAACATTTGTAACTTGAGAGACAGGGTGGGCTGTGGCACCACAGCTTAGCTATGAAAGTCCAAAGAAGAATTTAATTTGAGGCACGGGAAAAATCGATTCTTCTCTTTAAAAAAACAAAACAAAAAAACTAGTCTCTGTTGGGTCTATAAGACAACTAAAGTAAAAAATGTTAGAGCAGTGATGTATCCTCTAACATATCTATTTTGCCATAAATATTATAAATTTATAACAGCAGATAGACGCTGAAAAAAAAAAAAAGACTACTGAGCTTGAAGACACAGCAACAGAAACTACCCAAAATGAAACACAGAAAGAAAGACTTTAAAAAATGAACAGAGTATCAATGTGCTGTGAGACAACTTTGAACTGCCTAATATGCATGTAATTGGAGTCCCTGGAGGAGGATAGGGGTCAGACAGAAAAGACATTTGAAGAAATAATGGCCACCATAAACCCACCAATGCAAAAAGCTCAAAGAACCCCAAGCACAAGAAACACAAAATTAAGCTTAACCACATTATCAAACTGCTAAAAACCAGTAATAAGAGAAAAAGCTTAAAGCCCGTCAGAGAAAAAAGACAAGTTATATATAGAGAAACAAAGAGAAGACAGATTCCTCACCAGGGGGAAGAGGGAGGGGAGGGGGCAAAGCAAGTTGAAAGACAGTAGAATAACATTTTTAAAGTGCTGAATGGAAAAACAACAACAACAACAAAACCCCAAAACCTGTCAACCTAAATTCTATACCCAGCAAAAATATCCTTCAAAAAATGAAGGTGAAGTAAAAGACTTTTTCAGATATACAAAAGCAGAAGGCATTTGTCACCCGCACTGTAAGAAATGGTAAAGGAAGTCCTTCAGGCAGAAGGAAAGTGACAACCAGAAATATAAATCCACACAAAAGAATGGAGAGAACTGGGAAAATGGTTAAAAAAAAAAAAAAGTTACAAAAACAGACTCACAGATTCATAAATATAAAAGTTATCATCAAGAATCAACTCCCCACATCATCAGCCTGTATTTTTATGGATAACTTATCAGACTCTTATTTTCCCCCCCAAATCAATCTGCTTTATGCTCAAGAATAATATGAGAGATTTATTGATTTAATGGGGCATGAATACCATTTATCCAAAGTAGGAACATCGCACTACCACTGAAATCAAATGGCAATCCTCTTTGAAGGTAAAATGTAATAGAGTACCATCATTTTGGCTTTTGATTTATTACTGACTCTGAATTATAAAGACAAAATGTAGAACGGATCCTGTTATGACTGCTGGAGATTCTATAAGCACTTAACAATTACTGAACTGATCTGAGCAAGAAAATGTCAAGAAACATGTCTTACGTTTCTTTGAAATACGTTGTGAAACAAGTGCACAAAAAAGCTAAAGTTTACACAATAATGTGTATAAAGATAGTAAAATGCGTAAGATAGTCTTTAGATTCTCTCAATGAAATATTTGAGTGTTCACTAGGTATCAGGTGCTACAGAGAATAAATATTTACACTCTTCAAAGGACCCTGAAGAGCTTTTGTTTATGTGTGTTACATTTATCTATATTTACCACTTTAAAAATTAAAATGGAGATTTTTTCCCAAATCTTTACTCTTTCTTTTAAAACAACACTGCTTTGCACCATCAGTGCAAAGGCTAACACAATGAAAAATGCCAAATGACATATTAGTATTATTATGAAAATAATCCGAATTTGGGGAACCCCCCAGGGATCCACCAATCTCACTTTGAGAACCGCTGACCTTAGGGTTGGGAGGCAGTCAGGGAGAATGCACAAGCTGCATCCTGAACACTGGAAAGGCACTGTTTTTTGAGGAGTACTTATGTCTTCATTAATGTTAAAGAGAGTTATAAGAGGAAGAAAGAAAGGAGGATTATAATGCAGTCTTGATGACAGAGAAGTACCTGCAGAACCAGAGAAAGGAAACTAATGTTTAGACGTCTGACCATCTTCTGGGATTCATGAGCAGGGTTCTAGGACACTCAGGCTTCCACACATCCATCCCTTTCCCTGTGAATGCGCGTACCAAGAAAGACTGTCACCTCCTATGCCTTAATTTTAGATCTTGTTCATCATGCCAGTGGCTTGCTTAATTAAATACAGACATTGATAGTTATGTAAAACAAATGAGAGTATGCATGACTCATGATTTTAACAAATCAGAGGACAACATTGTGATCCCACGGCCACACCATGCTGGGAGGGTTCCTTTCGTTGGTGTCTCTAGCTTTAGACTCTTGGTTACTCAGCATTAATCATTTAACCAAATCAGTAAAAGAACATGACGGCAAGGACCCAGACACGGAAGAGTGTGTCCTGGGGCCATGCTGGTATACACAGAGCCTACGCCCAGGGCCTCTACCCTATGGCCCCATCCAGAGTGATGTATCATATCACACATCTGTCTGCTTTATAGTGTGCAGAATCAGATTCTCTTCCTTAGATAAAGGGATGGAGTCTTAAAATCCTTTCTTCCACCAAGAGGCAATGAAACACCGTAAAGGCCTGGCGTTTTGTTTCAATATGACTCTCCTGTTGGCCTCCACCTTGATTCATTCTCAGCTTTTGATGGCCAGTGAATCTCCAGGCAAACACAACGGACGGGAGTGGGTAGCAAGAAAACATCAAGGAGACCACAATTGGCTTCCCAGTGGGCCCGGGCACCCTTCTTCAATGGAGACCATTGACGGAAATGTGCTCCATCTAATTGCTCCAGGGGCAGAGGCCAGAGTAAGTGCTCCCTCCCCTGGCTAGGAGATGACAGCCTTAAAATTCAGCAGTAATAGCCCATTTGACTATTCATTCCTTTTAAATGATAAATCAGCCTGCTATGAAGTTCGTAAACCTCCTCGATCATTCTAGATCCACCTGATTTAATATGGCGGATGCTTCTGTGGGGCCTGAACAATGAGACAGAGTCAGGGTACCGCACCTGTGGCCATGTCCTCTTTCACTCAGAAGAATAGAGTCTCCAGCACAAATTCAACAAAGCCATTCAGCTGCATGCAGTCCATAACCAGGTTTATAAAACAGAATCAAAGGGAGGGGAGAGGAAAACCCACAGCCTCAAAACTGGGCTGAGGCAAGTTGATATGGGATTTGGATTCTTGCATGACAAGTTACAAAACTGCAGTGAGGCTTTTTTTTTTCCTGCCATCCCTTTGAAAAAGCCCTATTTTCCCAGGCATCTTCATCTGCAAGAGTGGTAGGGCCCTAGTTCCTAGACTCAGGGAGGTTTGTTTCTTTATTTTTTTCATAAGAAGATGCTCTGAGGCAGTGATCTCATCGGACTAAATTAAGTCGTGACTTGCTGCTGTGAAGGCTTCCAGCAGCCATTAGACACAGCACATTCCAACCAGCAGCAAGACAGGATTTAAAGACTAATTTCCCCACAGATAAACAGCAGTGACACATGCTCTATTTTATATCCTCCTCCTTCTGAATGGGCAGGATAAGATGCATGCCGACCACCCTCCCTCCCAACTCCAACAGAGCAGTGAGATAAATGTGTCCTTCTCTTCTGCTCGGAAGTAAAAGGATTTGAGGGATTACAGGCCAACCCCCAGGGGAGAAAAGGCTAAAGACACAGCACTAGGCACATGGCAAGGACTCATTAAGTATGGGTAAGATTAGTGATGTCTCCTTCTTCTTTCAGAGCGTGGCTGGTTTGGACAGGGGGAGAAGATATTAGTATACAGTGCATTCAGTTTAATAGTAGCTGGATTTTAGATGCCTCCTTAAGCAGCTAAGAAATGCTATCTGGCTGTCCCTCTGCCCATCCACCCAATTCCAGAAAGCACATACGCCTTCTTGGCATGCATTCTTTTATATTCATTTCATTCCTATCTCCATATTTTTCTTCTCTAGACTTATTTTCTCTTGGCCTTTTCCTTCTTATTTTATCTTGTTATACTGTTTTGTTTCGAAATGGATTCAGAACAGTTTGGAAAGATACAAGGCAGAGGATAAATAAAGAGATATCGTGACTGATTCTTTTCCAAACCATGTATTGGGGGCTCATGGCATAGCACACAGTGAGTGTTCTCACTGAGGAATTAAGGTTGCAATCAATAACAGACCTTGGCATAAGTCCTGGACAATCAAAGATGCACTTGCGCCTTCAGAATGACCCTGTATCCCAGAATGCTGGAAGCCTCCGTGTTCTAGACTAGTCCATAAAGACCCTGGCACTGAGATCATGCTCCCAATCGGTTCAGATAATGGGCTTCCCGAAACCAACACTGGGAGGTAACTTCTAAGAATAAGACCGTTTTTAAAACATACATACATATGCATTACTTTTGAACAGGATATATCATAAGCAACGACTGTTCACGGCCATCTGTAGAAGTAACCCCACTCTACATGCTTAGAGATGTTCACTGATAGAAATGAGGACCGTATCCAAGATGAATCAGAGTGAGTACCCCACCTAGGTACCTCATTTTAGAAAACACAAAACCCAATCAGCTGCATTGTGCCCTGCTCACGGAAGAGGGTACCCTGACCAGCAGGCATGACTGTGCCTATCCACTTGGCAAGTACACTGTGTTACTATTAGCAATGGATCTACTTGGCTGCTACTAGCCATTAAACTCATTCGGTTTTCTGTGCCAGGTCCAGGTCCACGAAGCAGCCTTTGAAGGGAAATGAGGTTTTTAAGGAGACTTCTCTGAAGGACAAAAAAATTGGGAAAATGAGCCAGCCATAGCATCCCAGTCAACTTGGTGGTTGTATTTTCCACTGTGAGTTGTTAAGTTGTCATTTTATAAGTAAGATTGTCAGTTTTGTTAGCCTGGGTCAGTGTCCATGAGAGGGATCAACTATGGGAAACTGACAAAGTCATATCTTTAGACTTCCAGAAAGAACCAAGGTCTAAATCCAGGGACACCCTCGCCTACTCACCAAGTTCTACTTCTTTAAACTACGGTCTCAGAAAGAGCAAAGAAGCCAGGTCCTTCTTAGAGAAAAGAATCTCTCATTCAGAACAATCTTTTCCATCCAGAACATACACTAGATGCATACATAAGACTTGAAGGAGAATTTACAGCTTAAAAAAAAAAAAAGTAATGCAAACGAGGTTAACCAGTACAAAAATAGAAATGTGGTAGGAAGAAGACTCAAAGATATAAGACTATTATTTTTTTAATGATCACTGAAAACTAAGCAGAAGATTCAGGGAAATGACCTCGGTTCAAACTAAAATTTTAAATTTAATGACAATTATTTTTCAAAGAGGGAAGATACCTAAAGAAAGGAGGGACTTTTCCAACACGCTAAGAAAAGGTCAGATGTTAACGCTAATTCTCACGAAGGAGAATTCTCAGGGAAGCCAGTTTTCTGGCCTGTAAGCATCTCTGGGGAGATTTTCTGTCTTGGGATTTCTCTGAGTGAGCACATCTCCTCAGTGCCACACTCGTCCCAACTGAGGTCTGGAGGAGCCTGGAGGGACCTGTCCGCAGACCTACCGTGAGCGCCTGGATCTCCTCTTCCGCTTCCGCCGTCGTCTCTTCCAGTTCTGTCTTGGCCTGGCGCAGCTGGCTCTCCAGGGCTGCCCGGGCCGCCTGCAGGGCGGTCAGCTGGGACTCGCGCTCCTGCAGCGAGAGCTGCAGCTCTGTGAGCTGGCGCTTTAGCTCCAGCTTCTGCTCCTCGTGCTCTAGACTGACCTGAGAGGGGCAGGGAGAGACAAGCACAAATGCTCAGTGGACCCCAGCTAGAGACAATGCAGCTCACTGGTCGGACAAGCTGACCCTGGGCCGTTCAACTCGCATCTTCAGTGTCATCATGGATTCAAATTCCCAGCGCCTGGCTGCGACGAAAAAAAGCGGATCTGCTGTAAAACTGATCTGACTTTAGGAGTCTCAGAAATGACCGGGAGCAAGAACGTGTAAGAGAATGGCTGTACAAACCGAACTTTCAAAGGTCTGGGGAGGCTTCAAAGGAAAAACCACCCAAGAATCCCGAGTGAAAATTGTGCCAATTATTCTTATTAGAAAAGCATTTAAAAAAAGTAAATGTCTATAAATAACATCATATTGGTAACAGGGACCTCTTTACGATTGGGATGAAACTAATTTATTTTAAATGTTCCTGCTCTGGAGTGCCCGGGTGGCTCAGTTGGTTAAGCATCTGACTCTTGGTTTTGGCTCATGTCATGATCTCATGGGTCATAGGATATAACCCTGGGTAAGGCCCTGTGCTCAATGGGGAGTCTCCTTGAAGATTCTCTTCTTTTGCCCCTCTCCTTGAGCATGCACTTCTCTCTCTCTCTCTTTCTCCCTGTGTGTGTGTGTCAAATAAATCTTTAAATACATACATACATATATACTCCTGCTCTGATTTCTTCTAATTAGGTAGCCCACATTAATGTCACATTATGAAGGAATAATTCTTCCCCCCATCTGCCCATCTGTACTTCTATCTACTTGATGTTTCATCCATTCAAGAAAAATGTACTCAGCAACTTCCATATAAAAAGGAATTTGAAGATGAAAGACAGTTTCTGCCCTTGAGCTGGAGGAAAAGTGAAAACCAACCATTTCCATATACGTGGTCAAGTGTAAGAGTCAGAAAATGTGGGGATGTAGTGGGAAGACGGTGGAGGGTAAAGGAGGGAACAACACTGCATGTGTTTATTGAAGAATTTCTAGGAGCCAAACCAGCAAATAGGAAAGAAAATTCCAAGCAGAGGAACCAAGACATCCAAAGGCATGGAGATGAGGGAGACCCTGTTGACATAACCAACACTGACAAGGCTGTTCTGGCGACCGGACTCTGTGCCAGTCGTTGGGGATGTCAAGCAAATAAGAGGTACCTGCTCACTGTCGAACAGGGGCTGCCGACAGGTACACAACGTGATGACCTAAATACACAAGGCCCTGGGGACACAAAGGAGATGTTCCATCCCGCATTGGAGGGTCAGAGAAGGGTCCCTGGAAAAGGTGACACCCAAGTCCCAAAAGCTATAAGGGTGAAGAGAACAAGAACTTATAAAAGACAAAAGACTAAGCCTAGAGAATCAACAGGATTTGGGATTCATTTGAGGTGGGGCAAGAGACAAAGGACAGAAGGTGACACCTGAGCTTCTGGCCGGGCGAACTGCGCAGGGAGACCTCTGCTACGCCAGGGAACACGAGAGGAAGAGCCAGTCTAAGAAGAAAGGTAGGAAATTCCTGCTGACATACTAAACTTGAGCAGCAAGGGAGACATCCAGGTGGAGGTGTCTAACGTCTACTAGGACAATGGGTCAGGACCCACGAGAAAGGTCTGGGCTGGCAATCTCTGGGAGCCCTTGGCCAATCAGTGGCAGCTGAAGCCAAGGCTGCGCTCTCCCACTAGTGACAATGGCGGTGACACGACAGCTGCCATGGCAGTCCTCGCTCCCAAGGCGCCAGGCACTCTTTCAGCTCATTCCACCTTCATAACAAGCCAGAGAGGGAGGCGCCACTGTCGCTGCCACCCTACCCAGCGGCACGCAGTGGCACCAACAGGGTACATGACTGAGCAAATGTCACACAGCTCCACGGTGGCAGGGCTGGCTTCGAACCCAGGAAATCCGGCTTGAGAGTCCACAGCTTGCTGTTTGTCTTATTAAAATGCCAGCAGTCGGAGCAGGCTGCGACTCTGCCAGTGAGCTGAAAAGCTCCCCTGAGGCCACTTGGCAGGACCAGGGGTGGCAGGGGATGGTGAGTTGTGCAGGGGCGGGCAAGCATGAGGCTGTGCAATGACAGGAGGGCCCCAGAGCCCTGCACCTGCGCAACTCCACGCCCCCGGTTAAGGAAGAGTTCACGCTGCACGCACAGGGTATGGAAAGCCTCAAAGGGGGATCAAACCAGAGGCTTGATCCTCTGTCCCCAGTCTCGGGAGCAGCAGGCAGCAAAGAGAAGGTGGACCTGCCTTGTTATATTTAAAGTTAAGCTCCAGAACTCCCCGGGAGTATGACGGTCCTGAGCTTCTTACCAGCATTCTAACTTTCTGCCACTTTCTCGGCAGTAGGGGGGCAAGCTGTATAGATTCAAGGGGAAAAAAAAACAACTTGCTCCCCCAGGGGCATTTTAGCTGCCCAGATGAGCGACAGATGCAGGGCAGGTGCCGAGCTAAGAGAGACATTTGTGGGAAGGGAAGGCAAAACAGCTAGTCGGTGTTCCCAAGCTCAAAGAAATCAGAGTTATTTACACTCACACTCTTAAGGCTGACACTACGGGGAAATGTTGTTAAACTTACTAAACAGTAAAAATATAGGCTGGATAATAAAACTGAAACCACCACCTAAGGGTTTTGGACAACCCAGAACAGAACCACTGTTGTGGGAGTATGAGAACCACCCGGAGATTTTTCAAAAGGCAGATCCCTGCTCCCCTCATCCCCCCACATCCTAGTTCATTCAAAAACGCTGAGAGAGGAAGAGGCCCAGGAATCTGCCTTTCAACAGACACACCAGATGACCCTGACAAAGGGGTCTATACCTGGACCGGTCCTGAAACACAAGAGACAATGCATCTGTTTTGGTTTCTTCCTGTCCTTTGGAGGACTGGCCTCATTTTCACACTCCAGCACAAGAACCACGGGCTAAACCAAGTTTAGCCCTCAGACCTCTGCGTGCTTCAGTCTATTCCTTTACGAGAGACCATGTGCTCTTTGAAGAATTCCGTCACAAATCCCTGACCAGTACCCCCTAGGCTGTAGGCGCTGTCTTCCCACCTAGCTGGGATGTCGCGCTTCTGGCAACCGCTCTCCCAGTCTCCTCTGTCCAGCCAGCTAACCCTGCGTGCTAGGCGACAGCCCCCAGCATCAAGGATAGGGTCTGTCTTATCGCCACCATGGAGCCAGGCTACTGCCCAGCACACCGTAGGCATTTAATGAACACTCAGTGAGTACACGTGTCTGCAACCAAACGTGCCAAATTTTCCTCCCCAAAACTTGGCTAACCTTCCCAGCTTCCTTAAGTCTCTGAAGAGAACCACCTTCCATTAAAATTGTGGTTTGTCTCAGGGCGTTTGGGTGGCTCAGTGGGTTAAGCCTCTGCCTTTGGCTAGGGTCATGATCCCAGGGTCCTGGGATCGAGCCCCGCATTGGGCTCTCTGCTCAGCGGGGAGCCTGCTTCCTCTTCTCTCTCTGCCTGCCTCTCCGGCTACTTGTGATCTCTGTCGGTCAAATAAACAAATAAAATCTTAAAAAAAAAAACTGTGATTTGTCTCTTCCTCTTCCACTAGGAGACCACTGCCACTGTCAGCAGGCCACCCGATGGACCCCAGACACTAAAGCCCGAGCATGGACTCGGGCACGTGGCCCGCGCTAAATCCGGATGAGGGAGGAATCACTCTGCCCCCCCAGTTTGACAAAGGCACCGATGTACATTATCCTCATGTGACCCTCAGAGGGAGCTTCCTCATTGCAGCCATTTGGCCAATGAGGAAACGGAAGCACGGAGAGACAGTAGGCTGCCCAAGGTCATGGTACTTGCAAGAAATAGCAGTGGAATCCTCCCCCAGATCCAGGTGGCCCGGTCTGCCCGCTTCACCACCATGCACGTTGCCTCCTGGGTATATGCTGACGGATGCCTGACACCTGGCAGGTTTCGGGGCCCCTGACCCCCAGCGAATCCTCCTGAGCAAGGGCCCCTCACTCTTACCTCCCTCAACCTTGTCTCCAGCTCCAGCAGCCGATTCTTGTCACTGTGGTCTTGGTGGCTGATTTTCTCCAGCTGCTCCTCCAGCTTTCGGTTCTGGGCCTCCAGCTTCCCTGCCTGTGTCTCCAGGTAGAACTTCTGTTGCCTGAGTTCTGAAATCATCTCTTCCTGGGCCTTCCTGGTGGGGGTGGTGGAGGAGCCAAGCAAAATCACGGTCTCATTAGAGGTGTGCACGTGCCCTCAGCGGGCCAGACAGGAACAGAGTGAGAGGAATGTCTCTGTTAGCGGGCATGGCCATTCCCAGGTGGGCTCTGTCCTGACCTGGCCTCGTGTGCCTGATCCCAGCATGGGGACCTGGGACCCATGTAGCCCTCACTGTTTAGATGCCCTCTTCTATGGGATTCAGGAAGGTCAAGGGGAATGCAAGAGACAATAACATTTCCTTCCTAAAGTAGACCACTCCCCAATTTTTTGAGTCTGTCTAGGGGCAGAAAGGGGCCTCTACAGAGTACAAGAGTGCCCCAACCGCTCACAGAGGTGGGTCCCCAGGGAAAAAAGGGCAATGAGGGGAAGGAATGCTGCTCCTTCCACTTCTCCATAGACCTTGTTCCAAGCCCCATCAGATTGCTCACAAGTATCAGAAACTGGAAATGACTCAAAGACCAAAAAGCGGCCCACTGAGTTAGTTTAAGTAAAAATGGGAATGTTTTACAAGATCTCTGAAGAGAGGTACCTAATTTGAGGAGGGGGGATTCCCAGAGATGGTAATTCTTTGGGGGAGAAGATGAAGACCCAAGCACTCCTGGAACACAGGGAGCCTTTACAAACCTCATGTCCCTGGGCCTAACTTAACAACAGCAGGACGGATGGCCCAACCAGACACACAAGATCACCTCTGGCTAATCACGGGAGGCAAGTCTGGGGAACAAGGCCCGCAGCTCTCCAAAAGCGAACTATAAATAGCCCTCATTAGAGAGAGCAAAGCACTCTGTCATCTGATGGCAATTGGAAGCATTTGAGAAAACCCAGCTCCAAAGAAAGGGCACGACAGAATGAGACCACTTAAGAGAGGGCAAAATTACACAGGTAGAACAGGGTTCTGGAACAAACTACAGAAGTAATTAAATCTGCTCCAGCTTCATCAGACAGAAGAACGAAATTTCTGCTCCCAGAGAGAAGACCGATGTGTAATCACGCACGCAGATGGCACGTGAGTACTTACATGTTCCTCTGTGTGAAAAGACTGCTGTTCGCCGCAAGTTTGTTGGCTTCTGAGAGTTCCACAATCCTCTGTTCCAGGGATCTGATCTTGGAATCCATAGCATTGATCATCTGAAACACAGGGAAGGCCTTTGAAACCTCACACACAGACGGTTTTACCAGAATGAGAGTAACAGGGGCCATGGGGCCAGGGTCAAAGGCTCCCCTTGAAATGCAGGCTGTCTGACTAGAAGTACCAGGGGAGTCAACTGCTCTGCAGCCTGAGGGTCACAGGCCTTACCGCCCAGACAGTGGCGCTCAGTTGTTTTCTCAGAGATTACACATCCCCCCGCTACCTAAGTGGCCTGCATGAAAACCACACGGAAGCACCAACTTAGGAACTGGACATTCTATGAGTAAGCAGGCCTGCGTCATGTGCATGTGGCCTGGGCCTGCCCAAGCCTCTAACTTGAATCTGCTAACTAGTGTTTCTCATCACCCGTGGGGCTCTCGTTTCACTACTGTCCTAGATTCTCTACATCAAAGTTTTCTCAACCTAATAAATTATAAGAATCGGAGAGGAAGGGGGGAGGTACTGATTAAAAATTCTAACTTCTTAGGACCCTCCCTTCGAGATTCTGAGGCTCAGAGTCCCTGTGGGGTCCAAGACCGGGGTGGATGAATGAAAACCCCAGGTGAACCTTATGAGCAGAAAGTTCCTGAAACCCGGGCCTACCCAGGTGAGAAAGGCAAGAGTGCAGAGAAAGGAGCCCCGTAAGGAAGATGTAGAGCCACTGGCCATCTTGTCAGGTGGCATTGTGAAGGGCAATGCTGATGGCAGACCAGCATGAATCCTTAAAGAAGAGCACAAAAGACAAAGTCGGCCACCCTGAGCCACCACCCCTGCTGATTTTAGGAGATGAGGAGTTGCAGAGGGCTTGCTGTAGGCAACAAACTCCACAGGATTAAACAGGAAGAATAATTCATCAGCAGGAATGGACTCTCCTTGGGTGTGTGATTCTGGGCACGTTTCACAAGCCCTCCTTGGAAAACTGGCTTTGCGATTCCTTATACCTACCGCCTTCTGCTCACTGAGAATTTTGCCCTTCTCGTGGGCCTCCTCTTCGTGTCTCTGCATCAGATTCTCCAGAGTCTCTTTATCGGCCAGGTCTTTCTTTATTTGGTTGTCCAACACCTATGAGAAACAAAAGAAGTTAGTGTCCTGAGTAGCAAAGCTGAGTGGGGAAGACTAACTGGGGGCTCTTGGGGAAAGCAAGAGAAGCAGTGAAGAGGCCAAGAACAGTCTGGGGCAAAGAGAGGGACTGGGAATCTGCTTATGAGCCAGGACAAAGGCAAGAATCAAGCATGACCTTCAAATGGCATGGAACCAGAGGACATGAACTAAGAACTTATTTTAAAATCAGCAGCCAAAAAGACTCAAGAGGTATATATCCTCAGTGGAAGTAAACTCCAGAATGAGAGAAAAAAGATCTGTCCCCAGATCTTACAACGTGCAGATGTTACCTAGGGACAACTTTCTCGTAGTCAATGCACCCGTTTTCAGAACCCTGCTCACTCTTAATCTGTACAGAATTAATCTAGATATCTCTAAGGCTGTGTACAGAGGGACAGAAAGCTGAAGACTGAGCACGTCTGTGCAACCAAGGCTGATGTTCAGAAACAGACAGGGACGAGAGGATTCGGCCCACCAATAAAGTAGGTGGAGAGTCAACAGTTTGAAAAAACAACATAAAAGAGAGAGAAAAAAAAAAAGTGCCCCTTTCTTCCTCCGTTCTTTCCTCTGATCCAGCTGGGAAACCAAAAAAAAAAAAAAAAAAAAAAAAAAAGGCACTGGAGAGAGAAACCTTCTCCCAGGGGAAGAGAAATCATGTGTTCTCGGGGTTGAGAACACCACTGCAAGCACCTACTGTTCCCAAGGGGAAAAAATAAAACAGTAATGGTGTCACCAACCACCAGCTTGATCTAATGTTCTGCGAGGCACACACAGCCCTCCCAGCTGCCAAAACAACCAGTGAGAAAGACAGACGGAGGGAGAAAAGGAAGACAACATCATAACTTGCCCAAGCCTTTGACCACAGACCTATGTTTCTCATCACAGAGAATCTACTCTGCCTTTTCTGAATGGCACCAGCTGCTTCCGATACTGGGAAGACGCTGAAAGAATTGGGGTCACAGAGGGGACTGAAATCTGCCTTTCCCACAATGTCTATTGTGAAGGGACCTTCGTGGCTCATGGGGACATGAGCTCCTAAAAGGAGCCAGTCAGCCGGGAGGGGGTTCACATGAGAGAGAAAGGAAAGAACAGATTTCAAAGAGGGCTTTAAAGCAGAACTGACTGATGAAAAAAATAGACTGAGAGTTTGTGGAGAACAAAAGGTGGAGGACAGGTCAAGGGAGGAGGGGAGAAGCTCAATGGGATAAGTGGCCTATTCTCTAGGATGTTGGGGCATGATTCTAAAATTACGAACAAGAAAAGGGCAGAATCTAGGGTATGACCATGATTATTACTAAAATGGCCTTAGGGAGGCTGGAACAGGAAGCACAAGGCAGGACAGGTTCAAAAGCAATGGTTTCATAAAGATTCCAGTAGGGAAGACGGAAGAGAACAAGGCTTTCCGTGGCATTCCCTAGGATCTATAAAACAAAGTTCTTTCCATCTAGAAGGCTGTGGAGACCACACAGTACCTGGACCAGGTACGCTCCTTTTTATGGGGTGCTAAAGCAATGAAGCACATTTTCAGGGTGACTCGTGCTCAAAATAAAACCTCAACTTTGGGCCATGATGGATACCAACAGGAGTCAGAGAGGAACACACCTGTATCAACAACGCACACACCTCCACTTTGATAGCACTCAGCTAGCAGAAGGACGAACAAGAAGAAAGATGCATGAGAGGGAAGCAAGGAACTTGAAATGAGAGAACCACTGGAGACATTTATATACCAATTTAAGATGGAACACAGCTTATGGACAGGAAAGTCCATATATTCACCCAAATTACAGAATGAATTTTATGCATGGCTATTTTCATCATGCAAGTGGACTACTGCATATATTCTTGTAACATTCTGGAAGTTGGTTTATTCTAAAGATCAAAGTTGGGAAGCCAGTAAGAATTCAAAGGATCAGTATATAAAGTTTAAAAATATACTGAGTAGGGGGTCACACTACAACACTTGGAAGTCACTTCTGCATTATTTTTCTGTTTTTGTTTTTGTTCTTTGTTTTTTGTTTTTAATGAAAAATAACCAGAAGTAACACCAGGGGTCAAAAACAAATTAAAAAAAACCCACAAAGGTCACAGGGGGGTGATGATCATAATGTTGTGTGGGCATATATATGTTTGGTTCTCTAAAAAAGGAACAGAGGATACCAAAAAAATCTATAACAGGATCATCACAAAAATTAAAACCCTCCTATTAATATTTAGGGGAAGGGGAAGACATACTTAAGATGTAATGACCAATGTCTGACTCTCAAGAACAAGAGAATTGATTAAAGGCTTGGTCCAAAGTCATAATGAAAATGTGATGGATTTTAAAAGGAAATAGATAAGTTGGCATTTTTTCTGATCACTGAATTTATTAATAATAACTGAATTGAAATAATTTTAATTATTGAAGGAATTTCAATAATTGGAATAATAACTGAATTTAGTATTTTATATAGTGGGCTAGATTATTTAGGCCAGCCTTTCTATGGAAAATGATTTAAAATGTTAGATAAAACATAGAAAACACTTTTCCCAAAATTGGCAAGACAGTAAGAAATTAGAGACAGGGGGCACCTGGGTGACTCAGTCATAAAGCGTCTGCCTTTGGCTCAGGTCATGATCCCAGCATCCTGGGATCAAGCCCCACATCAGGCTCCCTGCTTGGCCGGAAGCCTGCTTCTCCTTCTCCAGCTTCCCCTGCTTGTATTCCCTCTCTCACGGCCTCACTCTCTCTCTCTCTCTCTGTGTCAAATAAATAAAATCTTTAGAAAGAAAGAAAGAAATTAGAGACTAAAATTCTAAGTGAAAGCAGAAACCTAGAGAGTTTAGATGGGCATAAAACTGTTTTTAACTTGAGATCCTTGCTGAACCAAATAAACTTGAACTTCATTTTTAATAGCTTACAGCTTACAGGGTAAGATAGCTTACAGGGTAAGAAGAGAGAGAAGTCTAAGCCCAGGGCCACCCTCAAAGGGGACACACATTTCCATTCAAAGCCTCAAAGAATGCCCAACAATAATTTTCTAAGGAAAATGAGCAACTGACCAAGCACACAGGAAGACTGGCACCATGAAAAACAAGAAAGAGAAACAACAGAGCAGAATCAGACCTTCAGATACATCAGATACTGGAATTATCAAATAAAGAACATAAAACAACCATGCTGACGTGTTTAAAGAAGTAAGAAAAGCTTAAAAATGAATGCAGGGAATAGAAAATTATGGTCTTAAATAATCTAGTAAACTTGGGAAGGAGCCAAATAAAATGTCTAGAAACCAAAAATACACTAACTGAAATTTAAAACTCAGTGGATGAGTTTAATAGCAGATTTGACAGGTAAGAATTAGTAAAGTAGAAAATTATCCAGATCTTACCCCCAACGTGCATCGAGAGATAAAGAAATGGAAACTATGGAAAAAAAAAAATCATATGTGATGCCCATTTAAACTCTCAAAAAGGAAGAAGGAAGGAGAAGGGACAATATTTGAGATACAGTGACCAATAATTATCCAGAACTGATAAAAGATACTAATATATTTTAAAGTCCTATATATCTCAAGCAAGATAAATAATCAATCTGCATTTAGATATATCACAGTAAAATTTTGGAAAATTAAAAACTGGGCAAAATTTTAAAAGCAGCCAAACAGAAAAAGAGCAATGACTGTCAAAGAAAGAAACGGTTCGACTGACAGCTAACTTCTCATTAGAAATAATAAGCCAAAAGACAATGGAGTGACACCTTCAAAGGGTGTCCTAAAAAATAAGTGCCAACCCAGAATTTTATCCCCAGGCAGAACATCTTTCAAGAATGAGTGTGAAATAAATACACTTTTAGAACCACAGAACCGGGACCCTGTCACCAGCAGGTCTTCACTAAAGAAAGTCCTCAGGGATGTACTTTAAACCAAAGGAAAGGTTCAGGTCTGAGATTCAGAAAGGAAATTAAAGCAAAGAATGGTGAGTCTGTGGCTAACTCAAAATTATCATGGACTGAATGACAGTGGGGTGAAAAATACATTAAAAATAGAACAGAGATTAATAAGTAAAATATATATGTATGTCTTTTTGAACATCCCCCACATGGGTTAATACCTCAACACCTCCCACCATGGCCTGAGGACAGCATTTACCCCAAACAGGCCTTGGGTCTAGCAAGAAGGAGCCCAAAGTGTCCCGGAAGAGAGAGAAGCTAGGTCATGCCAGAGGGAGAATGCCAGGGAAAATCAGAAAGTGTGTTTACTTTAATTTTTTCCTCGTAGTGCTGTTCTTTCTGTTTCAGGTGCACCTCTAGGTGCTGGGCGGAGACCTGGGCCTCGCGGTGCTTCTCCTCCAGCTCCTGGACACAAAGGAACAGATGGTCAGGTGTGCAGAGGGAAAGACATAGTTCAAGTGTGTTCGACATTCACGGGAAACATGACTTTGGCACTGGCACCACAAGCAACAGGCACATGTTCCTTCATGACTAGCCCTAAGGCTCTTGGGAAGGAAACCACCACCGATCCTTGGCCCTGGGGTTTCCGGGTCCAAGAATTCAAACACATACACACACAGCTGGGGGGCTGGGATCAGAACGCTGTCAGTGTGACAGGTCAAACAAAGGCAGATCTTCATCTGTGCACAGAGAATGGACAGTCACAAGGCAACATTTGAAAGTTTAGTGCAGCACAAAGCCCCTGTCCACTGCCTTGAGCCTCAGGCCATTTTCACTGTCATAACAGCCTTAAATGAAAATAAGTAATTTCAATTTCTTTTAAATTGCAAGTTATTTTATTATGATAAAAAAATTTTGTATTTTCCTGATTAGCAACATGACTGCTCACCCTAGTTATGGAAAGAAAAGAAATGTTACAATTCAAACACTTTGAGGGTTGAATGATTTTTGTTTTAACTGACTGGTATGTGGAGAAAGTGAGTATCTGGAGATGCTCCTATGGTATCATGTTTATAGGCTACAGGGCTAATGGGAGCAAAGTAGAACATAAAATACACTGATAATAACGACCTAAATATGTATGCATATATATTAAAGATGGGAAGAGAATTTGGAGTGATATAAATAGTTCAGATTTAATATTCCCTTCGTTCTAAGATTTCTGCTTTTAAACAAAATCGTTATTCATTTGAAAATTATACCAATTCATTTGCCGATGTATTATAAACTGATCTCATAAAAGGCAGCATTCAATCTACTGAAACATTCTCTAAATGCAGATCTCTGCATCCACATTAATTCTTATGAATCTGGACCCATTAGTTAATTACTAATATCAAAAGTCGTTATCCCAAGTTTTCATCTCTTCACAGTTATGAAATTTTTTCTTGAAGTGGAAGTAATTATGAAAATTTTGAAGAATGAGGAAATTATACAGGATATGTCGGTAAAACGGGGGGAAAAATAGTTTCAGATTCACATGCACATAAAATGTTACTGATTAAGCTTTTGAAATTCTAAAGCCTACAAGCATTGACTTTGCTTCGGGGGCCAGTAAAGTGTTCAATTTTAAGACCAGGTGCACAAGATCTATTGCAGTCTAACAGATGTGATCTTGAAACGTTAAATGTAAACAGGATTTTAATTAATAAAAACATACTTTAAGGGCTTTATGTGCACTAAAGGATCTCCTGCAATGACGTCTTTCATTAAAGCAAAAGACTTTGCCATAATGAGAATGCCAATTACCTGTTTTGAAAAGGTCTTATCAGAATAGCAAATATTTTAAAGCAAATGACATTTTGGGATCTGTTTCCAAGCATCATCATCATATGGTAGTAGTAAGGACCCCCTTCTGCCCACGTCCTGGGTACTTCACAGTCTAAGCACAGGTTTCTTGAGCAAAACGCACTTTCCGATAAAAAAAAAAGGTAGTCAGGCAGGTGGCAAGATACCCTTCAAACAAAGAAATCTGTTTACTTTTTCTTTAGGTTAGAAATCGCTTGATAATCATCTTGTCTGAGTTTTGGTCCTCCTAAGAGAGCACAGGAATGGAAAGCAGAGTCTAAAAACAGGTAAAAAAAAAAAACAAAAAACTCAGATCCCTGGACCTGATGACTTGAAGACCCAATTTCTGGTCTATATGTGAATGGAAGTTAACAACACAGAATCCAAGAAGGGAGAATGCTCTACTCCTACATTTTAATTGCAAGCGAATCTTTGGAAAAGCAGATATTCTAAATCTGACTTCTTGGTGGTTTGGCATTTTTTGTTGTTGTTGTCATTTTTGTAAAACATTATCTTTTCTCTATGTATCGGATCAAACTCTTCAGTCCTGTTAGGCAAACATGGTTCTTTACTGCTACATTTCCAGCTCCTAGAACAGTGCTTGGCACATAGTAGAAGCTCATTAAATATTTGTTGAATGAATGAATGAACACATCACCATTAAACAGAGAAACACTTTGCAACCACAAGAGACTTAACCACTTCGTTTGCACCAAGCAAGGGACAGCGGTGGTGGGATCTCAGTAGGATCTAATTTTACTCACGGTAAAATTCACACACTTGACAGTCGCCAAGAGAAACTTTGATGATGGAACAAGAGAACAGAAAGGGTAGACTAACAGTCACATTTGCCTTTGTGTGCAGACATATATACAAAGACTGTGTTAAAGCAAAACAATTCAACCAATTTCTCTTTCACCTGTTTACTCAAGAGCATCCATATCTTCGTGAATATATGCAAACACAGGTAAAGTTTTGAAGGGTTTGGGTTTTTTTGCGGGTTTTTTTTTTGTTTGTTTTGTTTTTTGGTATTAAGGATAGGTCTATAAGTTGGCCATTCTTGAGTTCATATAGTCGCAGGTGACCCACTTCCCAGAAGTGATAGAGAGAGACACAGAGAGAGATGCACCGGCCTGCGCACCACCTTGCCTCCTTATGGTGGAAAGGAACAATCGACCACTCCAGGGTCTCTCCTAGGGGCAGGGAGAAGGGGGCTATGAAAAGATTCCATGTCATCGCTAAGACTCCCACACGTGGCACACATTCCTGGCTTTGGGACTGAGATCCAAGGACAGTCCTTTAAAAGTTCACCTGCCTAGGACAAAAACCTCACCACATCCGCAAGTAGCACCCAAGTCGGGCTTCCTTGATGAAGTTAATTTGGTCACCAGAGCCGAAAACAGAATCATGAGGCTTTACAAACCTAAAAAAAGACTTGCTACATCTAAGGAAATTAAGGGGGGAAAATAATACTAATAACCAACTGTAGCAGAGAGAGTGAGTGGGTGAACGCAGATCTATGACAAATACTACTCTGAGAAAAACAGCCCTGCGTGACTAATTTCTGTCTTCTCCAAAAGCAAAAATCTGGGTTTGGGTTTTAAAGGTCTAAAGCCCCACCATTTTGCAAATTGCCATCGCAAAGTTAACAGCCATACAAAACTCTGCCGATAGAAGTACATCAATGCTCCTGTAAATATGTATTGGAAATGACAGAGGATGCACGTTCATGTTTTAAAATGTCAGGCAGTAGCAAACAGAGCGGAAAAGTAATATTTACGGATCTGTTACCGGTGCCGAGACGTCCAACATTTGGTTACTCGTGCTATCCTAGCATGGGGCCGACAATGAAGCCGCTTCTCTCCATTCACCTACTTGGTGATACCTCCCCTGGGTGACGGCGTTCCGTTCCTCTTTTCACCCCCTTCCCTCTGTGACCTCTAACCTGTTGTCTTTTAACTTTTCAGCTTTTGTTCCTGCTCACCAGAATTTTATCAGCCATCTGCTGGATCTGTTGGGATTTTGTCTGGATGTCATCCTTCAGTCTGTTTTCTCTACGCTCCATGGTCTCTAGCCTCTTTACCTTGTTCTCCAGAGAATGGCGGCGTTCCTGTAGATCATGAATCAATCAGAGAGTTTTAATGGAGTAACCGCTATGGGCACAGCGCCTGCACCGAGGGAGAGCGCCCTCGAGAAGCATACGCGCAAGGCAGGAAAAGAAGTCTTGGGTGCCTGAAGCAACGGTGAGGAAAAGAAGATTCTAGAATCCAAGAACTTGGTTGTGTTGGGTTACAAGAGTGCATTCATTCATTCAAATATTTACCAAGCACCTACTATCTGCAAAGTATCACACTAGGCATCACAGAAAATACGGAGAGGGAGCCGACAGAATTCCTGCCCTTGGGAAAGATAAGACAAACACAAAGAAACATAATAGAGGTTAAGATGGGGAAGGGCCATACAGAAAATCGGGTTCAGAGGGCGGTGGGAGGTTGCAGGCGGGAAAAAGGCCTTTTCGCCAAACGAGCCAAAGGGAGAAGTCACAGAGATGTGAGCTTTGCAGGGTGCTGGGATACCCAGGCTGGACTGGGGAGGGCAGGAGGGGAGGGTGGAAGGCCCTTCAGACAAAGCCAGATGCATTTGCACAAATATGGAGGAGGTAGGGAGCTGGTGAGACCGCAGGAGAACCCTCCAGCAGCTAGAGCGTAAGATGAGTTAGGGGACAGAGGAGAGAAGGTAAAAGGGAGCACTAGTGGGTCGAATGGCACCAAGTTTCACGTACCAAGTTCAGGGGTGCACACAGGACACAGGGAAGCTCTGAAAGCTCTGGGATGGTGCAGGGGGGTCTGATGAGTCTCCGGTTAAGGCCAGTGAGTCTTATGTCAAATGAGCCAGTGGGGAGGAAGGGAAGATGGAAAGTAGAGGGCCCCCAAATGACTAAGTGTGCTCAGCTAAGGGAAGGAAGGCCTGGACAGTGAGGAAGCCCACAGAAATGGCAAGTAGGGGTGAATGGGGGAGAGAGTGTGGCTGGATTTATAGGACCGAATGGCAGGGAGCAAGGAGGAAAAGACGATGTCAAGGTTTCAAGCCTGGGGTGACCAGATGAGTGACAGTGGTCCTGACTGGCATGGGGAGATTAAGAAGGGAGCCCCACTCATGGGGGAAGATACTGAGTTCACTCTAGATTTGATGCACCCGCCAGCACCAGGGCAGGGGAAGGCAGAGGGCCCGGCAATGTTGGGGGGGCAGGGGGAGGGTTAAATCAACTACAATCTGTTCTCTGTGACAATCACCAAAGCGGTGAGGGAGGTGGAGGGGAGTTGGGGAGAAGTGTTACTTTTTATTCTCTGTTCTTCAGTACTGTTCAAGTTTTCTACAACAAGAAGACACTCATGTGTTTCTTGTATAATTATATCAAATATTTCAGCAACAACAACAACAACAACAACAACAAAGAATTGGAGGGAGAGAAGAGGCCCAAAACATGGGCCCTGGGGGGGGCCATCGCCACACAGGTAACATCTGAAGCCTTGAAAGGTAACGTTATTAAGTCTGTGGGGAAGAGGCAAGGAAAAACAGGGGTGCGGAGGGAAGAGAAAGAGAAACTGAGGGCGAGCGTTACAGTTCACGGACTGAAACGTGAATCCCCCCCAGGTTCGTGAGGCCAGAGGAAAAGGAAAAGAAAGGCAGTGTTCTTATCAGGACATCTTTCTACTTGAAGCTGCTGTGACCAGTCTTTTCTTCCCCTTTGGGGAAAAACGCTGCCAAGCCTCTCAGGTTCCAAAGGGATTGGCAGAAGGGAAAGCGGTTCCACAGCGTCGTCTTCTCGGCACGGCCCAAAGCTGGTCGGCTGCTCACGGGCGGCCACGCCGGGACCCAGACTCAGTCCAGCACAGGCTGAGGACCCCTGCTCACCTCGGCCTCCACCAGCTTCTTTTTTATGCCTTCGGAGGAGTCCTCCCGGTTCTGCAGCTTCTCCAGCTCACGTTCGGCCCGCTCCTTGGCCTGGCGGATATTCTGCAGCAGCTCCGTGGCCTCTGTGCTGGCTTTCACAGCCTACCCGGGGCGAAGGAACAGGAGAAAGACGGCCAAAGTCATTCACATAAGAAGATGCTGGCGATCTCCTCAATGGGAAAAGTCAGGCAATACTGAGTGTATATGTACCAGATTGATTTTCAAAACCCATTCACATTCACTTTATTCTGCATTTTCTCTCCACTAAAGTGCATATATATATGCATATATGTATATATATACACACATATACTATATATTATAATATGTATATTATATATAATGCATTCTAAATTCAGTGATGTTTATATATAATATTTATATATGTTATATATAATGCATTCTATATATTCTATATAATGCATATATGTTATATATAATGCATTCTAAATTCAGTGATGTTTATATATATATAAAATTTATATATATATTCTAAATTCAGTGATGTTTATATATATTATATTTAGAATTTAGAATGCATTATATATAATAATTTAGAATGCATTATATAATACATATTGTAATAATATAATAAATATTATATATATATATATAAACATCACTGAATTTGGAATGCATTGTACAGTTAAAATGGACAGCAATTTTTCCTTCTTGGGGTGTGCAGATAGAGTGTGTCTGATAATCATTAGTATCTTCGATTTAATGCAACGTAGTAAATGCAAACAGAAAGGCCTAGCAGGACTTTTCTACCCAGGTGTGAATGTATTTACCCTGAGAGCATTAAGTTTCTCCTTATTTAGGGGTGCCTGGGTGGCTCAGTGGGTTAAAGCCTTTGCCTTCGGCTCGGGTCATGATCCCAGGGTCCTGGGATCAAGCCCTGCATTGGGCTCTTGGCTCAGCAGGGAGCCTGCTTCCTCCTCTCTCTCTGCCTGCCTCTCTGCCTACTTGTGATCTCTGTCAAATAAATAAAATTTTTTTTAAAAGTTTCTCCTTATTTAATTATCTCATTTGCTAACTTTCCTACGGGGGATCTGTACTAATTTTATTAAAAAACAGGATAAAAACTGTAAGCTTTTCTTCAACCTATCAAAGTCTATAACAACCACAGAGTTCACTGGTAATTCACAAATCTCTGCTTAAAAAGAAAACAAAAAAAAAAGCTACACCTTTTGAAGTTAATTTTCGTTTGGATCCTAATGACACTGCAGCTCTTACAGCATCATAGCAAAGCTCTGAGAGTAAGAAACCAACAGTCTCACGCTTACTGGCTTTGAATTATAATTTTAAAAGGTCAAACTTGAAGAAAACTTCATCTTTGAGACTAGCACTGTCCAACACGGGAGCCACTGGCCCCAGGGAGCACTTGCAATGTGACTGGAAAATTCATCTTTAATGTAACTTATGTTTGATTCCTTTAAAAACTGAAACAGTGTAAATGTTTTAATATCGGATATATGCTGCAATGGTATTTTGGCTCTATCGGATTAAATAAACTGTATTATTCAAATAAATTCACCTGTTTCTTTCTGCCTGTTTAAGGTGGCTACTAGAAGACTTAAAATTACACCAGTAGCTGACACTCGTGGCTTGCATCATACTTCTGATGGAGAACACAGTTCTAGATAGAAACGGGAATCCCCATACAAACATCTAGCTGAAAGAGGGCCATGAAGGCTTTCATCGGCCATCTCCAGGACAGGTGAGAAGGAGGCGGATGAATGGATGACAATCAAAATGTGGTCTATCCACACAACGGAATATCACACAGTCTCTAAAGAGAAGGAAACCCTGCCCCACGGTACAATGTGGAGGAACCTCTAGGACATGATGCGAAACGAAATGAGCCAGTCACGGAAGACCTAATGCTCTATGACACTACTCCTCAGAAGGCTCTAGAGCTGCCCAAATCACAGAAAAAGAACGCAGAACGGTGGTTGACCAAGGGCTAGGGGGAGGGAGGAAGGAGAATCAGCAGGTCAAGAGTTTCAGCTTTGCCAGATGAAAAGGTTCTAGAGATCCACTGCGCAGCAACGTGAATACACTTAACACGACCAAACTCTATACTTAAAATGGTTAAAATGGCCTGGGTGCCTTGGTGGCTCAGTTGGTTAAGCATCCGACTCTTGGTTTCAGCTCAGATCATAACCTCATGGGTCGTGAGATCGAGCCCCGAGTCAGGATCCATGCTCAGCAGGAGTCTGCTTAAAGATTCTCTTCCTCTGCCCCTCCCCCAACTTGCTCGCACAGCACAGATGCACGCGCTCTTTCTCAAATAAATAGATAAATCTTTTTTTAAAAAATGGTTAGGATAGTAAGTTTAATGTTGTGTGTTTTTCACCACAACTTTAAAACAACAACAACAACAACAACAACAACAAAGAGTAAGTAAGAAGAGGCTCTATTAAACCAGGCTAGGAAACACAGGGCCATCTTTGCTGGGACAGGCATATGTGGGCCATGCATTAGCATTTCCAGCATTCAGCCAATGGGAGGGTCATTAGCCCCAACTATACAAGATGCCTTAAAACAAACCCGCCCCCTCCCCCACCTGGAGATGACTCCCCCCGGCTCCCCCAGTCTTCGGGTGGGCAGTTTCTCACTGAAAGCCGTCTGGGCCATGAACAACACCTGCTTCTCTTACAAATGTGCAAAACAGGGAGCCTGGCCCCCTGAAGGGAGAGAAGCTGGCCTCTTGGCCTCATGGGTTCTGTCATAGTATAATTAGAACTTTTACTTGAGAGTCTCACGCAGCTTGGGTTTTTAAAAATAAACACAGCTGACATGTGTCAAAAGGAAAAACTATATTCAGAACTCTGATATTTTCAGGTAATAGCTCACTCCCCCTTCATTTTCCTCGGTGCTGGCTGACTAATTCTGTCTTTTTCATCTTTTGGGCTCCAGGACAAGGCAAAGAAAAGTATTTGGAAATGAGGGGTAAGTTCCCAAAAAAATCACCTCAGGCTTACCTTTTCCAGCTTCTCTTGGAGCTCCTGAATTTTGAGCTGTTGCTCAGCATTGATCTATAATTAAAATTCCGGGAAATAAAGCAAAAGGTAAGGTGGCATGAATGGCTGGCTACATTTAGTGCAGGGCTATTGTCTGAAGGTTTCTGTGGGGTCTTTCTGTTCTGTTTTCCAGCCCCCACTAATGGAGAGAAAGAATAGAGACCTATCAGAGAAGTCTTTGAATGTCCCCATGAAAACCTCCACACTACTCTACTAGAACCAGCAATACACAAATGGCAAGAGAATCAAAGTTGCCCAGTGCCTTAAGATTACAGAAATTTTCACCTATGTTTTATTAGGTGTCTCGGTTTGTATGTTACTGTGATCAGACATGATAAAAAATGAGGTATCTTTCATCCCTTTTATAACAACAGTTAAAGCTAAATGTGGTTGCCCAGAGATTGACAGTCAAAATAAACCTGCTAGAGAGTTCTCTATCCATTGCAAGAGTATTGTTAACCAATGTCTGGCAGTAAAGAGTAACATTTAAAAGATTATCAGGCCTCTGCGTGGCTCAGTCAGTTGAGTGTCCTACTCTTGATTTCAGCTGGTGATCGGTTCTGAGATGGAGCCCTGCGCTGGTCTCCACACTCAGCCCGAGTCTGCCTGTCCCTCTCCCTCTGCTCCTCTGCCCCAGCCCACCCCCATTCCCACATGTGTGAGCTCTCTCTCTCAAATAAATAAATAAAATCTTAAAAAAAAAAAAAAAGTTTACAGATTGTCTACCAAATATAGCAGGACCAGTAATGGAAAATACCTTCTCCAGTTTGGAATAATCCCCCACTTCAGGCTTCCCTTGATCCTTAGCCTGTAATTTAAGAGATAAAACATATTTTCTTGATCTCTATGGCCAAATGATGATGACGATGATGATGATGATAACTACGTTATCTTCTATAAAAAAAAAAAAAGACCAGGAACTTTGCAGAGTACTCCCTTATTCCCCAAACATACACTCGTTAAGCTAGTATTCCCTTGATTCTTACTAAGATCAGCCGGGAGTTCTACCCCAAAAACAGCCTTCTGAGAGGCGGCTTGGCTACCTTCATTAGTTTATGCTGACATTCTGTTGCTTTCCGCTTGAACTCTTCAGCAGCGAGCCGAGACTCTCTCAACTCCGATTCATAGAGATCACTCCGTCTCCTTGCCGAAACAAGGTCCTCTTCCAACTGATTCATCATCAACCTCATTTCTTCCACTTGAGCCTGGTACTCCTAAAGAGCAGGCAAGGGAAGAAAGGCAAACTTTAGAACTCCTAAAAAAAAAAAAAGGCAAGCAGTGAAGACAGAAGACCATGGACCATGGGAAGGAAGACGCACGTTGAAGACAGATTGGCAGGGCGTGGTCCTAAAGAAGAGATGGATCAAAATGGGCAGAAGGGAGAGGTGTAGGGAGGGCGAGGAGGGAGATAAGTATATTAAGTCTTTAAAGTAACTTAATGTAGGTAGGGGCACCTGGTTGGTTCTGTCGGTTGAGTGTCCGACTCTTGGTTTCAGCTCAGGTTATCATCTCAGGGTCGTGAGATCGAGTCCTACGTAGGGCTCCACACTCAGCATGGAGTCTGCTTGGGATTCTCTCTCTTTCTCTCCCTCACCCTCTACCCCTCCCCTCACGTGCTCTCTCGCTCTCTCAAATAAATCAATAAAAATCTTTAAACTGTTTTAATGTAGATTATGTATCATTAGTGACACCATTTGGAACATGTGTACCTGTATCTAATAACAGCCTTTGAGCAAATAATACCACACAAGCAGCACAGAACCTGAAGGCGTTTGCAACCCAGGAGAGCTTGAAAGGGATGTTCTTTAAACAACCAGGATAAACTGCTTACATGTAGCTTTCTTCCAAGGGTAATCATTTATATAGATTTGTCCTTTAGAAGTCATGTGCTCCTAACACAATTAGACATGGTACTAGTTTTAAAATTAACCTTTCAGATGGCGCAAGGGGGTAATTGGAAATCTCGGTGGAAAGAATCTTGGAAGGTGAAACTCATCATGTCGGTTTCTGACCATTAACTTCTCTGGGACCAAAACTGAATGATGGACTTAACATTGCTCTTGAATGCAAGTCACCCTGAAATTTGGAAGAGTCAGAAATGCTGGCTCTGGTCAAAATAACTTGTGAGCAAAACTCCAGAGAAAGAATTATCTTGTTCCTTCGAGCAAACCTTTAAAGTGATCCAAACAGCCTGACCTTTTCCAAAATGAATTTCTAAAATCAAAACAGAACATTTGAATCGGTTTTTCAAAATTGGATTTACCAAGAGAAATGATTCTGAAAACTTTGGGGCAAAGTATAAAAATATTCTGTTAGCAAAATCAAAAGCATATGCATATGGGGATTCTGAATGAACATGTATCCAATCCAAGGTGACTCAGGGTCGGGGGAAGGACTTAAAATGAAAAGAATAAAGAATTGAGTCAAGACCATCTTTGATATTCACAATATACAGTGAAAATCTCTAAGATCTGTTCTCCCAGGAAATCATTGAAGAGGTATCAATTAAGCAAGGACATGTTTTTAACCGGTAAAAATAATAATAGATTTTTTAAATAATAGGATCTAAAGCAAACCTTTCATCCAACTATAGCAGGCAATCCCCTCAGGAGCACACTAAAGCGGAGGTAATGTTCTTAAAGAAAACTGGATAGTTTTCATGCAAGCACACCTCTCTGTGTAATTGGGAGATGAAAATAATGAGCCCTGAGTGCAGCACGGTCTCATTTCGCTGTGCCCACCCATAAGCATACTATTATTGAAGGTCAGTCCCAGAAGTAGTGGGGCACCAGGCTTTCGTGGAGTGCACACAAAGTGGCTGATACTGGGTTCCAGAACCAAAGGTCTTCACAACCTGCTTACAGTTATCTGAACTGAGAGAGTGGAACATGAGCTGGGTTATGTGAAATGACGCATCCTTTACTTGAATCCTTTACTTTCTGGTCCTTTTGGCCAGGGTTGGATTATGACTTTTGTGGCTCTGGACACTGTGCCTCCCTGGATCCCCTCCTCCATTTAAAAAAAAAAAAAAAGGCATTAAAAATCATATTTTATGGGGCGCCTGGGTGGCTCAGTCCATTAAGCGTCTGCATTCGGCTCAGGTCATGATCCCAGGGTCCTGGGATCGTGCCCTACATCAGGCTCCCTGCTCAGTGGGGAGTCTGCTGCTCCCTCTGCCCCACCCCCTGCTCATGCTCATGCTCTCTCAAATAAATAAAATCTTTTTAAAAAAATTATATTTTACAATGGCATTCATATAGAGACAAAAACATGAGTATTATCTGCGAAAACAGTTTCTTTGACCTAAAAGCTCACTGTTTTTCTTCTCACTAAAAACAAGAACAAAAACCGTGTAAGCCTTTTATGGGTGCCTTAAAGTACTGCTGGCTTGCTCACAGGAACAAACCCTAAGCTCTAGAGGAAGCAAAGAGCTGAGAGAAAATCTTGGGCATCTTTTACCCTCAAGCTCCTTTTTCTGTCTGGAATTTCTGTCGGCAAGAGGGGTAGGTGATTTTTGTGTTTTGTCAAGAGCAAGGACAGAGTGTTGTTCTTTCCCCTCCACGTTTCCCTTTCCTGAGCTGTCGGCGCCCACGGGGAGGAAGGCCAGAATCAAACAATATCTCTATCAGCCATCTGAGCTCTTGGGGTGCCCAGCTTGCTACAAGCAGCAAAAGGAATTCTACCTCATCTGTTGAGTCACTGTTATAATGCTGCCTCCTTCACGGAAATCCTCTAAATCCAACAGCTGACCAAATCCCTGCTTCAGGAAGAGTCTGAGAGAAAATAACTGGGTCTGTTTCCAAGGAGAGCTGAGAGACAGCGGTCGCGTCTCGGCATGGGATGGACTGTCAGTCAGTGCTGAGTGGGATCAAGATGGGGAACCGTGGACAACTTTCAAGGTCTGCCCTAAAGTATATCTTCTGAATGGAGCCTCAGAGTTTTGTGGGAAGAAAGACATACTCTTACTCCATCAGAAATCCCAAAACGCCAACACCTTCTGCGTTACTCAAACTCCGTTTTCCTTCCTGAAGAAGGGTCAAGGTTCATCAGCAGTCCTAGTAATGGTACATGAATTGAGCAATCGCCTGAGACTCTTAGGTGTTTTTATCATGAACCAAATGCAAACACTCTTTAGGGGGTGGCTAAGCAGAAGCACAATGTTCAGAATATTAAAAAATGAATAGCTGTGCAGAAATTAGCTTTGGAGAGAAAACGTGGGGGGAATAAATGCCAACTCTGGGAGGAATCGACAAATCGCAAACCGAACTCTAGGAGTCTGCTGAGAAGCAGGAAATGCTTTTTCCTGGACTGCAGACATCCTGGTCTCCCAAAACTCACCAAAAGCCAATTTAATAAATCCGTCTTCCGATGAGAAAGAAAATCAGAAGCGGAGAAGTTTTCTGCCCCGCCCTCCGCCCCGGTGGAACTTTCAGCAGTCATTAAATCTAAAACTCCACATGTATATCAACCGTGGTATGAATCCTCAAAGACATCTCTTTGAACTCAACCACCAGCATGTACCTTTTCAAAATGTCCTGAAAATTCAGTTTCTATGGAAGTCGTGGCCACCAGCTGCTCCCTCTGGTGGCCAAATGTGGCTTTCATTTCCCCCAGGATGTCCCCAAAAGCAAATCTCCAAACACATTGAACTAATGGGAGAAAAAGAATCCTGTCCCTTGAAACTTTTAGGATGAAAACCTATGTTGATAAAAGGGGCAATGAGTCAACTGTCAGAGCAAACTTTTCAAATTCTATGTGTAACCTTCAAAAATCTCTAAGATTAATATCTGTGTCCAGAACAGATTGCCAACATTACCTTCGTGGGTTTGTTTATAATGTCTTGATCAAGCAAGAGGATAATAACTGATCAGTTTCAAATATTAAGGTGGTACACAGATTGTGCCAACAAAAACCCCAAAACACTCATTCTTTCTTTAGGGAAAAGTTAACAGATCAAATGATTTGTGGGAGTCTCCTGCATTAGCCCTCTCCCCGCTCCCTCCCCACGATGGCTAAGTCTGTGCTACTCAGGGACAAAAATGTTCATTCCCATCACTGCTTCCATTAGATGTTCTGAAATGAATGAGTTGCCTGGTAGCTGATAATTCAGCTCTCCCAATCGTTCATTGCCATCTCTTCATTAAAGTTTCTATTTACAGTTTCATCAAAGGACCAAAAAAATCCATGCTAAAAAGGAAACAATAAAGCAAAATAAAAATGAACCATCCAGAAAGAAAATCCTTATAGAAAGGAAAAAAAAAAAAAAAAAAGGAGAGAGACAGACAGACCGAGAGTAAGTAGGCTTTTTAAACATCTTGATTCTCTTTTCTGAACACTCAGGGGATGCCTTTCTGCACTCAGATTTCTCAGGTTAATTCTGATGCGGCCTTTGCCTCTCAAACACTTCTTCTCTCTCTCTATCCAAGTTAAACTATGAAACATCCTGGCTTCAGGGCGCCTGGGTGGCTCAGTAGGTTAAGTCTCTGCCTTCGGCTCAGGTCATGATTCCAGGGTCCTGGGACTGAGACTCCTCAAGGAGTGTGCTTCTCCCTTTCCCTCTGCTCCTCCTCTCATTCCTGCTCTCTCTCTAGCTCTCTCTCAAGCTCTCTCTCAAATAAATAAATAAAATCTTAAAAAAAAAAAAAAAAAGAAACAAAGAAAAGAAATAACCTGGCTTCCCTCAAAAACTTAAAGTGCCCCTGAAAAGCTATAAAAATATTTTTTTTGATGGTCTAAAGCAGAGATTGGCAAACTTTTTCTGTAAAAAGCTAGATAGCAAGTAACTTCTGCTTTGTAGGCCATATGGTCTTTGTCACAACTACCCACCCTTGCCACTGTAGCATGACAAGCAGCCATGGACACTACATAAATGAATGGGCATGGCCGTGTTCCAATCAAACTTTATTTATGGATGCTGGAATTTGAATTCCATATAATTTTCACATGTCATGAAATATTCTTCTTCGCTTTTTTTCCCCCAACCAGTTAAAAATGCAAAAGCCATTCTTAGCTCGTGGCCATGGAAAACAGGGGGTGAGCCAGATTCGCCCCATGGGCCACAGTTTGGCCACTTTTGTTCTAAAGCTACACCTTTAATTGAAAAGAGTGGCCATGATGGGCTGCAGACTTCAAAAGGAGCTAGAACAAGCGCTCCACCATTTATATAAACCGTGGAGCATCCACAGTTTCCAAATGACCTACATAGCTCTCTCTCCGCCCCCACCCTCCTTCCCTCCCCCTGCCCCTCCCGAAACACACCTCCCCTGGAATTAGAGGTCCGAGGTGCCGCCCCGTGGCCCAGCAGCCATCATACCTGCTCTTTGATTTCCTGGAGCTTCCGGCTCTGCTCTCGGATATCATGGAGAAGCTGCAGTGCTTTGTCATCCTCCTGGGACACCTCCATCCGTGCTTGCTCCAAACTTCGCTTTAAGCTCTGAGGAAAGCAAAAATTTTAATAGGGGTGCCCTGTGGTTCCTGCTCGGTTTGAAAAGATTCATTAAGGGAGCTTGCAAGCTGCTCCGCAGACACCAAGACGCTTTCAGGTGACGGAGCAAAGTTGACAACTTCCAGTTGGTTGCTGGCTCCGGCTTTTTTCATCCTGTAAAACCCCTCGGGTTCAAGAAACATCATCTCAACTTTTGTGTTCTCTCGGGTCCGGCCTGAAACTGCAAACCAGCATCACAACCTGCCTCCTCCCTCTGTCTACCTCTCCTGGCAGATACTTACTTGTGTGCCTGGGACTGAAAACCAGCAGGATCCCTTAGCCTTTCGCTAAACCACCACTGGGAGGGCTACGAAGACTTTTCTGGAATATCGGGGATTAGAGGACTCCCCGGTATAGATTCCTCTTTCAAAGCAGCAATGACTTCCTTCTCGCCTAATTGCCATTTAAGACCCCAAGGAGTCTCATTCCACCTCCTGGCTTACGTTTTCTGGACACCTTTCATCCATAAGGTTCCCTCAACGCTTCAGTGGCACTGAAATACAGATCTGAAACACATATCTGAATAACTTCACCCACCACTGAAAGCAGCCAAATCTGGAATGGAAACATAGCAGTTATTCTTAATCAGCCACGTTCTATAGATTTCCTCTCCCTTGTGAAAAAAACTGGAAAAATGTGTGATTCAACTTCTTAAGACTGTTTAATTGGCCACATTAAAAAAACACCTGAATGAAAAATTTAACGAGACAATGGAGAAGACAGTCTACTCTTGTGAGGGAAAGGAAAAAACAAAACAAAACAAAACCAAAAAAAGTCATATGGTAAATAATGAGCGAGGGCCTAGGTTTTTGTTTTTTGGGTTTGTTTTTTTTTTTCCTTTTGTTTTTTACAGGCTGAGTTTTCTCGTTGCTGCACTGGTTCTAAGCAATGGAAGAGATCTCAGGCAGATTCAAAATACATGTTCCTGTGCTCATTTAGGAGTCGGGCTCTTGAGGCTGCGGGTGGTGGACGGGATACAGGCCAGAGAGGCTGGGATGAGAGGCGCTCGGCCCCTTGGCCGCTCACCGCAGTGACGTTGAGGTCCGCGTCCAGGCTCCGCAGCCTACCTGGACTGCTGGAGCCCAGTCCTCACTGTTCTGGGACCTCCCGCCTGGTCCTGGCTAACCTGCCAATCACACAGCTTGCCTTGGAACACTCCCTCCCTCTCTCTCTCTCTGTCTCTACACTCTGCCATCGGCTGTGATGTGCCTCATGAAGCCGTCACGAAACAGGATGAGACACACACAACAGCAAGGCCGCCTCCAAGGAAAGGGGGCTTTGGGGAAGGCTCACACTGCATTCTGTGATGTAGGTGGCAAGGTCCTGCTCCAGGAGGGATCTCTGAGTCTCAGAGGCCTTCAGCTCCACCTCCTTCTGACTAAGAACAGCCTCCACCTCTGACACTCTCCGATGTAACCGGGTCATTTCCTGCTCCATCTGAAACAGACACATCGACAGGTTAAAAGGGCCCGTGGAGGTCCGTTAGGAGCAATCAAATCTCAAGCAGCCTCCGAAACCACCTGGTGGCTTGGGCTGGCACTAATGCGCCAAAGGTTGGGAAGGAAATACCATTGCTTCTTCGCCCAGGGGGGTGCACAGTTCTTCGTAAGGACAGTCACCAATGCTAAGTCACTCCTCTCATCCAAGACTCGGTTCACACTTGGTCACTTCTCTAGCCCAGTGAGCAAGGAAGCCACAATCACCATTTTTCACCTGTATGCTTTTTGGGTTTGGTTGGGTTTTTGGCACGCGTCACTTTAATTTTATCCCAAATCCATCTTGATCCCCCCCCATCTCCTTGCAAAGATCTAGAGGACCAATCCCGGACAGGGCAAGGAGATATGTATTCGTCTGCACTCTTAGAGGAGTCCCAGGCAAGGAGTGGGTTTTAGGAGCTTCCAGAGAGCTGCCCTGGGGCAGGAACAGTGAGCGTTAAGAGACGTTGAGCATAGTCAACACAGTGGCCGCAGTTACATAAGCAGGAGGCTTAAAGGACTAAGAAGAGAGACTTCGCATCACTCAAAGCAGATGGGAGGCATCGCGGCCACAGGTGAGGACCCACGCCACCTGCCGGAAGAAGCAGACATCGGGCTGGGTCATGCTGAGGAACGGGCCGTTCTAAATCCAGGGCCTCCTCTGGTTAAGATTTAAAGGATTGACGGCAACGTCAAGGCCTGAATTCATCTCCCTCTGAGCTGCTGGAGGCGAGACTTCAGCGAGGGAGGTAGCGCCTCGCCCGCTCGGTATGGATCAGGTGGCTCAGTGCCAGCAGCGGCCCTGGGCGGCTCCCTTGGTGTACATTGACGGGAGGATCCTGGAGCAAGGAGGGAGGCCGGCTGCGGAAATAAATACCTTGTGACACTTGTCCTGGGAGTCTTGCAGCTCTTTGCTTTTGATGAGAAGTTTCTTTTCCATGGAGCTAGTCTTGGCAGGGGAGTCCAGATTTGACACGACAGACCTAGATAAGAAGAAAGCCAGCGTCAAGGCGGCCAGCCGGTGGTTCGGAAAAGCTGCTTTCAGAACCTGCAGCAGAGATAAAGGACCTGCCAGGGTTCTGCAGCCGTCCACAGAGCTGGTTCGAGAAGCTTCTGATGACCTCAAGGCCACGAGGCAGAGAGGCGGACGGAAGCAAGAACGCTGGCTGACCTGGGTATAAACTCAGTCGCCGTGGACCTGAGGCAACGCTTCAACCTCTCCAGGCCCTGGTTGCCGTATCTGTGAGATGGGACAATGAAGGGACCTCTCACAGAGGGGAGCGTGAGCATTAAATGCACGGCGTTGTGCCTACCTGGCTTCTTTCACCTACTCACAGAACAGATACGCACTGTGCCCCTGCTCTGTTCCAGCTACTAGAACAGCTATGAACAAGACAGCCAGGGCCCCGGCACTCCCGGAGCAGAGCGCAGACAGCATGCATCGGGTAACCCACAAACAAAAAGTTACAGATGATGCCGAAGAAGGACGCAGGGGGCTATGGTGTGAGAGAAGGGAATGGGTCAGGGACTTGGTCTAAGCAAGGGTCACCAGGAAGGGCCTCTCTGAGTGGTGACATCTGAGCTGGGACCTGAAGGATAAGAAGGTGCTAGCCATCCAAGTTCTGGAAGGAAACATGCTCCAGGGAAGGGGACTAAGATGCAAAGGCCCTGAGGCAAGAGTGAGCTTACACAGCAAGTGCCTAACAAACATCATCAGTAACAATACTGATCAAATTACTGGTTCTTCTAGCCCCAAGCTAGCCAATTTGCTTCTGTTCCGTTCTATAAAAACAGCTAAAGCAGGTGGCTGGGTGGCTCAGTCCGTTAAGTGTCTGCCTTCAGCTCACATCATGATCTTAGGGTCCTGGGATAGAGCCCCACATCAGGCTCCCTGCTCTGCAGGGAGTCTGCTTCTCCCTCTCCCAACTTGTGTTCTCGCTCGTTCTGCTCTCTCTCAAATAAAAAATTAAAAAAAAAAAAAAAAAAAAGACCAAAAACCCCAGCTAATGCTTATTATGGTGAGCCAAGTAAGTCCCCCACCCCCAACTTGTCTGTGTCCTGATCCCCGGAACCTGTGAATCCATTACTTGGCATTGAGTCAAGGGACTCAAAAGGGACTTTGCAGAGGGGCTAAGGTAAGAGTTCCGAGATGGGGAGATTATCTTGGATTTCTGGGCAGATGTGATGTTATCACAAGGGTCCTTCAGAGACAAAAGTAGAGGAGGGAAGGCAGTGTGACAGCAGAAGTCAGGTCAGGGTCAGAGAGAGAGAGAGAGAGTCAAAGATGCCACGCTGCTAGCTTTGAAGGCGGAGGAAGGGGCCCGGAACCAAAGAATCTGGGCAGCCTCTAGAAGCTGGGAAAGGTAAGGAAACCCGATTCTCTCCTAGAGGCTCCACAGAGCACAGCCCTGTCTACATCCTGGTTTCAGCCCAGAAAAACCCATCTTGGATTCCTGGCATCCAAAACTCCAAGGTGATATAGTTCATGCTGTTTTAAGCCACTTATTTGAGGCAACGTGTTACAGCAGCAATAAGAGACTGGTACGCTTCCTAAGCACGGACTACACACAGGGCTCCGGCCTGAAGCTAGCTGGGTCTTAACTCTTTATCCTCTATCATTCTATGAGGCAAGCTGCCAAGTTGCAAATGATCTCTGCTGGTCTCTACGGAGAGCTGGAGGTCAGGACTGACAGGCGCACCTGACAGAGTGCCCAGGATGGCATCATGAAAAGAATGCAGCATGGCCTCCCGAGAGGGAGCTAGAAGGAGGCCCTCTCCACAGAAAGGAGGCACTTACCCAAACATGTATATGTCACTCACACACTCTGCCTCGTCCCGAGAAGCAGTGAGTTATGGGTGGAGAGGACACCTCTCACTCAGGGCAGCTGCCCTCAGGGATTGGCACCCTGGGTATGAACCCTGGGGTGGGTGAAGGGTAAGGGGAGAGGAATAGCCAGCAGAGGTTCTTGGGCTCAGAGGGACATGTGACAGAGCCCACCACCGCCCCACGTGCCCATCTTTGTTGCCTTGGTAACAGGGTTGCGAGAGCCAGTCATCGGTGAGCACTCACTTCTTACCAGAGAGTGAAATTCTGCTTTCTGATGCCCCAAACTACTTCCTGGCCTACATGAGGTCTGTTCCCTGCAACAACTTAGCCCTCTCTCCCTGGCCCAGTGGCAAGGGCTGGCACGGCAGGGCTGGCCGGCTGGCTGTACCCCAGTGACGGCTCCCTACATCCACGCTGCAGTGGACACCCAGAGGCATGCTGCTCTGTTCAAAATCTGACTCTGCCACTTAGGGAGCCTCAGTCTCCTCATCTGTGAAATGGAGATAATTCTCAACCTACTTCAAAGAGTTCTTGTGAGGGTTAAATGAGATCAGCCGGATATCACCCTTGGCACAGCGCCTGGCACATTACAAGGGCTCAATAAATGTCAACCATGGCTACCGTCGTTGTCATTTCTATCATCACAACCCATGCAACAGTGTAAATAAATACCACATGCCTCGCAGGCCTAGAACAGTTGTTTGAAATAGTAAAACTCGGGGGGGCTGAAAGTATTCCATGCTATTATTCACATTAAAACAAATGTTGATTGTTCACAGAAAAAAATGGGCAACAAGGATTGAAATCCAGAAACAAATTTTTTGACAGCACTTTGGGCAAAGAATTTTAATCTAGTTCTAGAGCTCTCACTAGCCTATTTTCTATCTAAAATCTGGCCAAAACCCACACACATGCACACTTTTTCTTTTTAATCTGAAATGAAATGCGTTGCTTGGCATGACCTTGGGCTGCCTTTGCTACTTCCTATATACCTCACTTCTCTGTGTTGAGTAGGCTAGAGAAGGAGACCCAAACCCCCCAAGGAGGGAGGGATGATCCACACACGGGGTCCCCGGTCCTTTAGTAATCAGGAGACACCCACATGTCACTAAGTTACCCCCTGACCTGGGTCAGCGACGATAGCAGAGGCCATTGCTCTTTGCGCCTGAATACAGCCCCTTCTAGAAGAACGATTATAGGGGGTGCTTGATGTTGGGGTGGGAAGTGGCCCCAAAACTTGACAACAAATGGAGGACAGGATCCAGCAGTATTTACTTTTTAAAGTGCATTGCTGTAGGTATAAAAGCTGATTGCTTATTCAAAAAAAAAAAAAAACAAAAAAACAAAAAAAAGCGTTTCTAGGTCACTCATTATTGAGGCCCAGAATCAAGGGGATATGTGCCCCCCACCCACCAGCACTCATGGGAGACCATCAGACAGCTCTCCTCGCCTCCTGAGATCCAGGTCCCTCTTTTTATTTTGATAGCTATTTTGATGCTTGACAAATGTTCAGTGTTTAGAGGTTCTAAGCACAGCAATTAAGAGCTCTTCAGAATAAAGGTGCTAAAGGAATCTCTCTCTCTCTCTCTCTCTCTTTTAGAATAAATAAAAATCACACCTAAAAAAAAAAGCTATGGTAAGAATGCTGGTACTGAACCCAGACTGCACCTAAGGCTGGAGGAATGGAGTAGGAGTAAAGGTCCTGGAACTTCCCTGGTCTTCAACTGGGCTGCGCATTAGAATCGCCTGGGAAGATTTTATAAAATACTGATGTAAGGCAGTGAAAATATTCCATGGGATACTATGATGGTGGGTCCAGGTCCTTACACATTTGTCCAAACCCATAACACAACACTAACAGTGAGCTCTAAGGTCAACTGTGGGATGATGACGTGTGCCTATAGGTTCAGGAACTATAATGAGAATACCCTCTTGGTGGGAGATGTTGATGACCAAACCCATAATAAACACAACACTAACAGTGAGCTCTAAGGTCAACTGTGGGATGATGACGTGTGCCTATAGGTTCAGGAACTATAATGAGAATACCCTCTTGGTGGGAGATGTTGATGATTGGGGGAGGCTGTGCCCATTTGGGAGTAAATAGGAAACCTCTACACCTCTTGCTACTATCGCTGGGAACCTAAAACTGCTCTCAAAAATATAAAGTCTTATAAAAAACAAAACAACGACAACAAAAGACCCTGATATACAGGACCCAACTAGACCAATTAAACCAGAGACTGACTGGGAGAGGGGACTGGGCAGCGCCATTTTATTAAGCTCTTGGGTGATTCTAACGTACAAAGAGGATTGAGAAGCAGGATGCTAATTAGAAGAAAGCACCTGCAATTTCAGGTCTAGGGATTTAAAACTCATGGTATGACTGTCCCCAGCATTCAGCTCGAGGTGGCATTTTGGCCAGGCCACTTGGTACTGGTGCCTTTTGGTCACTCCTTGAGTGGGGACACAATTCTGAAGTTCATCATGGTGGACTATGAATTTCAAGATAATGTGCAGATTTCAGACAGTGATTAAAGATATTCTTACCCTTATTTTTAATATGTCACTATGCCATTTCCATGAATTACTTCTGTAAGAGAAACATACTAGAGACAGGTATGGCTCAACATATTTGTATTCTACTTATTTCTCATGTAGACTCCTAGTTAAGAAAGTCAGAATTCCCAACCTCAAACAAGCAGCAACGTAGGAGAGAGAATTAATGCCACTACCTTTGTCATTAATAATAGTGTCCATTCATTGAAACTTAACTACGCATCAGACACTATACTTGATACTTTATGAGTTACAAGTTATGTCACTGAACTCACTCAACAATCCTGTAGGATGGCACTGAAATTAAGGGAATGGCTTTTTCCTATGGCCTCTACATGCTCCTACCCCATTACAATGATGTGGGCGCTGGTGTGGGGCAGCAGAACTGGGTTTTGCTTCAAAGTTGGGCTTGCAACCCAATGGCCATAGGTTCAAATCCCGACTGCTACTTCTCGGACGGTCAGCCTTGGACAAACCCAAGAGAAGCAACCCAAGAACAGCGCTGCGGAGACCTGGAGGAGGGAACTTACAGGAGAAAGGGAAATGGATCACTCAAGGGAAGGTAACTTCTATCTGTGACTGGCTGAGGGCAATGCTGGCAGGGCAGCTCCAAGGCTGAGTCCAGAGCAGCCCGGGTGCCCAAGAACTTCCATTCAGGTCAGTCCATAGCCACCTCCAGGAACAGCTCAACGCACACACAAGAGCAACTCTTCCTCCTTCATTTGGTGGCTCGAGCGGGGGTAATTAAATAGGAAACAGTACAGACTTCAGGGGCCCAAGCTGGTTCATGCTCGGGGCTCGATGAGATGCAGTACAATAAGGATGCTAATAAAAGAACATGCAGCCTGCCCACACTTTGCTTGCCTACTCCTCCTGGCCACATCTCTGATACACAGCCAGTTATACCCATGGAGAGAAAAGGCACTTCTGAGCAGCGGGAGCATGCAGCCAGCCACCCACACACAGCAGTGCTGTCTCTTCGAGCACGAAGCCAAGTTTGGGTTTTCCTCTTTTTTTCCAGCTTCTATTTTCTAGAAAAATTTACTCTGAAATCAACATCTCTTCCTGATATACACACCTGCTTTATAATTACAGGGGCCCAACAAGTATTAATAGAGGTAATGGTATATGACACACCAAGGGAAGGTTGGGTTCGGTGGGTTCTGTTGCAGCAAAAAGAATATTTGCTTAAAATGTGTTAGATGTGACCTAAAAATTGCTTTCCATGTAACTTCAACATTTAAGTACAAATGATAAAATGTAGTTTTCCCGGTGTCTATAATAATCCACATGACTCAAAAAAATTCCTTAATAAAGCTACCAAGAGAATGCTTCCTAGCCAAAGAGGAGACAATCCGTACTTCCATCTTCAAGGAAGTCTATGCGTTGAGTATCTCTGGTCACTGCTATAATAATGAAGATCATGTTTAAGCCATCAAGCCAACCATTTATTCCCTTGGGAAGAGGAACCCGAGACTGCAGAAGATACCACCAGATCCCAGAGGACCCAGATCACAAATCACAGATCTTCTCGAGATAACCAAGAACAGATACTTGAGTCTAAACCCAGGGAATCAAAATTAGCTCAGCTGAGGGCCCTACCTTAATTGTGGCCAACAGCACTAAAAATACATGCAACAGCAAGATGTAATATGGTGCAAAAAATAAAACACTCATCAGCATTCTGTTCCAAAAATATATTGGCTTTTAAGATTGAGCATTCTGAAATTTATGAACTAACTTTATAAGCCCATTTAAAAATACACAAGTGGTGTCCATCATGAACACTTGGAAATATTAAAAATACATCTCTACTAAACTTTCAGAGTCTAGCTAGCTTTGGGGCACCCTTCCCTACCCATCTGCACCACTCTCTCCCAAACACACACACAGCAGTGGTCTCCGGCTGAATTAGAGTATTTGCTTGGAACGATTAATATGTAACTCTAGAAGCATTTATTTAAAGTCACATAATTAATGGAAATGTAGCTACTGGTGGGACTTCTCACACAGTCCCCACCTCTAAGCCAGTGCCCCACTGTGTGGGTTAATGCCATACTTCCGCCTCCTTCCTGGATGGCCGCAGGGGCCTAACTTATCTCGTTCAGTCCAGTTCTTACTGCCTTTCCATCCACCACACTCAGTCAATGAGAACCACATGTACCACGTCCCCACTCAGAATCCAAACCTGAAGGCCCATCCAACCTCAAAACCCAGCTCCCCATGTGCCCGGAAGCTCCACCCTCCGGGCTCTGTGCTCACTGGACACGTGCAGGCTAGTCCTGGCCTCGGGGATCGAGGTGGTCATTCCCCACCCCAGGTTCTAATTTCTTTGCAGCCCTCACCAACATCTGCAAATCTCTTATTTATGAACTTATTTATCCTCTGTCTCCCCCAACAGAATGCTAGCTTCTTGAGGGTAGGGACCCTGTCTGTCTTGTTCAGTTACGCCGCAAGGCCTAGAGCAGTATATTTGCGGAGTGACTGAATGGGTGAATGAATGGTATGCCAAATATTTCTGTGCCCCAGGCAGCCTCAGTGAAAGGTCACAGTGGACAAAGGAATCCAAAACAAGAAGTATGCAGAATCAGTGCTGGCACGATAAAGCTTTCTGGCCCTTGCCTGGGAGGTGCCCAGATACACTGGTTCTAGGACAGCAGTGTCATGATGACACACACACTGTCCCCTCCAGGGGACACTCAAGCACTGGGGGATGGGTGGGAGTATGTGCCACCCAGGTTGGGCATAGTCCATTTCCCCAGCACCAAGTTCCAGACCCCACTGGAACTAGATCCCACCAGAAGCCTCAAACATGTTTTATGGAAGGAACTGGTTTAGCCAACACATTACGGACTCCATTCAGAGTAAAAAATTGGATGGAGATATTAGGACATCTGTCAGGAACCCCACGTGGAGCCTGATTGTCTCAATGGGCAGAAACCAGCAAGATGTCTTTATAAACTCAAGCAGGGACAAAGGGAGAATTGAAAGCATCCGTCGGCCCATCCTCACCCCAAAACCACAAGACTATGAAACGACACTCACTCTGCTCCAGGTGCTAACATCACATACTCTGTGTGTTCCCCCCAACAAACCTAGCAGGTAAGCGCTGTAACAATCCCTACTCTATACATGATGGGATTGATGCTGGGAGAAGCTAAATGCCTCATTCACACAGGTGATGAGCGGCAGAGCCTAGATGGGAACCCACATCTTCGTTTCCAAAGCCTGGGCTTTTAAGGAGTGTACCACAGTTTGTGCCCCAAAACAAAGAATACTTATGTCAACTCTAAAGTTAAAAGTTGGAAAAGTTGGCCATTTTCTGCCACATGCAAGGTGCATGAACTTCAAGAAGTAACTCAAGCTTTGGGGCGTCTGGGTGGCTCAGTTGGTTGAGCATCCAATTCTTGATTTTGGCTCAGGTCGTGATCTCAGGGTCGTGAGATCAAGCCCTGCATCGGGCTCTGTACTCAGCATGGAGACTGCTTGGGATTCTCTCCCTCCCTCTGCCTCTGCCCTTCCCTGGCTTCTCCCCCAAATAATAAATAAATTTTAAAAAACCCAAGCTTCATGATCAGTTTCCTTATCTATAAAACAATGGGTGCTTCTGGGTTTAAGCAAGAATGTCAAGCGCTTGGAACAGTGCCATAGTGAATTCTCAGCAGGAGCCACTCTTTCACCCTTATTATTAGGCGAGCCCGTAGGTCCCACACAATCCAGCCAAGTCACAACTGTTAGAGGCAGGACAGCACAGTGCTCCTGGAGGCAGCCAGGGATGGGTCTAAGTCTTCAATGTGTTACTACCTGCAAGAAATCAGGAAAAGAACTCAGTCTGCCTGAGGCTCAGTGTCCTCCTCTGGAAACAGGGTTAATACCTACTACCACTCAGAGTGATGGCCAGACTGGGAAGACTGAGTGAAATAATGCATGTAAGGCACTCAGCACAGCTCTAGGCACACAAGAAGTGCTCGCTAGAGGACAGCTTCCATTAGCACTTGTGCAGAAGGAACTGGCATAATCCCTGGCCACTTTAGTGTACTTCAATTTGACAAATGTTCTTTGAAGACCTGCCAAGGGCAACGCACTGTTTCAGGCAAGAAGTGGAAGACATGATGGTCCCTGTCGTCAGTGAGTGTTGAGCAGTGTGCCCAGACACAGGGGAGGAGGAGGAGGTATAAATGAAAAGGAAGGCTGGGGTCTTGGCATACGAGGCTTGAATACCAAGTTCAGGAGCGGCCATTAATTCTGCGCACACTGTGATGCCATTGAAGGTCTGAGTAGGAGAATGACATCATCCCATTTGTGCTTTGGAAGAATTCCACCCTCTTTGGAGAATGGATCAAAGCTGGGAAAACTGGAGGCAGGGAAATTGGTTAGGAGACTACTGCACCAGTCCAAGCAAAGCTCTATGAGGGGTGACAGTAAGGAACAGAAAGAAAGGCGTAAACGCAAGTGTCATCCTAGAGGTCCAGCTTAGAGAGAGGACCTGGCAAATGATGGGCTGAAGGGGGAGATGGAAAGTAGCTTCAGATGACTCTGTTTTCTTGTCTAAAATGTTAGGGAGAGTAGTAGTTTGTTAAATGAAACAAGGAAACCAAATTGGCACCTATTGGCTCACTGAGTGAGCAAAGAAGCCTGTCTGTGTTGGGAGGAAACAGAGGACAGGGACATTGAGAAACTGGTAGAACATCCTGGCCATAATGAACACAGGGCACACAGGGAGGAAAGCCAAGAGGAAGTGAGAGTGTAAGTCATATAAGCAAGACCAGGCTAAAAAGGCAATTGCTGGAACCTGAGGAGATGGTGCAGCATTTTAAGAACCCAGAAGAGAAGACAACAGCCAGGAAGCAGTGAGACTGGCAGGCAGAGAGGTAGGAGGGAAGACCGAGCTTCCACAACGCAGGAAAGAAGCAAGCAGAAAGTTTCAAGACACACGTGGTAAATGACGGTATCACGTGGCAAGGTGGGGATCACTGGCTTTGGAGTTCGGGTAGAATCACTGGCTTCTCAAACAGCAGTTTCCATAAGGTTGGAGAGATTGGAAAAGAGGCACAGAGTGAAGGCTATTCTTTGATGAAGCTGGTCAGAGACAGGAAGGTGACGGAGGTCAGGAGACAAAAGACAAGTAAAACAGAGAGAATGGCGAGAAATTCACTTAGGCGAAGGAAGAGGTGCCAAACTGGCGCAGAGCTTGGGAACACATAGCACCACTTAGTCAATTACTGTCTTCTTAAGGGAGCCGAGGCAACCATGCAAATTAGCATGTGTAGGCCAACAAAAAACGCATTGACAGATCTTTTGGAGCCTAATCTTCAGGATTGGGCTAGGCTCGTTTGGATTAGATTTCCTAAAGGTATCTTTAAGACAAACAAGAAGGCGGCAGAATGGTCCTGCCAGGCCCGCGAGGCAAGCACGTACAGTCTAAATAGAGAACAGAATAAGGCAAGTAGAACAAGATGTGCTTGACTAAGGGAAAGAAGAAATTGAATGAGAAGAGAGAACCCAACACAACAGACAGAGGCAAAGATCCGATATCTAGTCTGGATGATGGTGGAAATGGAAGAAACACAGAGACCTGGAAGACAGGAACTATGGGCCGGAGCTAGTTACAGTTGTTTGTTTGTTTGTTTGTTTTTTTAACATATTTAGGAAGTACAGAAGATGCATACCTTTGTGTACTATAGCACATTCTGTTACTGATGCTGACTATTTAAAAAAAAACAACAACAACAACTCAAAAGACAGATGAGGCTCTTTGCAATAGGGATCTGGAAGTAGCAGGGACAGTAACAGACAGCCCTGGGCTGGACAGGGAAAGGAAGACAGTTTTTAAGGGAAAACTCCCCCACCTTCCCAAGTATTTCAGTAAAAGGGAAGTAGGACTGCTTAGAGAATTCAGGCCACCTTCCGCTGGAATAAGCCATCCCCAGGATAAATGACAGAAGGCAGCTGGGAGTATAAAACATAGATTTGCATAGACACGGATCATAGAGTCATCAACAAATTGAAAGCTGCAGCCATAAAAATGATTTGGACCAGTTCACCAAATGCTTATTGAGCGCTTTGCATATGATCAGCCCGAAGCCACGGTAGAGAGCAAGGTCAACACAGTTCTCTCAGCTCACCAAGCTTACACTCAAGCAAGGAAATTTCCAGGAGAGAATATCTACTCATGTGTTTATGTGAGCGCACATACACCCCAGGGAAGAGTCTCCAAATGAGAGGAGGCAGAAATTTTTTTTTAAATGCAAGAGCTACATCATCTACCTACTCAAAAAACTTGCAGAGATTGAAAACAAAACTCAGCAATTAGACTGCCTCTCAGCTCTCATTCCACCCTGCCCCAACCCCACGGCTCATCATTCCCCACAATGGGCCTCCACTTCCAACAAGCATGTAAACCTGGGGACTCCACACAAATTCCCTAATTTTTCCTGTCAGCAGCATTGATACCTGACAGCATAGAGTGGTGGCTAAAAGACTCGAGCTGCCACAGTGTCTGGGTTCAACTTCTAGCTGAGAGGGTCAGGGCTGTGTGATCCTGGGGAAGTTGCTTAACCTCTCCATGTCTCAGTTTCCTTACATGTAAGATGGGAATAATGACACTATCTTCTTCGTGGGTCATTGTGCAATTTAAATGAGTTCATCAGTGCAAAGTGCTTAGACCAGAGCCTAGTACGGGGTTGGTGCCCTATATGGATGGGCTGTTGTTACCACTTGAACCTACCTGAAATGCTCTCTACGTTTCTCTCCCCTCATCCAAATCTACTGTCTTCTAAAAAGCCAAATATTTTACCTCCAATTAGTGTGCAAACACACTCAGTCTCCAACACAGGTATTTACTGATGGTCTACCATGTCCTATGCTCCAAGGGAACCAGGATGAATCAGACCCAGCCCAGCTCTTGAGATCACGGCCGACTTGCGGAAATGGAAAGACATTCCAGTGAAGATCATCACTGTAACTTGGCAAGAACTGTGAGTTAACATTACCCATTAAGTGACCCCACAAGGAAGGCTGCCTTCCTCTCCTGACTCCTTGAGCAGTCGGATACCCCATTTGTACCATGATGTTCTTCAGGAAAGTTGTTTGCCCTGTGTCCTCTGGGCTGTTTCACACATATATGCCTTGACTTATTCAATTTGATGGAAAGGCACCCGTTCTAGGACTGGGCCTTCTAATTCTATCCCCCAATCCACTCCATCCCCACAACTGCCTTTTACCTGCAATTATCTGGCCACTGCATATGAGCTTGTGGTCAGTCAGGATGTTTAAGCTTCTTTAGCAGAAAATTCCTGAGATCTGGGAGGTTGGGTTTCTGCTCTGGCACAACTGGACTACTTAATTACTGCTGAGGTCCTTCCATAGCCTCTCAGTATAAACAGAGGGACACTAGGCACATACAGACCAGCAAACTAGCAATAACAAAATAATGACAGTGAACATTTACTGAGAATTTTCCATGTCCCAAGTACTAGATCAAGTGCTTTATGGGTTTCATATAATCCTCCCAAAAGCCCTAAGAGGAAGGGATCATTCCCCCCACCCTCACTTTGCAGTTGAGGAAATGGGCATGCAAAGGATCGCCGACAGAGCAAGGAAGAGGTACCAAAAACTGGTTCCCTGAAAATCTGGGAAGCAATGGTGGAAGTCGTTTTTTGTTCCTCCACCGTGTTTAGATGGTTGGCTCCCAAATGAAACTTCCGATCACCCAGAAGGAAAGGAAAGAGCCCTGAGCCAAAAGGAAGGGAGAGCCCCCCTTCCTAAAAACAGCCTATTCAGACACTGGCATCCCACATATTCCAACCTCATCGAGATCTCTTTGCTCCTCCAGGATTTCCTAGTTCTCCAAAAGCATCAAACCAGCATGTGTAAAACTAGCGCAAAATATAAAACCGACTGGTTTTTCCCTTCTAGAGTTTATACTGAAGGTTTGCAAAAAGGCATGGTTTCAGCCAGGGCTTAAATGAGACAATATCTCCAATCTAGGAAGAAGAAGGGACCTAAAGAAATGTACCCCTGCTGACAGGGGAGGGAAGGGAGCTGGGATCCATTTTATTTTTAAACCTTTAACATATTGTAAAATTCAAGCAAACAGAGGCTCAGAGAAACACCCAGGCATCCAGAGCTTGGGGATGTGGCCTGGGTTATTGGCAGTTAAAAAGAAAGAGGCACGAGACAGAAACTCCCTCACTCCAGCACCAGCTTCACCAGAATCCCACCCCAAAGACAACCAAAACCGGTCTTGTCGAATCTCTCCTGCTCCCTCCAACTCAAGCTGCGAGCAACGCCCACGATACTTCAGACACAGAATGCTGAGATCAAGATTCTTGCTAAGCTTAAAATAATGATGCGCTCCATGGCGGGCTTAAAAACTGTCTGGGGTCCCAAAAAAAGGATCCTAAAAAGCAACCAACGATCAAAACAATTAAAATCATTCTCACGACCAGAGCCTCTGTGAAAACTCCCCATTCATTCAGCTCCACCTCTGAACATTTCATTCAATTCGCTGGTAACATATCTGGGGTCAATTTCCCCAGTGCAGCACCCAGCATCTGCCATCTCCTCGGCGGTGTGAAGAGTGAGTAACGGCACAGGTAATCCCTGTGTGTAAATAAAAACTTGTGATGCTGAGAGTGGGGAGGGGAGAAGGAGATGTTCGGGAAGACGCAGCAGGTCCCCAGTGGCACCCCCCGAAAATGCCTCCTCCCACCTCTAAATGAATTTTGTCTATATGTCCGCAGAACTGCGGAGGCTTCTGATTAATTTCACCACTGCCTCTTTTATTGAATTCCTAAATAATGATAATGCCATTGGTCCAGGGTCACCTACATCCAACAGGTGGAGTGGATTTCCACAAGGACGCGGTAGGCTTTTACCCGCAGGGCTGCCCATGGTTGAAGAGCCAAATCCGACAGCAAGATCACATTCAAAGACACGGGACGAAAGAATATCTTTCTGATTCCAACCCCAAACTGCCAGGGCAAAGACATTAAAGTCCCCCAAAAGCAGGAATACTCCAGTCCCATCTTCCAGGTAAGAAATACGTGCTTTTGTTCGCATGGACTTTTTTTTCCCCTTTTTTATGAGAATCTCATTCAGCATTCTGTTGGGGCACGAGCAGACGGTCGCGTTGTGCTCTAGAGATGTACTGTGAACTATCAAAGGTGAAACAGCCTATCTTCAAATACAATGAGCAGTATAAACACAATCTGGGGGAAAGGATCATGAGCAAATTAAATCAACAAATATTTACTGAGAGCCTGGGCCTGAAGACTGAGATGTCCCCCCTGTCAGAGAGCTCCCTTAACTGAGCTTTCTGTGAAGGGCAGATGCAGTTCCAGGCTTCCCGAGTGATAAGCCATTCATCACACGCTGCTTCAGATTGATTGCAATGGCTAAGATCCCCCACAGCATTCCGCCTTTGCCCTGAAAATCAAATTCCCTCAAATCCTCCCTAGTTTTTCAGATCAGTAGCACCCCAAGCAAGCTTTCATTCTGAGCCGGCCAGCCCACTGCTAACCAGAACCAGAACTCCCCACACACCTCCCTCCAGTCCAATGTGTGACCTTCAGGGTGCTGCGCGTGTCCACGTTAAGTTGCCCACCAACCACGCGTCCTTTAGCGTCGGGCCTCCACTTCTGCCCTGCTCTTCAAATGCCCTGCTGGGCCATTTCAAATCCATCTGATGGCACATTCAACAGCTAGTTAGCTCTCTGCCTGCTCTCCTACGATCCAGACTGTTTTTGGAGTTGCAGAGCAAATAAGCCAGAAAGGCACAGCCAATGCTACCAAAATCCAAACCCGGATGTTAAACCCAGAGCCCAGGGGAGAAGGAAAGGAGGAGCACCTCAGCATCTTTCAATACAAAAATCTCTCTCCCATTCAGTCGCAGCCCACTACCCTATTTCATCTCAAGTGCCCAGTCCCCCGACGATGGTCTGAAATCTTTTGAGGAACATCGGTGTCAAAATAGCACCCATGGGGAGACACCATCCAAGAACCAACGCATGTCTTCAAATCGATCTCTGAACTACAGGCACAACAAATCGGGAATGGATACTGCCAAGGAGAAAATCAAATTCTGCTTGTCTCCTAAGTAGGCAGCAACTAATTACCTAACGTTACCCCCAGAGCCTCCAAGTGAGAAAGCCAGGGGCATTGGGGGAATAACACAGCTGGTCCAAGACCTTCCCGGGGAACTCGTGCCTCTGAATGCAGAATGTCACGGGATCACAAAACGAAGCAAGACACGGAGCTCCTATATCCACAGAAGCTACTGCATTTTATAGAAATGCCCGGAGGCTGGGAGCCAGGACCCTCCAGTCCCGGGTGCAGTGTGAATGCGTTTTTCATGAGCTTTTTCAAGAATGGAGAAAAGACCTGTCATGTTGAGAGGTTTACAATGATGTTTCTACTTCCATTTTCTCGGCTCCGGTTGGTTTGTTTGTTTTCCCTGTGAAGCCCAGTTTCTGGGAATCAATGGCTCGGCTACATCGCACTCCCTCTCAGTGGCTCTCGGTAACGGGGCTCTCTCTGGCCGCCAGCGCTCCGCCAGCTCAGAGCAGCTCAGCTGCCAGAACCCCGATCTCACAGCAGACTTCGAGTGGAGCCGAGCACCATCTATCTGTTAGAGCACTGACAGAGCCACTTGCAGCTCAGCAAAGCCCATCAGGAAACCTTTAGCTTATGAGATCTCGTTCAATACAGCCAAGACAGCAACCTCCACCCACACACCTGCGAGATGGAAACACAGAGGGATAAACAGACGGACGGCTCCTTTGAACCCTGCACATTTCTCCTTCCATCAAGGATCTGCACTGCCAGATATCCCCCACTCTTTCCTCCCCTCGAAAGAACACCAAACACTGAAAAACTAACCCAAAGTACCCAATGGACGATTAGGATGCTGGGGACAGGAAGAGGAACGTTAAACACAGCAAAATGAGAATATGAAACATCTACCCCACCAAAGCCCAGACAGGTAAATTGCTTCCCAAATGCAGGTTGATTAACAGCTTCCCTTCACTGCACTCCCCCCCTCCCCAACCAACCAACCCACCACCACCACCACCACCACCTTTGGGCTCTCTATGCCTCACATCAGTACAGGTCCTTAGAAAGTCAAATCTTCACTTACTCAGATCTACCAAGAATCCCCAGTGCCTTGCTATACGAAAACCCCACAAACGGCAGTTCTTCGCCCGAGAAACCTGAGAGGTTCAGCTGGCACGGAGAGGATGAAACCCACGAATTCTTCTCTGGTTCATCAAAATTGGAGGTGTCATCATCAGATTTGAGGGTGGGAACGAAGGGGGGAGGAGCTGGTTGGAGAAAAACAAGAAGAGAGGGAGAGAAAAATTCAGACGGATTCAACACTGTTGCGGAGAAAATCGTCCTACTCCTTCAGCCTTAGCGATGGCACTGCAGCGCCTGCTTTCAATCTAGCTCACACAGGCAGACCCAGCCTCGGCTCTTACAGCAACAAGAGATTAACCCCTTCTCTGCCAACATGGCCACCAACTGGCAGACAGGCTGCCTTCCCCGTTAGGGTAAACTGAAGGAGAAACTCAAACAGGTCACTTGATGGAACGAAAGCACTTTGGGGAACTCGTGGGAGCCAGCTGCTCCTTCCTGATATTTCCAGAACACTTCGACAGAGCATCAGGCTGGCTGGTGCCAGAGTGCCAACCAACGCACACCTATGTATTTCCTCCTCTGGACAGCTCCAGATCATTAATATTTAATGTTAGTCACTGAAATAAGATGGCATGTCTGCATTTCATGGATTAACCGGGATGAGAGGAAGTAGCAGGAAAGAGGACCTGGGAGGTATGTAACTCATGGTAGGATAGCACTGCAGTCTGGCTCATTCATAGCCAGAGGAGTGTGCTCAGAGCTCTTACCAACCACTTTTTTTTTTTTTAGTTCATTATCCCTCCTCCCCACCTCAATCATGCCGCCCAAATCCACCGCAGTTTAATCAGCATAATGAAACACCAGCCAAATAAAGTTCTTCCCGATGATTTACAGCATCCCAGTGCACTGATGGTGTAAATGCACCGATGGCCGTCTGCGTCCTACCTCGTTAAGGCATGACTCCGGGCTAGGAGCATCTTACATCTTCTCCACTTTCTGCAGACCTACTACACTCTCTCGGTCAGGGAGGAGGACACTGGGCCATCAGTCACCAGGAAGCTGCCCATTGTGGTGGGCTCCGGGGGGGTGTAGCGGGCCAGAAGCGTTGCCATGGCTGCACGCTGAGGCGTCCGTCTGTGGCGAGCCGGCCAGTGGAGTTGGCAAGCCGGGCATCACAGCCCCCGCAGTGCAGGCTTCATGCTCCCCACTCGGTGCTTGTTCTGGCTGTAACCCCACCTGGCCGCCTGCATGGCAGGGGCCACTGCTGAGCCAAGTGACAGAGCAGCATGAGTCACTGCCGGAGCTCACTACAGCGCCCCCTAGGACCGTTGTCGCAGCCGGTCACAGTCCAGGCTTCCTTTTTAACTCTTTGTTTTCTGAACTAAGCTGTGCACCAGATAGGAGCAGCAGTCGGTCTCTGCTTACTGACTCAAAAGAATCTGGCTGTTTGCAAGGTACCCTGGTGACAACCACATCCAAGCAGCCACACTGGGGAGTGAATGGAGAAGTGAAGGGGTGGTGTGGAAGCAGGGGGGAAGGAAGGCACAAGGAGGAGGTCTGGCTGCTCCTGGGAGGTGCAAAGGAGCATTCACAGAGCTTCAGGTACACGGAGATGAGGTGAGAGACTGAAAACGTAAAATGCACTACCAGAAATTCATTTAACACCTCCAAGCTCTCAAGAGAATTTAAATCTTCCCTGGTAGGATCAGAATCTACTTACTTAATACTTTAAAAATTAGCTGATGGAAAGAAAAATTACACTGAATGCTTCAGCCCACATCCCATGTGTACTTCCATCAACATAGCTTCAAATCCAATCTGATTTCAATTACCCAATACTTCCTTCAAGAAAAAAAAAATTAATAGAAATTATATTTTATAAGAATCAGAAAGAGAAGTTTTCCATCTCAAAAAACTCAGATAAAGACTGAGAAAATGTATGGAAATTCACAGATGATACGAATACGGAAGCATTATGACTGACAGCACATTACTTTGGAATCTGAGTGGGTTCAAATCCCAACTCTACCACTTACCATCAGCTCTGTGACTTCGGGAAAGTCACGTAACCTCTCTGAGCCTCATTTTCAACATAGAGATAACTTCCTCAAAGGGCTGTTGGGAGGTTTAAAAAAAAAAAAAATCTATACAAAGTGCTCAGCATATTCCTTAGTACATAGTAAACACTGTATAAAAATCACCCATTACTGTTATTCCTCACATGAGATCTGTGTTTCTGACCGATCCTGCAATTAGTGAAGACTAGTGAGATACAGCCCAATCTGTGTTGAATATTCTTCTTTCCTGCTCAAAGCATGCACACACTCCTGTGGATGTCTGTATTTATCATATCATCTTCTTTCTAGCAGAAGTTCAATTCTCTTTCCACTATATACTAATTTATCTTTGGAAAACTAAAATAGAATCCCATTTCTGAGTGAGGAGTATGATTAATATAGGGGTAAGAGCCACTCTCTGTGAAAGAATTATGATTTAGAAATTCTGTACTATAAAATAAGATTTCTCTTGAAAACTCCATCATGCTGAAAGCTAGCCCATATGGTCGAGATTAGAAAAAGAGCCAGACAATCTTCAATAGAAGGAAGGAGAAATCAACATGAAATACACCAGCTGGTAACAGGTGAGATAGTCACAGGATGGAACAAAAGCCAGGGATGTAAACCTCTAGACAAGTAGTCAGTTGAGTACAACAGGAAAGTCTGAAAAGAAGGGCTTATGGGAGCACCTGGGGGGCTCAGTCAGTTAAGCGTCTGATTCAATCGGCTCAGGTCCTGATTCCAGGGTTATGAGATTGAGCCCGGCATTGGGCTCCACACTCAGTCAGAAGTCTGCTTAAGAGTCTCTCCCTTAGCCCGTCTCCCTGCTCACAATCTCTCTCTCTTTCTCTCTGAAATAAATCAATCTTTACCAAAAAAAAAAAAAAAAAAAAAAAAAAAAAAAGGACTTATAAGGGCCATATTTGGGCAGGAAAAGAGCCATAGCCTCAAGCCAAAAAGAAATGGGCAAACTGGAAACTCTCTACCACAAGAAAATGACAAGGATGCTCACATTTGGCCAGGACCCTTTAGGGGGAAAGAAACAGGCCAGAGATTAAGACTATAATCCCAGCTAGCATGTCTGCATTTATAGTATCCTATATAGGGTGGGAATTACAAAACAAGAAATCAACATCAATACTGGCCCAGGATCACTGAGCCCTTAGGGCCCTGGCAGACACAAAAGGAGAACATCTTGTGGAAGCATTTTCACAATCCAGGACACACAGGACAGACAAAGCAACAGACACACACACGCGTGCACACGTGTGCGCACACACACACACAAACACACACACACACAGTCCCTACTAGAAATCAGTTCACACACAAAAAAAGTAAAAACCAGGAACTATACATAACAAGGAAAAAGAAACCACCCAAACTACACAGAGGACCATCATCATATAAAAGAAATGGGAAAATGAGCCTTCCAAAAACTGCAGATAAGGGGCACCTGGTTGGCTCAGTGGGTTAAGCCTCTGCCTTCGGCTCAGGTCATGATCTCAGGGTCCTGGGATCAAGCCCCACATCAGGCTCTCTGCTCAGGAGGGAGCCTGCTTCCCTGCCTCTCTCTCTGCCTGCCTCTCTGCCTACTTGTGATTTCTCTATCAAATAAATAAATAAAATCTTTAAAAACAAAAACAAAAATCTGCAGATAAAAGAACAATCTAACATGGGCCATAAAATAATTTAATTTAGTATCAAGGTAAATGAGTAGAAACACTAATAAAAGAATAGAATACTCTGGAAAAAGGACCACACACATTTAAAAGGAACCAAACAGAACTTTAAAAATGAAAAGTATTGTTATTGAATTTGAAGTTTAAAACTCACTGGGTACATTAAATAGAATATTAGACACAGCCAAAGAGAAAATTAGTGAAGCGGCAGTTAGATCTGAAGAAATCACATAGAACCATACTTCTCAAAGTGTGATCTGTAGCCTGGCAGCATCAGTATCACCTGGGAGTTGGTTAGAAATACAGAAGCTCTGGGGCACCTGAATGGCTCAGTGGGTTAAGCATCTGCCTTCAGCTCAGGTCATGATCTCAGGGTCCTGGGATTGAGCCTGGCTTTGGGCTCCCTGCTCAGTAGGGAGTCTGCTTCTCCCTCTCTCTCTGCCCTTCTCCCCACCTGTGCTCACTCTCAAATAAATACAATTCCAAAAAAAAGAAAGAAAGAAAGGAAGAAAGAAAGAAAGAAATACAGAAATCTGGCTCTGTCCCCCATCCACTGAATCAGAGCCTGCGTTACAATGAGATGTGCAGTTGGAGAAGTGCTCACATGGAATGCAGCATAGAGACAAAGACACAAGACATGAGAGGTCAGGAAATAAAGAATTAGAAGGTTCAATACATATCTTAACAGGTGCACCAGAAAGAGAGAGTAAACTAGCTTAAAATCTGGATGTCATATTTTGAAAGGATTATGTGAAACTTAGTCAAATCCAAGACTATGAAGTATGTGACCACATCTATCTTTGGGGGCTAATTCTCCTCCTTCTTATAACTTATGGAAAATGTTCCTTTTCTGACCCTCACAAAATGTAATTTTTCTGGGGCAGCTTGGATGGCCCAGTCAGCTGAGCATCCCACTCTTGGTTTTGGTTCAGGTCATGATCTCACAACTGTGGATCAAGCTCCGCGTCGGGCTCTGCACTCAACGCGGAGTCTGCTTCAAATTCTCTTTCCATCGCCCTCCTGCTCAATCTCTCTTTCTCTCTCAAATAAATAAAATCTTTTAAAAAACGTAATTTTTCTTCTTTACAGAAGATATTAATAAGTCGTTGGATTTCAGTCTATGTTGATGGAGATACACGATATACCTGGGAACATAGCACAGTGCCAAGCACGCTGTAGGCACACAATAAATATTTGCTGAACAGATGCGTAAAAAATGAGTCTTGAAAAGACAGCACCTAGCATAATAAAGGCCACGAAGAAATTGCTCGATGTTTGAGTTAAAGAGGCTTTAAAAGTGGAAATTTTTCTGTCTGAAAAATATGTTAATGAGTGCCTTTATTAATATTTTCTGATACAGTATTATGAAATCATCTCACCCCCTATACCCACCACATTCAATAATGACAAATCAGAAGTCATATATTAAGATCTACAGTTCATTGGTAAAAACCATTAAGAAAAACAAGAAAATTTAAAAAAAAAAAGAAGAAAAAAGAAAAACAAGAAAATCTTTTCCTATGTATTTTTAAAAATAAATCAGCCTGTGCTTGAGGTCACATTAGGGCACATTCCCCGTAGTAGCAAGGGCTATGCAAGCAAGTTCTGGAGTGTTTCCTGCCCCCTCCCCCCCGCCATCCCCAATTATAAGATAGATGGCAGAACAAGGTTTTCGGAAACAAAGAGCTATTTTAGGAGCTTTAGTTAATCTCTCTCCTATAAATTCTCTCTTTTCTTTAATTCTGACATTCATTAGGAGCTTTTGGGGGGAAAAACACAGTGCCTTCAAATTAAAAAAACAAAACAACAACGGCAAAAAAACAAGGAAAGGAGAACCAACTGGATTTGTCCTCTTGGCCCTACTTATCTCTGACATGTTCCACTGACATGTTCCATTTACCCCATCCCACTCTTAATTTTTCAGCATACCACACAAACGTTAATATTACAAATATAAAAGATTTTCTAATTTTGGTATAGTGTTTATCGCCCGCCTTCCCCACTGGAACACAAAGTCCGTGAGGGGGAAGATGATGCCGTGTTCACCATTACACCCCTAACACCTGGCTGTCCTTAGTCAATGTTTAGTATCTATTCTGTTAAAGGAATGAATGAATAACAAAAACCTTGGATGTGTGATAATTTCTTAAACCTAATGGGCTATTTCGTGTAATGTGCCACTTTAGGAGACCTAGAGTACCCGATTTAGTCATGAGGAATTGGCACATTAAAACACAAGTACGACAACAAAAAGCTGAGCCTAGATATTGCTCATAAAACCCCTATGATTTTTAATCATCACTGTCAGTTACAGACACTGGTGCTGAGTCGCGTGTGGCAGAAACGCAAGATGAATACAAGCCAACACAGTGTCATAAAGGACAAAGGCACATAAATATTGTGTAATGATATAATGAATCGGGACTGTGCCTGGAACACAGTGGGCATCCGATATTAAATCAAAAACATTTTCGGCTTCATTCTGTCTACCATGATGTCCTGTACCTTAAAAAAAATAATTAATCCAATGTCATGTTCAAACCTAAAAGGAAGACAGCCAGAAAAGTAGCCGTGCTCCAGTTCCTTAAACTCTGAAGCAACCAATGTGATCGCACTTATCCATGGTACAAAGGTAGGACTGCAAAGTAGGTGAAGAGGGGGTTATTTACGTCATCTAGAGGTCAAGGTGTGGGTGTGAAAAGCAGAGATACATAAATGGAATGCCAGTAAGTCCTGCCGAAGAGGACACGGAGAGTTTTGTGTGTTCCTGCGGAAAAGTGTCACAGAGGTGATTGAATGTCAAGAGTTGGATAAAAGGTATCTTGGCCAGCTGAAGTGGGGAAGAGTACCACTTTAGGAAAGCCACAGAGCAAGAGCCCGAGAGAGCCATGGGTAATGAGGCTGGGAAGGAAGCGAAAGAGAAATCTTGGCCAGACCTTGAAGTGGGGGGATCCCTGGATTGAATTGATGGAAGGAATTATTAGAGTTTCAGAGCCCTGGGTTGGTGTCAGTGCTAGAGACCGATGCCACGGCTGCAGGAGTGATGGTTGGAAGAAGTCAATGCTAGAGATCTCTAAAGGACAGGTCTACGATAGTCAACGCGACAAATTCTACAGTTAGGAAGCGATAATGGAAACAGAGAGGATGTGGATCAACAGGAGGCAGGCTACGGAAAGAAGGGGCAAACTGTGACAACTGACACAAGAGCAGAGCTTTTAGGAACATCAGTGACCAGCTCTTAGGATGGGAATAGCTCCGAGAGAAAGAGGTTGCAATTGTAGGAAGAGCAAGAGATCCAGGATCAGAGAGATCGTGGGAATGAACCAATAGAATAGGTTAGGGGATAGGCAAATACAGCTACTTACTAAATATACGTAAATAATCCAGGCCAATGGAACAGATTCTATTCCCCAGAGCCTCAGGCTTTCTCCCTCTGGGTAGGAAGTGATCAGGTATAGCTCCTCCAAACAACACGTTGTGTAAGAAATACAAAAAGAAGACAAACTAGACCAGTTTTTTTTTTTTTCAAAGATTTTATTTATTTATTTGACAGAGATCACAAGTAGGCAGAGAGGCAGGCAGAGGGAGAGAGGAAGGGAAGCAGGCTCTCTGCTGAGCAGAGAGCCCAATGCGGGGCTCGATCCCAGGACCCTGGGATCATGACCCGAGCCGAAGGCAGAGGCTTTAACCCACTGACCCACCCAGGCGCCCTAGATCCAGTTTCTGATAGACTTAAGTAAATAATATATTCCCCCATGCCTTTGCTTCCCAAAAGAGTCATAAAGAGACTTTAAGGTAATGCTGATTTGGCCAGTGATCAAATTTTAGAATGGTGTCTTCAAAGGAGATGAATAAGGAAGTTAGCGTCACTCAAGTGTGCTTTAATCAATCAATCTCAAGGACACTAGCGTCTGGCTGCCAATGGCTAAAAGCAGGTGCCTTCCCTCTCTGGTGGCAGATTCTCAGCGGAGTTGTGCGCTCTGTCTGAATCTCGCCATTCTCAAAAGCCATGTTCCTCCTACCAGGTGGCTTGGCATCAAGTCTGGCAAATGACTGACATTTTCACACAGATTTATACTTTGAGATGTTCTTTCTCTCAATTCTGCCTCGTACTTGAACCAGACTTCTAGTTGTATAGCTTTACTTTGTCTGCCCCCCTCCCTCCGGGTCTGGGTCCTCAGCAAAGCTGCAAAACACCTACATGAGCTGGAAACACTCCAAAGAGAGAATCCTTTCAAACCACAACTAGTCATGACGGCCAGGTTAGGTCTGGATCTAGCCAGTGTGGGGCCCAGGTGGAGGCCCCCCGAACATACTTAAATGACAGTGAAGAAGCTAGTTCCTCAGCATCCATTCCCTAGGACCGGACTGCTCTAGTGCCTTCCCCCTTGAATTACCTCCACCCAAGAACACATCACATTACACTCGTTCTTCGCTGCCCTCAGGAATGTTGTAGCATCCTCTTCTCCAACATTTTCAAATGTATTTTTAAATATTATAAAATATTAAATATTAAAATATTCCACACGCACAAAAGTAGTGAGGTAGTAAAATGAACTTCCACACGCCCCTTCCCCAGCTTCAACAACAAGCAACTCCCATCCCATTCCACTCCATCCCCTTCTTGTTTGCGTGTTTGTTGATTATTAAAAGCAAACCCCAGCACTCGTATCGTTTCACCCATAACTACTGCAGGAGAGAACTGTAAGCAGCATTTCTCAACTGTGGCACCAGGGACGTGTGGGAGGGGAGAGAGCTTTGCTGTAGGGGTCTGTCATGGGTCTTGTGGGTCATTTAGCAGTATCACTGACCTCTCCCCACCAGATGCCAACAATACCTCAAGTCATGACAACCGAAAATGTCTCCAGACATTGCTAAATGTCCCATGGAGGGGCAAAATCATCCCCAGTTGAGAACCGATGCTCTAGCAGGTAAGATCTTCCAAAACACTGTTACCACAATACCTTCATCACATCCAACAAAATTAATAATAACTCTGTAACATTATCTAACACCGTATTTGTGTTTGATTTCTCCAGTGGTCCCAAAAATGTCTCTTTACAGTTGCTTTCATCTCAATCAGGATCCAACTAAGGTTTACAAGCTGATTTGGTCGGCGTGTCTCTTAATTTGTGACAATGGTTTTCTTTTATAGTCATTTATTGGGGGGCGCCTGGGTGGCTCAGTGGGTTAAGCCTCTGCCTTCAGCTTTGGTCATGATCTCAGGGACCTGGGATCGAGCCCCACATCAGGCTCCCTGCTCCGCGGGAAGCCTGCTTCTCCCTCTCCCGCTTCTCCTGCTTATATTCCCTCTCACTGTCTCTCTCTCTCTCTCTCTCTGTCAAAATAAAATCTTAAAAAAAAATGATTTTTTTTTAAAAAGTCATTTATTGGCCTAAGAAACTGGATCACATGTCTGTAGAACTTCCCACATTCTGGACTTGGGTGAGTGAGTGTATTCTCATGACATCATTTAACATGTTTCTCTGTCCCCCATGTTTCCTATTAACTAACCAGCAGTTCAGCAAGGGCGTTCCTTACATTCATATTCTGTTCTTATGGCAAGAATACTTCCCAGTATTCTGGATGTGTTGTCTCCTTAATGCATGACATGTCTGCTTGTCTCCTATCCTGTGATGTTCAGAATGATCCATGGGTTCCAATGACATCAGCCTGATCCCTCCACCATAAAGTTCTCCCATCTTTCACTTAAAGGTTTACAACCATTGATGAGCATTGCCGTGGGCCATTATGAAGGCCATTACGAAGGGCTGCAAAATGGTGGTTTTCTCATTTCACCATTCCTTCTACATTTATTAGCACATCAACAATTTGGTTACCCTGAAATACAGTTCAAATAGGAAGGCAAAACAAATGCTTGGTTCTTTCCCTATATTTAGCAACATTCAGAGTAATGACCTGGGGGCCCTTAGAACCACCAGAAACGACCGGTGAGATTTCTTTTTGAGTTATCATTAAGAACTCATAAGTTGTTAGATATTTGTTGTTTTTCAAGCCACTGCGGTCTTTTTGGTGTTCATACTGTCCCATCTCAGACAACGAGAAGCCCCTCTAATACTAGATATTTTTGCCAGAAAAGTCAAATCAGAATCTATTTTTAGCTTTTGGAACTACCTTCCAGTTTACAGGGGCCAGAAGAACAAGCACCACCATCATCCCCTACTGAGGAAGCGAAGAGACAAAGTGGGGGTATTCTGTAAGACAATGACCGCACTTCCCCATGAAGCCGACGGCACAGAAGAAAACAATATACATGTAGATATGTGCGTATATATGTTTGTGTGTGTGTACACACATATATTTTTAATTTTAAAAATGTAACCTTATCTCCATTGCTGACTATAATCCAAGCTTTGAGTGACTTTGAATCCAACTACTAGGGGTATTGGCAAGATGCGGAGGAACTGGATCGCTCATTCATTGTTGGTAAAAATATAAAATGGTACAACCACTCTGAAAAAGTTTGGCAATCTCTCAAAAAGGGAAGCATACCCCTATCACACCATCCAGCCATTCCACTCCAAGGTACTTACCCAAGAGAAAGGGATGCGTATGTCTGTAGACTTGTACACAAATGTTCATAGAAGCTTTATTTCAAATAACCAAAAACTGGAAACAACCCAGACGTCTATCAGCAGAGGACTGGACAAACTGTGGTATAGCCGTACAACGAACTACTACTTAGCAGTAAAAAGGAACGGACTAGGACACATGCCACAACATGGGAAGAATCTCAGATTGATTTACGCTGAATGAGAGCTGGGCAAAATAAGTACCCCTTGCATGACTTAATTTATATAAAGTTTAGAAAATACAAGCTAAACTACAGTGACAAAAGGCCGATCAGTCGTTGCCTGGGGACAAAGGAAGGAATGGGGAAGGGTGTTGGGAAAGGGCTTCAAAGGGGCATGAAGAAACTTCTGGGGATGATGCACATGTCCATGCTCTTAAGTGTCATGATGGCTTCATGGGTGTATACATGTATCAACACTTAAACTGTACACTTAAAATACATGTGCTCATCATACATCTATTATTCCTCAATAAAGCTCTTTCCAACCATTGGGAAGTGCGAATATTTTGTCCCCCTCCTTCCCTGGTCTGTGGAACCTCCAGTCAGGATCCTTTGCCCCATGATGTGAAAGCACTGACCAAATACACCAAGCCTCACCCATCTAATCACTCCTCCCCCAAGAAGAAGGAGTTAATGTGACTCATCAGAGCTGGACATCACCGGGCTAGGTTTTATTGGAAGGCAGGGTTACTGTGCCTGGAAAGCAAAGATCCAAGCTTAACACTTCCTGTTTCACCACCTATGTCCAGACTTGGCAGGCACTCAGCTGATCGCTTTCGTCCTCCTTTCTTTTTCCTTCCTCTGTCCCACCGTGACAAAGCGGCTCTGCCCAAGAGGGAAGACCCTCCATTCTTCTCTGGGAAGGTAAGTAAATGATCTGGAGCCCCACATCAAGGGTTATCAAGTACTTGCCTCACCAGGAATAAAGCAGATATTTTCATCCACATCTGGCTATCAGTTCCTTGTGTGTATCCTTTGTCAGAAGTCTGAAGGACAGGAAGAGTGGGCCTTACACCCAAAACTGCCAATGCTGTACAATGAATCTTTCTTTCCATCACCAGGGAGCAACAGAGTTGGTCACATTTATTTTCTCTGAAGTGAGACGCTAGAAATTGTTTCCAGACCCTGGGTTGTGAACCACCTGGACCTCCTGCTCTTTGTCCTTCGGCTTCTTAATCTCTTTCGACTCCTGCCAGCCACCTTCTTAGTCCTATCCAAGCTTCACACTCAGAAAATGAGCGTAAATGCAATCGCCACACTTCATAGAATTGACTGGAAAGGTGAGTCCTGAATATAGTTCCAGATGTTTAATATAATTCTGAATCTTTAGCCAAATCATTTCCCATGTTTGCTTGGTTATAAAAGGTTTTGGGGCAAGTGGGAATTTAAGGGTCAAGGACTCCAGTTTATGGGCTTTCCAGAAAAACCTATTCCCCACCTTCCCCCAGGAAAGGCATTAATTTATCTCATCTAGAACTGATTTTACTAAACTAAAATTTAGCATCGCACTGTCGGCTTACACTAAGAGGCACTATAGGAAGCAGTCATAGGGAAAGTGCAAAAGAGTGGCTCAGTCAGTTGAGCATCCGACTACTGACCAGTACGGAATCAGTACAATCAGTACTGATTACCCCAGGTCATGATCTCAGAGTTGTGGGATCGAGCCCCATGTCAGGCTCCACGCTCAGAGGGGAGTTTGCTTGAGATTTTCTCCCTCTCCCTTTCCCTCCCCCCACCCAAAGCGCTCTCTAAAAAAAAAAAAAATTAAAAAAAAAAAAAAAAAAAAAAAAGAAGCAGCAGCAGCAGCAGCAGCAGCAGTAGCAGCGCTTATACGGAAATCTCCAGAATACATATGGGAGGAATGAGGTCCACAATGTCACAAGGAGATCTCATTTAAGAGGAACCCAGTGATGAAATTCCTCAGGGCTTGGTATCCAGAAAATCAAGTCTTTTCTGAGCAAACCATTCTGGATTTTTTTTTTCTCATGGGACTGAGGCTCTACTACAGTTGACCCTTGAACAACATGGGTTTGAACTGCGGGGGTGTACTTACACATGATTTTTTTCAATAATTCAGCACAGTACCACAAATGTACTTTCCCTTCTTAACGATGTTCTTTTTTTTTTTTTTTTTTTTTTTTTTTTTAAGAGAGAGGGAGAGAGAGCAAGCACAGGCAGACAGAATGGCAGGCAGAGACAGAGGGAGAAGCAGGCTCCCCGCCAAGCAAGGAGCCCGATGTGGGACTCGATCCCAGGACGCTGGGATCATGACCTGAGCCGAAGGCAGCTGCTTAACCAACTGAGCCACCCAGGCGTCCCCTTAACGATGTTCTTAATAGCACTTTCTTTTCTCTATTTTACTTTATCGTAAGAATACAGTATGTAATACATGTAGCATGCAACCTATGTTACTCAACTGTTTACATCATCAGTAAGGCTCTTGGTCAATAGTAGGCTGTTAGAAACTTTGGGGAAGTCAAAAGTTATGCACAGATTTTTGACTATGCAGGGGTCAGAGCCCCTAACCCCCATGTTGTTCAAGGGTCATCTGTCACTGTTCATATTTTCCTTTTTGCTTTGGCCACTAGGAGGCTAAGAGTCCCAAATCTGTCCTTGTCCAGCAACCTGACCGGCACTTCTTTGCTTTTACCTTTAACCCTGACTTGTATTTCTTTACTGGGATACCCCCTTCAACCAGATTCCTACACTTATTTATTTTTATCCTTTTGATATTGCAATTATCTCTAAAATAAGCCATCTCAATTTATCTTGGAATAAAATGAAATACTGCATATTTTTAACATCTCTGGATGTAGCTGCTAAATGCAGACTAGAGAAGGGAAATCCCATAATCCTAATTTATAAGCATTTAGCTCTTCATAGGCTGTTTTCTCCTATCAATAACTTACTTTCTAAAAACAGAACAATCCCCCAAGAGATACATATATATACTCGCCTGTATAGCCCCGTAAGCCTGCGAGAACTACTGACTACATGTCTTCATTATTCCTTGTTTATGTTGGAGCAGAGGGGTGCCCACATGCTCCTGGGCTAGTAAGTTGAATTCCTGCCATCACTACTACAGCATCCCCAGCCCATCTTCCTCTCTCTCATGCTGATCCCCCCCACAGCCCAGCTCTCCTTCCTCACTTCCTCCTGCCCCTCAAGTCACCAGGTGGTTATCCAACAGAGAGATGCATATCAGGGCCAACAAAGATGAACAGAGAAGCACATCTACCAACCTACAGGAACCAGCATGGAAAACAAAGCATGGACAGACACCTGCTTGAATGAGAGAAACCCAAAACAAGCAGACCTGAAAAAGGTCCAAACAAGCCAACACACACACACACACACACACACACACACACACACACACACACTTCACAAGCCATTGAGATAATGCTATTCTAAAAGTAGAATGCTAAAATAAATGAATGAAATAATTCAAGTTAAAACCATAAGGGGTTTTCATTTGCAAAGAAGAGAACACTGCTCACTAGAAATCAAGGCCAGAGTGGCCAATTCAAAGGATAAATATGGTAGGGCATAAAAAGATTTCTTCATTTATATCAATAATGCAGGAAAATCAGCTGACCATAAAAACTCCTGATTTCTTGGGAGGCAGTATAACTATGCTGTGAAGAGTACAGGACTTACTGGTGTCTATGTTGGTATAGAATATTCTGGAAAGTTATATAACTGACAATAGTGGATCGCTTTAGGGAGAAGCCCTGGGCATAGGGTGAGAAAGAGACAATTTTCACGTTTAACCTCCTGTGTCATTTGACTTTTTTTTTTTTTTTTTTACCATGGACTGTACTAACTTTTCAAATAAATAAAAGCAAAGAGAAGTTGGATTTGGAGAGACCTGAATTTGACTTCTGCCACTGCCAAGTATTGGCTCCGAGACCTTTGCCAAGAGGCTTCATCTCCTTAGGCCTCAATATCCTCACCTGTACCATGAGACTGATGATAACACCTCACAGAGCTGCAGTGAGTAAATGGGACAATAATACACGTAAAGGACTTTGCAGAACCCTTGGCACAGAGTAGGTGCTCAATAAAATGCATGGCAATATAATACACGCCTAAGAAGTTAATGAAGAAAACTGAATCCATCCTTAACTGAAACCAAATATGGGACACAACAGTAAGCTGGGGGTTGGGGGCAGCAAAGGGGATTGGAAGACATAGCGATGCCTTCTTACAACCATCTATTTGCTATCAGCAGATGGAGATCCAGTGAAGCCGCCATCTTGAAAGACAGAAAGGTTGTAAAGCCCATCTGAGAAAAAAAAGCTTTCAATTCCTCAAAAGCAGAGCCTCAAATCCAGCATTTCTAAGCAGTTCCATCTACTGATAGAAGTCCTCAGCCAAAAAGCAGTCTCCCCTTATCTTGGGGCCAGAGAACAAAATGAGGAGGAAGGACCCTACAGAGATGAGCAGGAAAGTCTAAGACTGACAGAATGAATTTTCTCCTCTTCCAGAGCTTTGCAAATGCTAATATGCCCAGGAATCTTATTTCTGGGGATCTTATTAAAGTACAGCTTCTGACTCAGCAGGTCTAGGGGGGCCCAAGTCTCTGCATCTCTAACAAGTTCCCAGGTGATGTCGAGGATGCCGATGCTGCTGGTCTGCCACCCGCACTCTGCATAACAAAGTCCTCCTGACCCCAAACTATGATTCCATTGCTCATTAGCAAAAGCAATCTCGAGTGATTCTAATGACTGCAATATTCTCCCTCCCGATAACAACCAGGCCGATTCTTCTAAATCAGCAGTTCTCCAATGGGGGTGGAGGTGGCCCTCAACAGAAACTGGGCAATGGCCAGAGACATATTTGGTTGCCAAGCTGCACAGGGGAAGACAATGCTGGCACCTATGGTAAAGGCCGGGGAGCTGCTAATATCCTGCAATTCACACCCAGCTCACACCATGAGGAATGATCTGGTCCCACATGCCGACAGTGCAGAGATGGGGAAAATATGAAGCGAGATCTGTCAATACACCCCAAGACTATATAAACCCCAGTTTTGGAAGTGCATCTTCAATCCAACATTGTTCTTTCTCAGGCTAGGTCTGAGGCCCGGGGAGGGGAACAGATTGGCGGGAAGAACTGGATGCTGTATGTGAGGAAGGGGTCACCAGGTCATAGTCCATATTTTGTTTAAAATTAAGCCTCTGTGGGGGGCGTGTGGGTGACTCAGTCAGTTAAGCGTCTGACTCTCGATTTCAGCTCATGTCACGATCTTAAAGTTGTGAGATCGAGTCCCATGACAGCCTCCACGCTCAGCAGGGAGTTTGCTTGAGATTTTCTCTCCCTCTCCATCTGCCCCTCCCCCAAATCATGCACCCATATTCTCTCTCTCTAATAAATAAATAAATCTTAAAAAAAAAATCAAGCATATGTGGTTCAGTAAGCTGGTGAGTGACCTACTAAGCATTCACCTTTCTATGGTTTTGAGCAATTTAAGAGGAACACAGTTCTAGGTAATAAGAGGACCCGAAGTTTAGACCGTAAGTTCCCTGAGGGCAGGGCTATATCCGAATATGTCCATCAACAGAGCCACAGCTAATCTAGCACAATGAGGAGGAAGGGAGATACTCAGACATCGTGAGCAGCTCTATGGATTCAAAAATTAGTGCAACTCCCTATGTGCTAAACAGACACAGAGATTAAACTACTCGCTCGTGTGACATGGCTTATTCCTTGTTGTCACCACAGACATTATTACTAACAATGATCTATGCTAAGGCAGGCATGGTTTAGTAGAAAGAGCATGGGCTCTAGAGTCACACAAACCTCAACCCAAATCCGGGTTCTGAGTCATGTATTATGTGACCTGAGACAAGTGAGCAGAGTGCAGTGCCCACATCTGTAAAATGGGTATAATAATCCTGACCTCTGACGGAATTGTTCTGAAGTAATACAGCGGGCTGTATTTAAACACCTAGTAGTTAGCACACAACAGGGGTTACTTAACCAATATCTCCTACCATATTATGGACCATGGTAGAAGCCCAGTGAGTCACATACTACTTACTTCTGCACACAACAATATGTAAGCAGCTCACCTGACGCTAGGGAGCCACAAAATCCTCTTCCTTTCATCCCCCAGGTTGAGCAACCACAGGACTGAGCACCTATAGTTTCATGAGGCCATTCGGGGCCTGGTAGTGCGCAGTGACCATCGATGACAAAAAAGAGACTTAGCAGGGCAACACCGCAGTGTTCAACAGCAAGGGAGCACCCCCAGGTCACTCGCTACCAGTGGAAATGAAATGTACTCTCTGCTAACAAACGCTAAGGACCTGAAAACTCACAGTAATTTCGCAAGAACTGTGTCTTTCTGAGAACAGTGAAAGGAACACAAATCAGGAGAAGCAGCCTGTGTCCTAAGTAAGAGACAATGAGAGGGCTCTAGAGCATTCGCCACAGACCATCCAAGATACTCCCACAATCCACACTCGCGTGTCGCCTTGTTCACTGTTGGGACATGGCGGTCTTGAATGAAAGGGACAGGCATGCTGGTTCTGTTGACATCACTATGCCTGTGCAGGGAAGATATTTTAACAGATGTGACTAGAAAAGCGCACCAGGCAGCAAAATTTCCCCGCTGACAGGAGCAGGTGTGGGATGCCAGGAGGTGGGAGCATAACCACGAAAGCATGAATGAAAGAGGCGCTCCAATTAGCCTCAGCTCTCCAGAAGTTCAGAAAATCAGGCCGGGGACAAGCAGACTCTTGCCCAACATTGGAAACATCACTGGGACTGCAGAGCCCAGGGCAGCCAGGATGCTTAAGAAGCCTCCTATTGGAACCTGGAAAGCAGCCTTGAAATAATGATAATAATAAGCAGCTGAGAACACAAGCTGACATCTGATCGTGTGAAACTGGGAACGGAACAGCAGGGTAATGGGCGCCTGGTGACCTTTGTGGAACAGTAACTCATCACAAAGCTTTTGACTTGCTGGGAGACTAAGCATTCCGGAACTGGGTCAGGTTCCCAGTTCGCGTGGTGTTGCCCAGAGCAACCCTAAGAGGCTGGATCCAGGAGAACGCAGATGTTCTGTCTGACCTCAGTGTCAAAGCCAAGGCATGTCCTAGTTCCCCCTCAGCAGCCACTCCCAATTCTGTCATTCAGAAATTTGCCCAGACCCTTCTTAAGCTGCATTTGTGTATCTCGCCAGGACCACCTCTTGAGATAATGAGTTTTAGAAGATTATTACCTGCTGTGTTAAGCAGTACTTCCTTTCATTGGTTACAACAAGAAAAAGAGAATTAGGGGTGAGGCAACAGAGAGGCTAATGTTGCTTTCACCAAGGGACAATCTTGTGTGTGGAAAGTGGAAATATTTAATATGTTGGAGCCGTAAGGCATTGGAGCAGCAACCATAAACTCAGGAAATCCAGTGGCTGCAAGTGTTTTGGTTGATAAAAATCACTCAACGTGCATTTATGGAAAATAGGACTGGACAAAGGCATAATTTCTGTTAGAGTTATATAGTGAGAAAGTAGCTCAAACAGCATGGGGTCCAGCAATGTTTTCAATCACACAACTCTGAGCTGATTACAAATATGCAGGGATCGGAGGTTGGTGAAAAACTGGGAAATCTGCTAGGAGAAACTCAATGTGTACCGCGGCCCTCTGCATAGTCAGGGATGCCAACAGAACCTTTGGGAAAAGGCGTTACTAGTCTTCAGTGGACATGATGATCCTACCCATTGCCTGAGCTACTCAGCCAGGCGTAGTTCCATGACTACAAACACTCTCTCTGCAATATGGCACCTTGGACTGATTCCGGGAATGGAACAGAGACATGAATGGAGAAACTGGTGAAATTGGAATAAAGTCTCAACTTTAATTAATAGTAATGTGCAAATATTAATCTTAGTTTTGACAAATGTGGCATAGTTATGTAAGATGTTATAATATTAGGGCAAACTGGGAGCAGAGTATGTGGGAATTCTCTGTACTATCTTTGCAACTTCTCTATAAATCTATTATTATTCCAAAGTAAAAAGTTTATTAAAATTAAAAGACATTTTTTAAAGCAAACATATTTCATAACAGTTCGGAGCCTCTGTACTGGGTGTTGGAAGTCCCTAAAAATCACTAAGATTTTTAAGAATCAAGATTTAAGGCAAAAGACATGAAAAGACATTTTTCTAAAGAAGACATACAGAAAGCCAACAGGTGTCTGAAAAGGTACTGAACATCACTCATCATCAGAGAAATGCAAGTCAAAACCACCACCACTTCACACCCACTGGGATGGCTAGTATCCAAAAGACAAGAGAAGGGCACCTAGGTGGCTCAGTTTGTTGAGTAAGCATCAGACTCGATCTCAGCTCAGGTCTTAATCTCAGGGTCATAGGTTTGGGCCCCTCACTGGGCACCACGCCCAGCATGGAGACTATTTGGGGAAAAAAAAAAAAAAAAAGCCAGAGACAAATGTTGGCAAGGATGTGGAGAAAAGGGAATCCTTGTACACTGTTGGTAGGAATGTTAATTGTTACAACCAGTATGGAAAACAGTATGGAGGTTGCTCAAAAACTAAAAATAGGGGCGCCTGGGTGGCTCAGTGGGTTAAGCCTCTGCCTTCGGCTCGGGTCATGATCTCAGGGTCCTGGGATCGAGTCCCGCATCGGGCTCTCTGCTCAGCAGGGAGCCTGCTTCCCTCTCTCTCTCTCTCTGCCTGCCTCTCTGTTTACTTGTGATCTCTCTCTGTCAAATAAATAAATAAAATCTTTAAAAAAAAAAAAAACAACTAAAAATAGAACTACCACTCAATCCAGTGATCCCTCTTCTGGTTGTACACCCAAGGAAAATGAGATCAGTACCTCGAAGAGATATCTGTGCTCTCATGTTCACGGCAGCATTATTCACAACAACCAAGATAGGGATACAATCTAAATGCCCATCAATGGATGAATGGAAAAAGATGTTGTGGTACACACACACACACGCACACACACAAAGGTAAAAAGAAGGAAATCTTGCCATTTGCAACAACATGGATGAACCTGGAGGACATTACACTAAGGGAAATAATATAGGCACAGAAAGAGAAAAAAATTGCATGATCTCACTTTTCTGTGAAATCTAAGAGTTAGTGGGCGCCTGGGTGGCTCAGATGGTTAAGCAACTGCCTTCAGCTCAGGTCATGATCCTGGAGTCCCAGGATCAGGTCCCACGTTGGGCTCCCTGCTCAGCGGGGAGTCTGCTTCTCCCTCTGACCTCTCCCCTCTCACGTTCTCTCTCATTTTCTTTCTCTCCCAAACAAATAAAGTTAAAAAAAAAAAAAAAAGAAAGAAAGAAATCTAAGAGTTAAATGCATGGAAGTAGAGAGTAGCATGGCTACCAGATAGGTACAGGGTGGGGGGATGGAGAATGGGGAGATAGTGGTCAAAGGGTACAAAGCAGGAGTTATGTAGGATGAATAAGTAAATATAAAACACAACACGATGACTATGATTAATTACACTGTATTGAATACTGGCAATTTGCTAAAGAGAGTAGATTACAGGTGCTCTCAACACAGAAAAGGAAAAAATGGTAACTATGTGAGGAGATGGATATGATCATTAGTTTGACTACAGTAATCATTTCACCATGTATATGTACATCTAATCATTACATTGTGCATCTTAAATATATATAATTTTAACTTTTTTTAAGTTTTTTTAAGATTTTTTTTTAATTTTTGAAAGAGAGAGAGAGAACACGCACGCAAGGACAAGTCAGGGGGAGGGGCAGAGGGAGAAGCAGACTCCCCACTAAGCAGGGAGCCTGATTCAGGACTCTACCCCAGGACCCTGGGATCATGACCTGAGCTGAAGGGAGACGCTTAACCGACAGAGCCACCCAGGCACCCTACAATTTTTACTTAAAAAAAATAACTTTCAAGAAAAAAAAAAACTTGGGCTTCAGGTGGATGAGAATTCCCTAACATTAAAAGGGGCAGGGGGAGGGGGGAGAACAACATATGCACATGTGTTAAAAATAAGGAAAAATTGGGCACCTAGCTGGCTCAGTCAGTGGAGTGTGCAAATCTTGGTTCTTGGTCTCCAAGTTGTGAGTTCGAGTCCTGAACTAGGTATCAAGATTGCTTAAAAAAAAAAAAAAAAAAAATCTAAAAAAAAAAAAAAAAAAGAATAAGGAAAAACTAAGTGGGTATGTGTTAGGACATGGAAAATTTAAGTAGCTAGCCACAGGAGGCAGGGTGAGTCAAATATGGGGGCAGCAAGTGTGAAGATGACCGAAACTCTGGTGACCCATTACGAAATCATCGCATCCCAAAGAAAACCAGGACCTTCTAAAAGATGGGCCTTGTTTTGTTTGTTTGTTTAAAGATTTTATTTATTTTATTTTAGAGAGAGATAGCAGGGGGAGGAGGAGAGAGAGAGGGAGAGAAAAACCCAAGTAGACCCCACAATGAGCACAGAGCCCAATATGGAGCTCGATCTCATGACCCTGAGATCAGACCTGAGCTGAGACCTTGAGTCAGACACTTAACCAACTGCACCAGCCAGGTGCCCCTAAAAGATGGGCCCTGTGATGGACAGCATGGCCACAATCTACACTCACATGTATCCTCTATGGGCACAATGTAATTTACAGAACAGGAGTTACAGTTGTAAGCCCAATAAGCTAGAGCCTAAAAAACAGCCTGGAAGAAAAAGACTAGGACAAAACCGGAATTGACACCATACCAAAACAACCATACCAAAACAACATCAAGGTATACCAAGACTCAAAATAAAGTTATTCAGGTAATTCATCACCACTCATTGGCTCACTTGAATGAGGTTGTTAAGATAAAATTGACAAGTGCACACATAGAAAAATTAACTGTTCATTCAAGGAGACTATAGAGATACAAAGGCAAGGCAAGAAAAGACTGAGTATGTGAATAGCATCTATAGGAAACTGTATCAAATCTTTCTAAAAGCAAAAAAAGAAGCTAGCCCTGAAAATATACTGTTGATTAAAAGTCCCAAACCTTGGAGATTTGGGGGTTGATGCCTGAAGGTTAGAAAAAGTAAGCGATGTCCCTTCCAGGAGGGAAAAAAAAAATTGCTAAGAAATATTTACAAAAAGGTAGCCTATTTAAATATTTGGGCAGATTAGAGAAACCATCACAATGGCTTTCAACTGAACAACATTGGATCATAACCCAACTCGTATAATATGACAACATGGCTCCGGCTAGAAGCCTCGTGCTGACACCTTAGAAATGGATTTCACTCCCCACCTCCCCTCACTCACACAAACTAACTGCTTTCCTACTGGCTCTCCTCTGTGTTAATCACTGGGTCACATTCAATCAACAACATGTCCAAAAATAAAAGAGTCTTAACCACAACAACAAAATCACCAATTTGTTAAAAACAAAACAACCAAAAAAACCAAGCATTTTGGATTTTGTTGATAATAAATCAGGTCTCCGTTTTTAATGAATTCCAATTGCTCTAACTGACCCTAGAGTGACATATGTATGAAAGAATGACTCCACTGTGCACCTACGGTGTCGATTTTACAAGCTTGTGAGCAAAGACAAACATTCTAGAGGAGAACGAACAAACCAGAGACATTTCTGGTTTCTGTGCAGGCTTGACCATTTGCAGAGCAAGCTGGCACTTTGCCTCATTTGAGTCTTTTTTCCTCATCTGTGAAGGATATACCTAGGTCTGCTTTTCCTCTGAGAAGAAACTCTGTCAAAGCAAGAGACAACCCCTGAACCCTCATCAATCCGTACCTCTAATTTACTGAGGGATGATGTTCGGAAGGCCACATAAGCCCAGAGTTTGACAAATGACCCTGTTCTGTGCAAACAATTTTAAAGAAGAATTACCACTTACCGACAGCTCCGCCATTAGCCTTTTTTACCCCCTGTGGATAATTAAGGCCCTTATTTATATAATTTACACCACCTTCTGTGGGCCAGAATAATTTCCGATCATTCTTAAGTGTTTACACTGAATTCCAGCCCCAGAAGTGAAGGACTGCGGCTCTACTTACAGTTACGGATGTTATTCCAGTCAATTTTAGAGAAGAAAGGGTGGCAGCAAAGGCCTTCAAACTTCAGTCTCTCTTTCTGGCCACACAGCAAACTCTGAATCAGATCAAGTAATTCACTGCTAACTTTGGGGTCATCGGGAAACTTCAAAAACCGCTATTCCAAAAAATAAAATAAAATAAGCATTTCCTTAGCCGATTCAGCTTCTCATGTTCTAAAGTTAAAGTAGTTCTCATATATGCAAGTTTCTCTCTTTTTTTTTTTTTTTCTTTTTTAAAGAAGGAAGTTTTGTGCCCTTTTAACTTTGGACCAAAGGCATGTTCCCAAAATAAATGGCCTGTTCACATCAATAGACCTCGTTCCTTTACAAGGGTTCAATATCCTTCATGATCTGACCCTGCTCCTCTCTGTCTCTTGTAGCTGTACTCCCCATCTCGCTCTTTGCTGTCCAACAATGATGAGCTATTTAAAGCTGCCTGAACAAATCATGCTGTTCTCTCTGCCTAGAACGCCCTCCCCATCCCGCACCCCTCTTCCACCCGATCACTGCCCCCCCCATTCCCTCTGTAATCTACTTCTGCACAAACACAGTGCACTGTGATTTCTGTGTGATAACAGGGAGAGAGGACAGAGAGAGCCTTCTCCTTGCTCATCACTGGAAACCCAGGACCTAACCGGGCCTAGCATAATTCACTCATTACTGAATGAGCAGACTGAAGTGAAGGAGATAAATTGGACCTAAGAATCATCTAAGGGAAAACTTCCACTCCAGAGGGACTCAAGAATAACAAGTAATATATGTATGTATTAAGCATATGAAATATGTATTATACATATGAAAATATGTATTAAGCTTTCCAGAAAGAGGAGATTGAGTTAGAAAACCCTGTGAGGTCTCTCTTCTCTCCTTTCAGTTGAAACTAAAACATACATATTTATCATATCCTTAAGAAATGGGTTTAACATACTGGAACGTACAGTTATTAGAAAATGGTTTTTATGCTACTTCATATATATTCCTATAATTCTAATTCCTAGCCCCATTTGATCTTACCACCATAGCTGACAGCTAAGAATCCTGAGAAAGAGCACAGCAGACTATCCAAGGAAAGGCCTCGAAGCCAGACTGCCTGCTTACTCTAGGCAAATTACTTAACCATTTTGGGCTTTGGTCTCCTCATCTGTAAAAGGAGAAGAATATCTACCTCTCACATTGTTTAAGGATTAGCCGAGTTAATGAGCTATATTTCAAGGCTAAGACTCAGTTATTCCCTTAATAGCACTGAAATCAAAATGCATTTTATAATCAATGAAATATGATAGATTAATTAGCAAGAGGTTTTCTTTTTTAACGGGACCGAAAAGAATGGCGTAGGCTTATAATGACTGGTACCTGGGAGTCAATGAAACACAATTTCTAAAGCGTTTAGAGCAGCTTTTAACACGAAGTGCTTTATAAGCATTTGCTATTGTTATTACCCAGCACTGCTGATTTATATTACAAATGTTCACTCACACATTTTTAAATGACAGCTCTCCGTATTACCGTGGAATCTACGAATGGCTCTTTACCTGGAAATTCATGATGTTATTGAAGGTTCTGGCTGAGGTCCCCTCAGTGAACGGGGACCTTCCGTACACCATCTCGTAGGCGATCACACCCACCGACCACCAGTCACAGTCAAGACTGTAGGTGCCTTTCCCATCCCCATTCAGCACAGTCAACACTTCAGGGGCCATGTAATCTGGAGTCCCAACTGGGAGCTTGGCATTCACCTGGAAACCCATAAATAAAATGAACACAGCAAGCTTTCAATTATTCTCAAATAGACTGCCGAACAGCCACATTTCAGGCTACAGGCTGATTTGCCACTGATTACTATTCTCCCAGGCACTTAAACCTTCTGTCAAGTGGCATGCCGTCAGGAAATGCAAACGATTTACTAATTAAATTTAAAAAAAAAAAAAAAAGAACATGATATAATCCAAAGGCAAAAGGGCAAGAGTTGTTGATGATACACACCCTTTGGTTACACAAATAAGAGTCCGGTATATAACTAGGACGGAAGATGTCTTTTTCCTGATACACGTTACCAAGAGCTTCTCTTATGAAAACAGCAAAATGATAATAAATCCTAAAGATGAATCTATAAGATCAGTCTAGCCGTTATCGAAAACCTGGCAGCTAGCTGGGGCAAAACAATATTTGCAAACTCGTGGTATCTCAAGCTTAAATATCTGGAATCAACAATCCTACTTCGAGACACCCACAGGGAAAGACATGATAAATATCTTCCACCAGAAGTCCAATGTTAATGAGTTCATTTTCCTCACCCCCAACTCCTGGTCCTATGGTTCCCTTCCCAATGTTCAGAAATCCAGAGCCCTCCAATCCAATGGCACTCAAAGCACCTGACCTTGGCAAAGAAAGGCTAGGACAATGTAGTAGGTCTTTTCCTAAAGCTAAATATATCCCATTTGAAGAACTGTCCTTTTTTCTAAGAATTTGTCCTTCTGTTTTAGTGTTTATATGTCCTTTGTTTCTCGAAATGATGCTGATGAAAGGTTTTCTATCCCCCTCCACCCCTTCCTAGACAACAGAGTCAGCCGGCAACCCTTTCAGCTTTGAAAATTGTTTTGAAGTCTTATTGACCCATGAAATTTAAAGGCTAAGAATCACCTCTCTGACTTCTTCCTCATCAAACAGAAAGGGCCTGATGTTAGTCGTATCTGTGTTAACCAATAATCCTATAGTTGTCTAATAATCCTGCCTTTTGAAAGGCTTCTCTCACATGAGCAGTTACATGGGCACAAAAGAACCTTCTCCCCATTAAATGATGTTGAGCGCCCCTGAGAGACATTACAGATTTTATAGGTATGGCCACGCATCTTCAAGGCTGGGTTTTATATCCCTTCCCTAGGGATGGACACTCAAGCTCTTCCAGCCTGTAACTTTAATCTTGTCCATCCCTCTGCCCCAATGACCCAGTTAGAGGAAACAGACCCATTCTCCCTACTCTTTCTCTTTTCACCCCTTCTCTCAAGCCCACCATAGGTTTTTCCAAACCCTAAACCTGGACAGCAGTGTGATACTGGTATTCTTGACACCAGTCATCCATTGCTTTGGGCAACAGAATTTCCACTGAGGGGTCCCTGGCCGGCTCAGTGGAGCATGCAACTCTTGATCTCGGGAGTTGTGAGTTCGGGCCCCATAGTGGGTATAGAAATTACTTTAAAAATAAAATTAAATCTTTAAAAAAAAGTTTTTTCACTGCAAGTACACACTGGGAAAACCTAGATGGTCACACTGCACAAGAAAGCCACAAGCCAGTGCTGATAGACAAAAGTGGGGAGAAAGGAGACAATATCTGGTCTAAAGGCAGCTTAAGGGGGAGAAACTGAAAGCAGCTTAAGCCATGAGAAAGCCTTGATGCTGGGGAGCCCACGCTAAAACTTCTATCTTTTTAATGTGTGTAAATGTTAATGAGCTCAGCACGGGATTAGGATTAAACTACAGGGCTTTGGTAAAAACCCTCAATACTGACAATAATTTTTTTTAATATGAAAACAAGAGAAGAAAAACTAATGTCACCATTAAATGCTTACCCTCTATGCCTAATTACCTTGCAGAACTGTTACTATGCAATCCTCAAATACACATCTTGGCACTTGTTGGGTTTTATTTTATCATCACATTGGATTGAGAATACTCCGTTCTCCCTGTTTGCAGTGCACAGAGTCGAAAGGAACTTGACTGGGCTGTGTTTATCAGCATGACCCAGCAAGGGGTGTAAGTCATCAATGCCTCATTTTCAAACTCATGATGAGACCCAAGAGAGTCAGGTTAACTCCCTAATTCCTGTCCCACAACAGGCATGTGATTATACACATTTATGTCTAGCCACTTTGTAATTTTCTAAATTTTAAGGGAAAATATCCCTAGCTTCCATCATGCACATCTCCTGCATAAAGTACATTAGGTGCTTAATAGCAATTTACAAAGGTTTTTTTTTTTTTAAAGATTATATTTATTTATTTGACAGAGAGATCACAAGTAGGCAGAGAGGCAGGCAGAGAGAGAGGGGGAAGCAGGCTCCCCGCTGAGCAGAGAGCCAGATGCAGGGCTCGATTCCAGGACCTTGAGATCATGACCTGAGCCGAAGGCAGAGGCTTAACCCACTGAGCCACCTCAGCGCCCCTACAAAGGTTTTTAATGACAATTTAATGACTGCTAAATTTCCATTGGTTATTGACCTCCATGCACCTTTAACCCATTGAACACTTAATGTCACACATCCTGACAAGGATTTTGCAAGATGCTTTTGCTCTCCTCTGGTGGCAATACACAGCCAGCGCATCTGAGTAAGATATTAAACACAGAGCCATGCACAGGGTACCATCTGACAAGTTTTACTAAACTTTAATTTTCACTGTATCCACAGGGATGAAAATACACCAGTTCAGCAGGAGGCAATAAGAAAATGACTAGGAGGGGCACCTGGGTGGCTCAGTGGTTTAGGCCTCTGCCTTTGGCTCGGGTCATGATCTCGGGGTCGTGGGATCAAGCCCTGCGTCGGGCTCTCTGCTCAGCGGGGAGCCTTATTCCCCTACCTCCTCTGTCTGCCTCTGTGCCTGCTTGTGATCTCTGTCTGTCAGATAAATAAATAAAATCTTTAAAAAAAAAGAAAGAAAGAAAGAAAAGAAAATGACTAGGAGACAGAAGATGAAGTCCTATTTCAGGAGACAGGTTAAGAAAAGAAACAAAAAAGGATTAACGGATTCTTTCACAAGCAGATGAGAAGAAAGTAAGAAATCTACTGTCTGTTTCCTCCTAATCCTCTTCCCATAAAATGCTTAAACATGAAACGATTTCAACCTAACTTTCCCCATGTGGCTAGCAGGGCAGAAACATCCACCTGCAGAAGCAGGGCGTGGAATGGAGAGTTGGGGAGGGGAATGGTATCTCATTATGTTGTTCCTCTTGGGGGTAAAGGATTAAATCTTATCACTTCTAGTAAATGTCAAAAAAGGCTATCTCTTATGGATTTTCAACTGCTCAAGGAGGCTGATTAACACTTAACTGACCTGAGCTGAAGAGGTTTTAACCCACTGAGCCACCCAGGCACCCCCCCCCATTTTTAATTATTATTTTTTAAGTAATCTCTACCCCCAGCACAGCATTCAAACTCATGACCCTGAGATCAAGACTCACAGGCTCTACCTACTGAGCCAGTGGGGTGCCATTGCTATATGGCTCTTTATTGACCATCTCTTTCCAAGGGTTTGTGTGAGAGCTGAATGAGACAGGTTGGAAGATTTTGCTATTTGCCACTCGTTGAGGGTCAACTAAGGTGAAATGGATAGCCTTATTAGGGTACAGAGCGGGTGCATGGCACGCTTTAGCTCGACACCCAAACCTCTGGGCAGTACAGTTCCCCACTGTTTGTAAGAATGCTTCAAAGCAACATGCTAAGAAGGCTGAAATAATGACAATGGAAAATGGAAAACCCAACAATCCCCAAGTCCCAAATGGCTAAATTCATAGATAATGTTTGAGAGTAGTAGGGGAAAAGATTGATTTTGGGTGAGTACCATACATGAGTTTCAGTAAACGTAGATTATATTTCATATATTTTGAGTACAAAAAAACATTTAGAACTCCTTTAGGCCTATAAAACATTCTACTAAAAAAAGACATATGTTGGGGGACGCCTGGGTGACTCAGTCAGTTAAACGTCTGCATTCAGTTCAGGTCATGATCCCCAGGGTCCTGGGATTGAGTCCCATATCAGGCTCTCTGCTCAGCGGGGAGCCTGCTTCTCCCTTTACCTCTGCCTGCTGCTCTAACTACTCCCTCGCTCTGGCAAATAAATAAATAAAATCTTTTAATTAAAAAAAAGAGAGAGAGAGTGTGACACATGTTGGGATGCCTGGGTGACTCAGCCAGTTGAGCGTCTGAGTCTCGGTTTTGGCTCAGGTCATGATCTCAAGGTGGTGATACTGAGCCCCACAAGGGGCAAGGGGCAACGGGCTCCATGCTCATTGCAGAGTCTGCCTGAGGTTCTTTCCCCTTTCTTCTCTCTCCCCCTCTCTTCTTCCCCCGGACACACTCTCTCTCAAATAATATCTTTAAAAAAAAAAGTTTAACCCACCTCCATTGATCAAAAATATTTTTTAAAAAAGTATAATTCTATATCCATACTTGATTTCATCTAGACTGTAGATTAATCAAAAGGCCTTTTCACTTAAAACAATGCTAAGAATTCCTTGCTATGTGCTTGTCACATTTTGGCCCTAAAAGCACAAATTTCTGGAGAGGCGATTCTTCCTCCAAGAGAAGAGGAGGTGCACGCCCCCCCCCCCAAGGATGCAGGACTGAGTGACTTTTCTCCTTCACCAGAATAATCAGGAGTTGAGCAATGAGCTACACATAAACCCGAGTGACTCTGGAGGACTCCGCGCCTGAAGTGAAGGTTGTTCCAATTAGAAGAACTGAAAAGGGATAGTCTGAAGCACTGAAAAACAGAAACCTGAAATGAATGAAAGTCCACTCTCTCCACTTGGGGCTCGGTAGAGAGCAAGTGATTCGAGATGCAGGGATGGGACTTACTCCTTATTCCCATTTGTTTAACAAGCAGAGACTCTGGATCTTAATCTAGTTTTCCAAGTAGGTATTCTTATCATGAATACCTACAGCCGGCTCTCATTAATAAGCTGTCTGATGTTTCTCAATTGACTTGGGATGGTTCTCAACCAGGGGTGATTTTGTCTCCCATGGAACCCTCTGCCATGCCTGGAGACGTCTCTGGTTTTCGCAGCTGGAGGAGTGGGTGTTATTGGCATCTAGTAGATAGAGGCCAGGAATGTAGCTAAATATCCTGTAATACACAGGAGAGCCCCCCACAATGAAGAACTATCCAGGGCAAAATATCAATGGTCAGTGTCAATGCCATCCAGAGCTGACCATGAATCTATGTTTCAATTATTAGACCATGTATCCATGCTTCAGTTTATTTCTAGATGCACAAGTTTATCAAGGTCACTCACGCAATGTACAAGTTTTTGAATCCTAGATGATAACCCTTTCCATTACTTAACTTTTTTCCTGTGCTTTATTCCACTAGATTCAACAACCAAGTTTTCATGCCTGTTTCTGCATTGCCCATTTTTAAGACATAAAATGTTTTGATCCTATAATCTAATTCTCATTGTAATGATCAAGTGGAATCGATTACAAGAACATAATGGGGTGGGGGGAGACACAGTGCCTAGAGAGACTGTTTTTCCAAGGATCTGAACACCAAGTAAATGTATCTCAAGTAGGCCTCCAGTCTGCCAAACAGGGAAGCCAGAGCCTGGAGTGCAAAGAGTTAACATAACCCCAAACCTTTTTCCTAATATCAACCTGACAACACCTACCTTTCCTCCAAAGAACTTGAGAAAAAAAGCAATTTTACATATTTCCCTTTATAAGGACTGAGTTTTCAGAGGTTGGGAAGAGGGGCATTTTACAGAGTAACCTCCCTAACCACTTAATTTGTGCATTTTAACTAGAATCAGCATTTTACTGAGAAAGAATGAAAAGCCATGTTCCTAAAAATTTGACCAAATGGGTCAGCTGAAAAGTACGTTTTAAGATCTAAGTTGATTTTCTCTTAGACCTGCCAGTTTTTTGAACAAAGGACATGACAATTCACTTCAGTATGTACCAATTTCATTAGGGTGTGTTTTTAAATCTATGTACTTTTTTTTTTCACTTTGTCATCTTTTCCTCAAGTATTCTTGCTCTTGATCTCAGCAGGTACGCTCTTGCCTTCTTATTTAGCATGGGAAATACAGCTAATTTTTACCAGAGATCCAGGACTTCAAAATGACCTTTTGAGCAGTTAGTTCTTAATGCTTAAGGATATTTGGTTCAAATGTGCCAGTGATTTCTTTCAACTTTGCTGAATAGAAAATAGAGATGTGAAATATCTAAGATTACAGAAGACAATCTATAATAAGGAAAATGAAAAGAAAAACAAAAGTGAGCATTTTTCCCTTTATGTTTTAACCAAACCCTAAGGATGCTCCTAAAAATGTTCTGTAGGGTATTAACAGATAGGGTGCCAAGGTCAAGCAAGTCTGGGAAATAGCTCTATGTCCCCATCCCCACCTCCACCCCTGGAGAAATCATGTCATACACTGGCAGCTGAAGATTCCAAAACATCACCGTATTTTCCAAACTTATGAGGACCACAGAACCCTTTGTAGCACAATCTCTATTAAGCTATCTTAGTCCATTTTGTTACCATCTTATTTGAGTTCATTTTAGCCGCTGATCCAAAATCCACAAGCTTGATGTGTCCTGTTCGGTCAATGAGAATATTCTCGGGTTTGATGTCTCTAAGAAAATCAGGGCCACAAATTAGTGTTGTCTTCTCCATGCAAATCAGCAAGCAACTGCTAACCTCGGATACTGATTCAGCCAACCAACTCAGTGTCTAGATTCTGCTATGTAGACCTCCCTATTGATAGATATAAATAATAAGCAAACATTCTGCAAAAAAAAATTTAAGTAAGTGGGGCGCCTGGGTGGCTCAGTGGTTAAAGCCTCTGCCTTCAGCTCAGGTCATGATCTCAGGGTCCTGGGATCGAGTCCCGCATCGGGCTCTCTGCTCAGCAGGGAGCCTGCCTCCTCCTCTCTCTCTGCCTGCCTCTCTGCCTACTCGTGATCTGTCTGTCAAATAAATTAAAAAAAAAAAAAATTTAAGTAAGTAAAAGGAGGAGGAGAGGGAGGAGGAGAAAGGGAAGGAGAAGGAAAACAAAAAGGAGGGAGGGAGGGAAAGGAAACATTCTCGGGTGTACATAAAACATCCCATGAGTGAGGATGTAAAGAGACACTTTTTGACTGAGGATTTGATGGAACACCTTTGTAAATTACTGATGAGTGAGGTCAGAAGTACTACTGCATGGTCTTCCACTCCTCGGTTTGCAGGTTCCTTCTGCAAATCGAATTCGTTTTTTCCAACATATAACTCAAGGAACACATGCAAGAGTTCTCAGTCTTATCAGCTACATTCACAGATCATATTAGCAAACTTGAGAACGCCATAATTTGAGATCTATTTCACTGTTGAATGGGTAAAGCTGAAATGTCTGCCACTCTGGAAAATATACTTTCAGCCAGTTGCAGTTAAGACGGGTTAAAATTTGGATGGAGCATCATTTTGAAGCTGAATTTATTCATCTATTCACTCCATTGTGGGAATTCTTAGGTGATACAGATAAATTCTCAGGACACTTACCAGACAGTCTCACTTACCGATGTACATATCCCATCTGATGAACGCTGTGAACAGCCAAAATCAGTTCGGCTAGGTAAAACTGAATCATATTTTCATCTAATTGGTCCTCATATCTATTCAAAAGTGACAGCAAGTCGCCTCCAGGTTGATATTCCATGACCTGTAGAGAATGCCAAAGTTATTAATTCTTCATACACCCCAAAAACCGGAACATCTCAATTAGAGCCTCAAATGCTGCTTGACGCATTATAATTACGATGTCTCCACAGAGCTACTAAGATGTGGGAGACATACTATAAGCCTTGTAGGGTGAGGTCCCTGCCCTAAGGAAATTACATCTGATACCCAAGAGAATCAATATAATGAAAGACTAGTCCCAGACACCATGCACAATGTTTGCAAGGCAAGCTTGAAAAGTTGAATTAAATCCACCCACTCACCCACCCACCCACCCACCCAAGTCGACACCCCAGACATTCCCTAGGATTAGGTACACAGTGTAGATGGAAATTGTTATAGGGCAACAAACCTTCCAGTATCCTTTTTGCATTTCTCTCAGCACCCAGCAGACTAGAGAAGGCGTGCAATAAATATGATACAATCTTTTCCTGCAAGTCGTCTGACCATTTCTATTAAAAATTTAAATGTGAGCATACTCTCTCTGACCTCATAATTCCACTTCTGACAATTTGTTTTACAGGAACTTATAGTAGTTTGTAGATCGATAGATACATAGATTCACTGTAGCACTGTTTGTAACACAGGGGAAGAAAAGCCTGGGAATCACCCAAACATCCATCATTAAGAAACTGCTGAAATATGGTATATCTTAATAATTGGAGATGTTGTAGATATCAAAAATGAACAGAATCAATCTATTCATACAGCCGTGGAAAGCTGCCCATGATAATATAAAGCGATATCCTATATGGGATAAAGTACAACCTCCTTTTCGTGACAAAAAATATATATATATTACATTTGTTAAATACATACATAGGGAAAAAGTCTGGAAAAAGAATATAGGGACGCCTGGGTGGCTCAGTCCGTTGAGTTTTACTTGATTTCAGCTTAAGTCATGATCTCATGGTCCTGAGACTGAGCCCTGCCTTCTGGCTCTGCACTCAGTGAAGGGGTCTACTTGTGCCTCTCCCTCTTCTCCCCCCACCCCCACGTCCAACGCTCACTCTAATAAATAAATTAAATCTTAGGAAAAAAGAATATAAAGTACAGCCTCAAGGAAAATGTCCGATTAGCAAAAAATTTCTTCCACTCCAAGGAACTGAAATCCTTCCACCTTCTGATGATAACTGAGTGTGATATTCTGAGTCAACACATGGTGTTGAGGCCCATTTGCCCAAGAGGCTTCAAACCACAGCCTGGTGACTTCAGCTCTCTGCCCTTCAGTTTCACCGGCTGTAGAATGGGATGGGACTGTCTCGCAATACTGTGCCTGGCACCAAGGAGTTCCTCCACTGCTGGTCAAGAACCTTCCTTTCTCGCCCTTGGCTGCGTGATCCTTCCCTCTCTGGCTGGGAGAAGCTGGGACACGTTTCGATCATCTTTGCAGTCATGTCAACCCTTACTCAATTCTCCTCCTGTCCTTTGCTCTGATTTCCCATTTTGTGAGCGATGCTATAAATATCTTTTGTTTTAAGTTGTCTCAAATCCTTTCTGGAAAGTGGCAAGATCCAAATAAACATCTTAAAAAAAAAAAAAAAAATACTAAATCTCTCCAACTACTGCATTCCAGAAGCCAATTTTGGGATGTGAATTCTCTCCATCCTCCTCCAAACTCCTGTTTGCTTTTGGTCCAGAATTAGAAGAAAGCTCCAGTCAAGTGAGACACTGAGCATCTGCACATATCCGCAGAGGCCGCAGGCTGGCCCAGTAAAGATTCTGCCCGGCACCAAGTGAACCCCACATCAGAGACCCTTGGGGGAGCCAGGGACCCACATGTCCTCCTGAAGGGCTATGTATCATCTGGGAGTCTCCCCCATTCACATGACAACTTGCAAGGAGCGGAGAGTCAACCAGATACTGGACAATTTGAAGAGTAAGGTTCCATTTCCACTGCAATTGCTGGAAAAAATTTTATGAACCCACAAGAAGAGCCACACTTAGAAGGGGTAGCCGATAAAATGCAGACTTTATTTCCCCCCAAATTCAGAGCAGATTGAAAGCTACCAGTCCCAGCCCTAGAGGAGCCCACAGGAGCCACCTGGCTGCCTTAAAGCTCACCCACTCATCCCAACCTGGTTCTTCATAGGACCTGGATATGTGGGCGAATGCCAATTTTTACGTCTGTTTTAAATATATATTGCCATTAAAAAGGTCTTAAATATAAAAAAAAATTCACCGATGACAACAGAAGTACTCGTGCTTTTAGAACGGAAACATCTTAAAATAAGAACAATGCATATTTATGACGACACATCGCAGTTATAAATGTTCTAACCTGACTCTATTAAAGATGTGTGAAATAGAAATGCCTTGTAAGTTTGAGGATGACAAAGTCAAACAGATAGCACCACTGGCAACATTTAAGAGCTCACAAACTGACCACTATTTAATACTTCGCAACTATTCCTGAAGATTCTATTTTGAAGTGACCAGTAAAATAGTTCAGAAAAGAAGAACCATCTCCTAAAAGGCAAAAGATACGTATTCTTTGCTCCTATTCAGAAGGTCCAATTTCCTGAGCTAAAAACCCCCGCCAAAAGTAGATTAGTCTTTTCTGAGTCAAACAACTTTTCATTTCTTCAAAACCAGGGTTGATTGAGAAGACAAGCGACAAAAATTACAACAGCTGCTAGGCAGCAGGCTCCACAACATGGGACAAAATAGACACGAAATGACAAACCTCTAAATAGACTGGGTCCTTATCAAAGACTAATCAAACTTGACCCGTCGACACGATTCCACATTACCATACTAAATATTCCAAGCGCCTGCCATTTGAGAACTTAATCTGGAAATTTACTGAGCAAATTTGGCTGTCCCAAGATGTCACGTCTACTCTAAAACCATCCTACTGGGGTAGAGTTGCCCATTCTGTTATGAATGGAGCCCATGGGGAATATGGCTTATGTGTGGCCAACCCAAGATGACACCATCATCTTGCTGTTGAGCTTAGACATACAGTGAAGAACAGGACTTGGACACTTTCAGAAAATGGTGCCAAGTCAAGAGGTTCCAAAAACATCATCGAAGGTCAAAAACTAAGAGTCTTCAAGTCTCCATTCGATGACTTGCTATGAACAAAACACCCGGGTCAGCAGAACACTATAAACAATTTAAGGCCCAAGTCACCACCCAGGCTATGCCAGACAATTCATTCACAGGACCTGGTTTTGTCCAAAAGCATGACTCCGTCCCGGACTTTAACTACTTAGAGATGCCTGGTGAGGCGCTGTCCCCCAAAAATGTGGCTTCTTACCTAATGAACCTGGTAAGTCCTCCAGGACAGGGCTTATCAAACCTGCCTGCCCAACTGAATTACCTAAGGAACTACTTTTTTTAAAATAAACACATTCATCTGGGGCAGCCTGGGTTGCTCAGTCATTAAGTGTCTGCCTTCGGCTCAGGTCATGATCCCAGGGTCCTGAGTTCGAGCCCCACATCAGGCTCCCTGCTCAGCAGGAAGCCTGCTTCTCCCTCTCCCACTCCCCCTGCTTGTGTTCCCTCTTAGGCTGTGTCTGTCTCTGTTAAATAAATAAAATCCTTGAAATAAAATAAAATAAGCACATTCAGAAAAAAAAAATGAGTGCCTACTATGTGTCAAGCACTGTTCTAGATACTAAAAAAACAGCAGAGACTATAACAAACAAATCTCTGGCCTCCATGGGGCTGGAGTTCTAGTGGCATCAACAAGAGTAAACATGAAACAGACTGAAAGGGTAAAGTGTGTCTCACTCCCATCCCAACCATTCAGGGAGCCTGTTAAAAATTCCAGGGACGCTGGGTGAGGTGCAGAAATGTGCATTTTTAGGGAGCACTCCAGGTGATTCTGAAGCAGCTAGCACAGTGCTGATGAAGGTGTAGAGACAAAGCGGTTCCTGGAATCCATCCACCAGATGAAAAGTTTCTACAGCAGAGGAGCCCTGAATCCAGCCGACACTCCTGCAGCTTGCGGTTTTCTTCAGTGACAACCTGGACACGACAGGACCTGCCTACCATGCCAGGATCACCGGCAACAAAGGGCTGGAAAGGAACCGGTCCATTGGTCCATCAGCATAGAGGAAACCATCCCGCACAGAAGGATGCTCGGGGTCCCTGCCCACATCGAGCAGCTGCAGGTCACCCGAACGGCAATCACCGAGGCACAGTAATCAAAGGCCGGGGAGCCAGGAGGAGGAAAGAGCCTAAACAATGCGATCACCCTGCAGATGGTGGAGAAGGCCCAGCAGCTGACAGACAAGCCTGGCTTGGAGCTATAACGGACTTGCTCTTTTAAAAGCAAAGGCATTCAGGCCAACAGAGACAAACCCTGCTAATGGCACAGCTGCAGATGCTAATTAAAGGGCAAATCTTACATGGGTTCGGTTTTGGAAGGAGCAGCGGCTTCTCTGCGGGTGATCGCATCTACGCCCCCAAGAACAGGGACGCCAGTGCCCATCAGTTGTGCGGCATTCAAAACAAAGGACAAGGCTGTGTGTGTGTGTGTGTACCACATGCACATCCGTACAGACTTGCATGCACACATATCCATATGCGGGGAGGGGGTGAGTAGCTAATAGTTCTTGTACTCTACTCCAATTTGCACGGGGTGTCATTAGAGACCCGCTGTGCTGGCCACCCCTCTAGCAGCGTATCCTTGAAATGCTTGCACTACAATCAGCATGCCTGAAAGTACCATGGAAATGTAACAATGCTATTGGCATCGTTCTCTGCCCTGCGCCGTGTTCCTGATCTTTGGCATTGGGGAGGAAGGAAGGGATCCTCGAAGCGGAGTGGTCCCTGGCAGAGACCCTAAATTATTCCTCTTGAAGGACAAGGTCACCAAGAGAAAAGAAGAGAAGACCCTTTGTTTCAGAAAATACAAATCCCAGCCTGACTCATCCGTCTATTCAAAAGATCCTCACTGAGTGTGGAATCATCCAGAGCCTTGGCAAGACACAGATAGCACACTCAAACCAGGCAACTGAGGACAGGGTTAATGAAGCACCCTGCGCTGGTGAAGAATCCCCGGGCCAGTTAACAGCAGGGGAATAGGTACCACTCCTTGACCTCAAAGAGTCAAGGGCAAGAAACAGAATCTCAGGATCTTCACTACTGCAGAAGGAACGAAAGGAAGAGTGGTACCCAGAAATGAGCTGTAGCTATAGCCACAGGACCAGTGTTTTCTATGTGTGGTTCCCCAGACCAGCACCTGCAGCTGGGACCTGGTTGCAAAATCTTGGGCCCCATCCTAGACTTACTAAACCAGAAACTGTGATCGTGGAACCAAGCGAACTGGAACAACGGAATGGAATTGTGACTCTTAAAACTCTAAACACATTCACTTGAAATATGCCTCCAAACAGCAGGACACAAAAAAACAACCGTTTTGAAGACGTAAAGGACCGCCCCACCCCCCCCCCAGGGCAATAACACACTGGGCAAATGACCTGGGGTCAATCAGAGGCATCAATATCTCACTTCGCTAATGAGAACGTTGAAACCAAAAAGGCCAATGACTCCGGAGAGACCAACCAAGGAACAGTAATAAAACAAGAACCTATATTCTAGCAACAGCTTCCTTCCGACGGGCAGCCAGCTCCCAAACAACATGTGAACATGCTGGTGAGTTTTGAGACGTTCCTGAAAACTGGATAATCTTATCCGAGAGATCAAAACAGCACATGTCTCACTGTCAAAACTATGATAAGCTGCCACATTTCACTAAAATAAACAATGAGGTTCTAGTTGTTAACTCTCTCCAGGCTCCCAGTCACAGCACAGGCTGCTGTTTATGCAGGCCACGAGGTCACTGCCTAGAAAGCACTAACCTCCAGATTGTTCCTACACCGGAAGGAAATACCCAGCATGTGACTGCGCGACCTTCGGTGGAAAGCGAGACAGGAAATACAAAGAACTGATGGCAAGTAGGACCTCAGGGCCAGGGTCAGACTGGCAGTGCTCTGGGGTGTAAGAGTGTCATGTAATGGGTACAGGAGATGTATCTAGGGGGTCTGGCTTCAAAACCCAGATCTATCTTTTATTACCCGCAAAACAGACTATTACTTGCCCCCTCCAAGTCCACTCTTCCATGGATTCCATTGGCCATGCAGCTAGCTGGCACAGAAATGAGGGCATGTGATGAAGTTCTGGTCAACAAAATAGGAGAGGAAATGATGGGTCCCAATTCCATACCATGTTATGTGAAAGGAGTTTTCTTGTTGTGCTCTCCACCCCTTTCTCCTGCCAGCCAGGGGGAACAAGAACATCAAATGCCCAACTCCAACCATGTCAAGGGGACAACATCCTAAGGGATAAGGAGCCATAAGATAGAAGGAACCTGGGTCCCTGAATTATCACATACAACAGACCTGCTCCATCGGTCTGGGCTGGGTTTTTGTTCTTTTTACTATAGTAGCTTAACCTATACCTTAATTAATACATCCTATGTGCAACTGAGGAAGAAAAATTTGGAACGAACAGAGAGAAGTTAATATAAGGCCACTGTAAGGAAAGAAGATTCATAGGTCAGTTATAGGCTCAGAGCAAGGGCAGCCTGAAAAGACCCACAGCATAAGAGCAAAATAAGTCAATCAGAGAAAGAAAATTATCATATGATCTCCCTGATATGAGGAATCTGAGAGGCAAAGTGGGGGGTTTGGGGGGAAGGAAAGTAAAAAAAATGAAATAAGATGGGATCGGGAGGGAGACAAACCATAAGACACTCTTAACCTCACAAAACAAATTGAGGGTTGCTGGGGGGAGGTGGGAATGGAGAGGGGGGTTGCGTTATGGACACTGGGGAGGGTATATGCTATGGTGAGTGCTGTGAAGCGTGTAAGCCTGACAATACACAGACCTGTACTGGGGCAAATAATACATTATATGTAAATTTTTTTTAAAAAGAAAAAAAAGACCCACAGCATGGAAAACATCAGTACAAAGCCAGCAACCTTTAAGAATCTCACAAAGCATTTAGATGCAACAATACTACATATAATGAGTTGCAAAACAATGTTTTCTTTGTAAAGATCAGCTCCTTCCTGGAAGGACACTGGTGAAGGCATCTGTTATATGGAACTGAACAGATTTCATCATGAACCAGATCAACAAAGCGCTGTTTCTATGGGCTGCCTGCCAGAATACAGAACTAGCCTTGTTATATAGAACCAGACATTAACAATACAATGGGCTTCATTACAATTTTCTATATGCCAGAAATTGGCAAGCCAGTTTCATTGGTATGTAATGACAAATAGGAAATTTTTAACCATCAAATTTCAAAGGGATCCAAGTTCAATTTCCTTGCATTGCACTCCCAATTTTGAAAATCCCAATGGATCTAACTGGAATTACATACTTTAGAGAATAAAATTTACACTCTTAATGTGTCATTTCCATAACACAATAAGTTAATCTGTATGTAAATCAATTTCTATGAAATTAATCATATGTTCTTCCAATAAATGCTTCTTAAGCATTTACTTAGAGAAGCCTACTGGAAGCAAGGGAAACATAATCCCTCCCTCCGTGGAGGGAGTAGCCTGGTGGGGGAGCCCAACACCCACCCATGAAGAGGAGGTACAGGGTGCTAGGAGTCCACAGCCAGAAGGGCATCCCTCCCACAATTACAGGGGTCAGAAAGAGTTTCTGGAAGAAGTGACATCTGGTCCAAGCTCAGAAGGAGAAAAAGGAGTTAGCCAGGGAAATAGGGAAAGAGGGAATGGCATGGAGAAAGGTCAGAGGCCAGTTCAAAGGACCAAAGGAAGTTCAAGATGAATGTAAAGTGCAAGGAGAGGGGTGCCGACGTGGCTCAGTCAGTTAAGTATCTGGCTCTTGGATTCACATCGTGATCTCAGGGTTGGGGGATCAAGCCCAGTATCAGGCTCCACAGGCTCCACACTGAGCATTGAGCTGCTTAAGAGTTTCTCTTCCCTGGGGTGCCCGCGTGGCTCAGTCAGTTAGGCATCCGAATCTTGATTTTGGCTCAGGTCATGAGCTCGGGGTGTGGGATCAAGGCCCACAATGGGCTCTGTGCCCCCTCTCTCTCTCCTCTCCTTCTCCCCCAGCCCCACCCCCAGCAAAATAAATAAATAAATCTTTAAAAATTAAAAAAATATATATTCTCTCTTCCTCCTCCTCTGTCCCTCCTCCTGCCCCCAGTTCTCACAATCTCTTAAAATATAAAAGTTAATTAATTAAAATCAAAGGAGAGGAAAGGTAAGCAACAAGACTGGCGGTATATATGAAAAAGGCCTTGTAAACCACATGGAAGAGTCTGGATTTCATCCAGAGGGCAGCAGGGAGTCTTAAAGGGTTTTAACAGCTGATGACTTGGCTGCAGTGTGTAGAAGACCTGGGGGAAGGGCAAGACAGATGGCAGGGAGAACACTTAGGAGGTTACTGCAGTAATGCAGACAAAAGAAATGGCGGCCAGAACTCACAGGGGAGAAGCAAGAATGGAGAGAAGAGAGAGCTTTGAGAAATATATAGGACACCAAATCCGATTTCTTTTATTCATTGATTTTTAAATGTATCTTCAATTACACTGCATTTGCATTACAAATGAATGGTTAACTGCCAGGGAGTTTAGGATGATTTGTATGCTTTCCCCGAATTTCAAAGGTTTGGTGATCTGTAAGGAGTTAACAGGTACAGTGGGATTCCAGAACTTCATGATGCCGATATAGACCTACAGTCCTCTTGTGACAGAATGTACTTCCAGACTTAGAGATGTTGAGATTTTAGAAAGAAAAAATGGTGTGTATACTTTATATTATGTAACACCCTCGGGTAGGGCTTGGGATATCACCCTGTAATCAAATGCATTCACAATTTTGAGGCAAAATGTATGAAAAGTCACACTAAATGGAATGAAGATGAGATTCAGGTCAGGTTTTGCTACAGAGTTCACGTCAAGTTTTGCTGCCAAATAGTAACAAAAGAACTTGAGGTTATTCAGAACTCTGGGTATTTCGGAATTGTAGATAAGGCATGGTGGATCTATAATCGTATCTTAGTTCCTATGCTGAGTTTGGATATTTATGAGAAAACTGTGCCCTTAGCAAGCATTTTACTCCAAATTACCAGCGTACTTGAGAAGAGAATGCAGACAAGGAAACAATTACAAGATCCCATCAGCGATACCCAACAGAGCTACTAAAGAAAGGTATAAAAATGTCATTATAACCAGGTATCAATGTGCTGAGGCAACTGGAATTCTAGAAAACAGCTGTTTTAAGAGCATTCCTATCTTGTAAGATGGCGGCTGGAAAACCAGAGAAGATGGACATTAAGCTCAAAATGCTGATGTCAGTGGTGAAATCCAGATTGAAACCCCACAGCCAAAAGGCCCAAAAAAGGAAGCTTCCTGCCCCTGGGAGATGTCTTAGCAGAGGAGCAGCTGACACTCCCAATCCACGAGATACTCCAACAAGGCTGTATCTAAGAGGAAGTCCATAGCAGCGAATTCCACAATTAAAAAGAAAGGGAAGTTCCACCACTGGGACAAAACCAATTGGCAGGGATAAAAAATGGCGGCCCCCAAAAGATTAAAATTTTTGAAATGACCCAGTATTACCCTCTTGAAGATGCACTTTGAAAAGTGTTGTGCCATGAAGAACAAAAATAGAAACAAAAGCTACTAGTCAACACGAAGGAAACTATGAGTCAGTAACACTGCCAGGGCCCCTCCAGTCATCCTCATTGGCCACCATGGAGACAAGCAGTGAGCTCCTTGAAGCCACTGGGCAGTGGCTTGACCAGCAGTTGTCATCAGTTACACAGAATGCTCAGAACTGGTTATCACCTCTACCAAAACGGACTTAAGAGTCCCAAGGCATCTCAATAATACTGACTCCGAAGAGAAGGCATGAGCCTGGGCCTTACGAAGACGAGGCCTTCAACCCAGATGAAGAGGAACACAAGCTTATAGGTCGGCGCGAGGCAAACCAGAAAACTGTGGACTCTCAACTTTTGCCAAAAATCGGGGCCCTTGCTAGTTCCAGGACTTCCCGTGTTCTGTGCTGTCTTGAACACAAAAAGGATTGTTTGCAGAGCTGAAGTTAAAACATCCAAAACAACACTAACATACAAATAAATCCCTGCTGTTTCAAGGGATCTTCTTTTCTGAGAGCTAATGAAGAAGTCTGTTAATACGCCCAAACATGAGGGACTCTAGAAGACACAGAGAGCACAAGGCAAATGTTGTGTATGCAAGACAGATCCTAGAATGCCAATGAGCCTAAAACACCCCAAGGTCAGTTATGAAGGTCAGGAATCCAAGCCCCATATCTCAAGGAAGGAAAGGTTCGAAGACAATATTTAAGGAAAGGAAGCTTCAGGCCTAAACAGCAGGTACAGTGTTGGTCCTCAAGGAGCGTGTGGTTAGTTAGTGCAAGGCCAGTCTCCCAACACATCTGTATGAAAACATCCTGCTCAGAAGGCTGGGTAGAGCTTGGGGGCAAAGGGGTCTTCTCTACCCAGCACTGGGTTCTCAACTGATATGAAACCACACTAATCACTGTTTATTATAGGTCAGAAATAAATGCAATAAAGCCCCCCAAAATGATCCCATGGAAGTTCAAGGTAAATACCCTTCTCTCTTTTGTGAGTCTCTATAAAAGATCCTCTCCATTCAACGTAATAAGATAGTCTTGTTTGAAGGGCTGAATCAGGAACAAAAATTGTTTCTGGGATACATTTTTTTTTTTCTTTAGAAATCTAAACCCCCAAGAACCTAAACAGGGCCCCAAAATGGATTTTAGCCTTGTATACGTTATGTTACACATACATCAGAAATACTATGGCATTGTTCAAAAGAATGAGGCAGATCTGGGGGAGGTGGGTAAGGAGGTGGGGTAACTGGGTGTTGGTCATTAAGGAGGGCATGTGATGTCATGAGCACTGGGTGTTATACGCAACTGATGAATCACTGACCTCTACCTCTGAAACTAATAATACATTGTATGTTAATTAATTGAATGTAAACAAAAAATAATTTAAGAAAAGAAAGCTGCAGAAGGGAGGCAGTTCCCCTTCCCAAATTCATTTACAAGTAACTACAAAATTCTATAACTACCGTCTGAATCACATCTAACACTCAAATGTTTAATAATACCAAAGCACTGAACAAGGTGTGACGTGCCGCCATGTGTCACACTGCCACAGACAAAGGCACAAATAAATATCAGAGGTAACAAAATACTGACTAATTTTAAAAGAATAAAAAAAAAAAGGAGGCAGATGTGTATGTGTATGTGCTGACATGGAAAGATGTTGGGGGTAAATTGCTGAAAGGCAAAAAGCAAGCTGAAGAGCAGAGTAGAGAGTAATATACAATTTCGTAAAACAAACTATATACATGTGTTATAAATGCAGACACAGAAATATTTTTTCCATTAGGGTCAGGAAAAACATACATAACCATCAATACGTTTCCTTAAGGGAAAAGGATTAGAAAGAAAGGTAAAGAACATTCTCTTCTATTTCATACATTCTGCCGTGTTTGCATTTTCTTAAAATCACAATGTACTGGAGAGCCTGGATGGCTCAGTGAGTTAAAGCCTCTGCCTTCGACTCAGGTCATGGTCCCAGGGTCCTCGGATCGAGCCCCACATCGGGCTCTCTGCTCAGCGGGAAGCCTGCTTCCCCCCAGCCTCTCTGCCTGCCTCTCTGCCTACTTGTGATCTCTGTCAAATAAATAAATAAAATCTAAAAAAAAAAAAAAAAATCACAATGTACTCAGTTTTTAAAAATTAAAAGTTAATGACTTTCACTAGGTTTAGTGGTGATCATCTCACAACACAGACAAATACTGAATCATTATGTTGTACACCTAAAACTAATAAGATATTATATGTCAATTATGACCCCCCAAAAAATTAAAGCAAGATTCTAGGCTATTAAAGGTTAAATCAGATTATTCTCAAATAATTGACTTCTCATTATTGCCCTTTAAACCACGGCTATAATACCCAACAAAGATGGGGCCATCTCTAAATGGACTGGCCATTAATCTTTAGGACAAAGAGAACAGGAAGATACCTCAAAGTCAGGAAAGCAACTCAACAGACCATATGGGCAAGACCCACATCCAGTTCTACATCTGCAATATCTGAGTGTCAGCCCTGGACTAATTCTAAAGAGATGGATGGAAAGACTCACCAGATAGAGGTTATTTTTGTCCTGAAAGGCGTACTGTAACTGGGGGATCCAAGGGCTTGTGCTCCGAGATAATATGTTCAGTTCTTCCTCAAAAAATGAAACCTAGGGGAAAAAAGAAACTCTTTAGACAATTACAATAGCATTGGGGCAGGGTAGGGAGAATGCCCTATCCTCTCTCTACAAGCCAAAACTGATGTCTCTATCTTAAAAAAAGAAAAACCATCCTTTAGCCCAGCACTCGACAAATTTCATTCATTTGCCTACTTTGCTCACCATTTTTGCCAGATCTGTATCTTATCTGCCTAATTATTGACTTAATGCCTCTCCTTAAAGTCAACTCACTTCTTTTAAATCTAAATGTCTTTTTCTCTTCTTCTTCTTCACCTCCACTCCCTGAACAACTCAGTCCTAAAGCCATTAGGTGGAGCAGAACAGGGTAAGCATCCGTGACAAGTGGAAGGGACAGAGGGCCACAGTGGCCCAGAACAGGGTGCCAGGCCCAAGCAGGGTGAGGAGGCAGTGGTCATGTATGGGGGCAGTCCAATATCGGGCCCACATAGGGTGAAGAAGGCATCCACGTGTAGGGAATGGCCTGGAACAGGGTATCTGAGCCCACCAATGGGAGAAGCGGCAACAAAGGAGACTGAATGCACACAGATGCATAAAATAAGCTAAATATTAGGGGAAGAGAAGAGAGCTACACACACAGAAAGGGTGAACACTAGAATAAACTCAGGGAAGTTGGATGGGATTCGGAGATATTGGTGTGAACACACAGCTGAAACAGAGAAATAAATATAAACGTAAATGTGTGTGTGTGCATGTGTGTGTGCGCACACGAGGAGGTAGGTGTATTTAGTACATGTACGTGTATTCCCTGGCTTTGTCCACTGAAAGGGGTCTGGAAGCAGTGGCACCCCAACAGCAATAAGGGCACCTAGTGCCCAGATCTTGGCTTCCAAATACCCTCTTACACTGAAAGTTATTGCTTGTCTTTGAGAAGTAACTGATTCCAAGGGTGGGGAAGGCAAGAGCCTGAACCTCTTGTACCAGAAAGCAAGAGACAACTCAAAGATGGGGATGTGTCAAAAGACGCAAAAACCAACCTAAAGAGACTCTCATGGCCCAACTTAGAGGACAGGTGGAGTATAAAAATACATAATGACAATAATGGCTTGTAACTCACTGACTTAAGCAGGAAAATGCAAATCCACACAGCTATAAATTAATAAATTGAAAGTTATATGAGGAACAGGTGCTTCCACAGTTTGAAAGTACCTCCCTATGGAATACTAACGTAATGACAAAGCAGAAGGGGGTGACCCCACAGTGAAGCATGGCAGATACGTAAGTGAGGGTCAACATGAACATGACAAACTGAAACAAAGTGGCCCACTGGGAGGCATCTCGTCTGTGGCATTCCTGCCAAAGACCTAGCACCTGAACCTGAGCAACGTTGGACATATCTATATTTTACAAAATAACTGGGTCTGTGATCTTCAGAATCGCCAAGGTCATGAGAGTCCAGGGAAAACTGAGAAGCTGGCCCAGATTGAAAAAGACTAAAAAGACAGGACAACTAAATGCTATGTGAGATCCTGAGCTGGACCTCTTTGTTCTAGAGGAACATGGAATGGCCAGTAGAGCATGAACGGGGTCTGAGGATTAGACAGTGGTAAGGCACATGGTAATGTATTAGACAGTGGTAATGTAGTTTCTTTCCTGATATTGATGGCTGTACCGTGGTTCACAGTAGAGTATCCTTATTGTAGGAAATGCAAACTGAAGTCTTCAGAGGTAATGGGGCATTGAGTTGGCAAAAGATTTTCAAACGGCTCAGGAAGAAAAAAGTTGTTCGTACTTTCTGTTAGTTTTCCAGGTCAGCTTGGCTGGGCTATACCACCCAGCTATTCGATCAAACACGAACCTAGGCATTCCTGGAGAACAACAACCCAACTCCTGTAATCTCCTGTACCTGATATGTGGCCCTTCTCCTTTTCTAGCACATAAAAGGTGGCAGAGAGGCACCTGGGTGGCTCAGAGGGTTAAAGCCTCTGCCTTCAGCTCAGGTCATGATCTCAAGGTCCTGGGATCGGGTTCTCTGACCAGCAGGGAGCCTGCTTCCCTCTCTCTCTGCCTGCCTGCCTCTCTGCCTACTTGTGATCTCTGTCAAATAAATAAATAAAATCTTAAAAAAAAAAAAAAAAAAAAAGTGTACAGTGAAGTTTGGCCGAACTGAAAAGCCTACATCTTTACTTGCTAGCCACAGACTCTTCATCTGATCCCTGAAGCTTCAGTTAAAATAAATGGTCTCTGAGGACTCTTCTGGTTCTCACCAAGCCCTGGGCAGCTATGCTGGCTCTCCTAAGTGATCTTCCTTACAGGATGTTACCTCTTCTGTCTCCTTCTTTGGCATCTCCTTTCCCTCACTCCTGGTGTTGGTTTTTCTCTTCTCATGCCCTAAATTCCAAAACCTTGCCATGGCTCAGTTAAAGACTCTACTTTCCTTCATATTCACTGTCTTAAGGAATGGTTGGGTAGCTTTCATTAGCTCCTGTGTGTATCTGATTGTAAAAACCCCCAGCCCACACACGGCACCTGGGCGGTTCAGTTGGTTAAGCCTCTACCTCTCAGTCTTGATCTCAGGGTTGGGGGTTCAAGCCCCGCACTGAGCTCCACACCTGGCGTGGAGCCTACTTTAAAAAAAAATTAAACAAAAAAATAATAATAATAATAAAATTAAAAAACTAAAAATTAAAAACCCCCAGCCCACACCTCACACAGGGTCATTGCAAGTCATTCACCTGAAGGAAGGAACACCTAGAACATCTCTATTGCTTGCCTGCAGTACAATAGATCGGATTGTTTTCTTTTTACATGCACCACTTCCCATCTACCACAAACACTGCAAGGTCAGGGCTACATTTAATGCCTCTTCTCAAGGACCTAGAAGCACAGCACACAGAACAGGTGCTTGGTCAGTGTGTCCTGATGATAGATGGTGGCTTAGGTATTGGGAGCTTGAGTGAGCATCTTCCATTCCCCCCCCCTTCCAAATGATTTGCAACGTCTTCCATTCCCCCCCTTCCAAATGATTTGCAACGTCTTCCATTCCCCCCTTTCCAAATGATTTGCAACGTCCTGTCATTTCTCATTTTGGTGAAGTCACTCACATTTCACTTCTAAACACAGGCTACATCATTCCTGGACTGACAAGCAGCCTCCCGCCCTCCACTGCTCCTTTGACTGGAGGCCACACAAAGTCACCGAGTCCTCAGACTCCGATCCCAACCTCGTCCTTCCAAAAGTGTAACACCAATCCCCAACCGCCTCACAAAGTGAACAGCCATTCCGAAAAACAGTTCTTCAGGGAATGGGGAGTTACCATTAAAAGATACAGAGTTTCTAGGTGGGATGATGAGAAAGTTCTAGAAAGAGAGAGTGGTTACGGTTGCAGGCAACATTGTAAATGCACTTAAGACCAGTGAATTGTACCTTAAAAAGGATTAAAACAGTAAATGTTATGTTATGTATATTTTGTCACAATTTAAAAAAAAAAGGTTCTTCCGATTTCCCACAGATGACCCCCTCCCCAACCAAATGTCTCATTTCTCCCCATTTCCTTGTCCATCTGTTCTAAACCACTAAGAAGGGGGGTGGGGAAGACATGCGCGCGTACACACGCACACATATATCTGTATAGAATTCTAGTACTCATTCCTCCAAAACACACACACACACACTTCCACCTGCCACACTCCCGTCATGCCTCTCTCCCCAGAACCTACATTCCCTCTCAGTGGTGTGAACCTCCCCTGACTGTCCCTGGCTCACCCACATCTCTCCTCACTCCACATTTGGTGAATTTGCTCCCTGCTCTCCCTTCTGCGATGCTTTGGCTGCTGAACGCGCTTTATACATCTGCATTTTTCCTCCACTTTCCAAAGTTGTTTTTAAAGCCTGTAACTAACAGCCATGGAGCTCCAATTCCTTCTGCAGCCTTCCCACGGAGCTGGGTACATTATCGGACCCACGATGTGCGCTCGGACGTCTGTAACTAATAAACTGCTCTGAACACCAAGGCTGATGACTGTCTCTCTAGCAACCCGGCAAATGAATCAATATGTCTGGAGCAGAAGCCTTGTTCAAAGAAAGAAAAATACCACGATCAGAAAGAGAAGTTCCTACCTACCTTTAAACAAGCAATACCCTAGCCACAGAGTAATTGTATTTCATTTCCTCAAAAGCCTGTTTAAAAATCAAATACATATGCCCACAGCACAAATAAAGAAAATGTGTCCCAAAGCGAATGCTGGCTAACCCCTCAAGATGCATATCTCGAAATCCCCAGTGGACGGTCATGAAAGGTCATCTTAAATTTATTAGTTAAAAGGCCATGTTGATTCTGAACAAAATACAACAAGAGAAACGTGATAAAGAAATCAAGGGGAGCTTTTGAGCCTTCAAAATGAGTCAATATCTGTTCAAGAAGAAAAGCTGAGAATGTGAGAGAGCTTTCTGCAACCAGAGAGAGAATCACCGGGGAAATCTTGGGGGATCCCAGATGCCAATTTCGCAGATCATCACCTCTGCAGTGAACATTCTGGCACAGAAAGGGGAAAGGGCGTGGTGTTAAAATGCTCCTACCTGCTCTTGGGCCAACAAGGTCTTCTTCTTCATGACTTTCATGGCATAGATGTCCCCGGTGGCTCGCTCCCTTACCACCTGCACTTCAGCAAAGTGACCACAGCCCACAAGACTTCGGACTTCAAAGTCCTTGGCTGAAGGCTGGAGCTCCTGTAACTCAGCTATGGTGTCGGAATCTGCAAGAGATGGAAGAGTTGCTCCCAGTTAAGGAAAGCATTTCACATACACGCATCTTTATGAAAGAAAAAAAAAGAAAGAAAGAAAGGAAAAAGTGTTCCTATGTGTTCCCTCATTGTCAAAAGACATTTAGTCACTTTCTCATCCGTCATGAATAATTATAAAATCAGCACAAAAGTGTTTTTATATGTTAAGTTAAAATTAAGGGCTCCAGAAATTCCAAAGCAGTTTCCATGGTAGCTATAATTTGAATCCTGTAGACTCAGAAAATAGGAGGAGAACATAAATCATGCTTTTCTTCCTCCTCTCTGAAGGCTGCAGGGCAGTGTTCGGTCAAACATGTTTATTAGCACTTAGACTGGCTTATCATGTGACACAGGCAACATGAGTCCCATCTCAATCCACTCTGGAGCTGACTTCCAGATCATTCTATGCTCGGTGTGTTCTGCACAGTTTTATCCCAGTAACCTAGGTTTTATCCCACTATCCCATCTCCCTTGGGTGCTATGAGAACTGCCTCCTCTTCCTTAATATACAGCAGTGCTACAAAAACAAACAAACAAATAAAAACAAACAGACAAGAAAATAAAATCAACCAACCAACCAACAAAATAAAGCCCTGACATTTGCTCTGCAGAGTTGGCAGGTCACACACCTGGAAGGGTTTACAACTATCTTTTTCTTAGCATATAGTCTTCCTCCTTTTCCAAGTGCAGTCTCTCAGCAGTATCTTAGTCTGCTCAGGCTGTTACAACACAATGCCACAGATGAGGTGGCTTAAACAACAGGCATTTATTTCTTATGGTTCTGGAGTGTGGGAAGTCTGAGATCAAGGTGCTGGCAGATTGAAATCTTGGGGGGGAACCCACTTCCTGGCTTACAGAGAGCCACCTTCTTGCTATATCCTCACAAGATGGAGAGGGAGGGAACCCGGGTCTCTCTTCTTCGAAGGACAATAGTTCCACCACAAAGGCCCCAGCTTTATGACTTCATCTAAATCTAATTCCTTCCCAAAGGCTCCACCTTCAAATGCCACCATATTGGAAATTAGAGCCTCAACATTTGAATTTGCAGGGGGACACGAACATTCAGTCCATAACAGGTAGAGATCCACCACATAGTAGGGATTAAATGCATGGCAGATTTGGAATCGATGTTATATTTACCGACACTCTAAAAAACACAAAGTGGGGACATCACTGGATATGCAATGATTCTAAGGGTCTGAAAGAATGGAGCGGAATAGCCGTATCTGACTGGAAAATTCAATCCTTCACGTGATAGAGAAACTCCATATAGAGAAACGGGGGTTACACTCTGAAAGAAGACAACAGGAACACGTAATAATATTATCCTGGAGAATCCCTCAGAGAGGTGCCATGATGAAGACCAAGAGACTCTTGAACTCCCACATGGACACTAAAGTCGTTCGGGCACTAGAGCGGGTTGCCATGTCCATGGTTGGGCACCAGAGATAGCCAGGAGGCTACATTCTAGAGTTACACTCAGCTTGGTAAGTTATTCACATAATGAGAGGAAATGAGCCCAATGAAAGGGAAAATCATTTCATACCTATAGTTGTTGGGCATCAAACATATTGATAAATTAGCCAATGCAGTTTTAGTTGCTACCCATCCCCTTTCTTTGTGACATGGGTAGATCTGAATTTACTTGGATCAAAGGCACAAATGATGAACTCTACTGCACTGTGTACATTCCCACCCACAGACCACACCTCTCTCTTCAGCCAGTCACCCTGAAAACACCTCCCTTTGGTCCCTGGGGGAATCAAGCAAGAGTGCTGGGTAGATCCAAAGAAATTCACCATGACCACAGTAAAAAATAAATCTAAAATGCCTTTGTGGAGAATTCCATGAGCTGAAAGCTGCACAATATTTTCCTTTTGCCCTGACATTCCTGTGCCAAGTCCTGTCTTTCTTCCCTGCCCTTTTTCCAAGTTTCTTTCAGATCAGGTAGTTTTGAATGATAATTCCCCAAATATGCTGGTTTGCAACTTTCTGGGCTGAACCTGATTTTATTATTGTTTGCAATCAGCCTCTCGATTCTCTGCTGGGCCTTGGGTCCCTAGGTTGCTTATAGCATTTGTCCAACATAACTCTGGATCTGTGGCTGGAAACCACATTTCAATCATGTAAGCAGACAAACTGCTCCAGGCAAAACCACAAGGATAACCAGGATTCTGAGAAAATATTCCATATGCCTATGTCTTTTTCCAAAGGCTGTGGATTATTAAGGCGAACAGGTCAGATACTAAACTCAAGTGTAGGACAATTAAAAATAAACAAAAAAACAACAACAAAAAACACCCTCACAATGTCCCTTCATCCCAGCAGCTTCTGTGACTCCAAAACCACATCCCACTTCAGCCATGCACCCTGTTAATTAGAGTAGTTAAGGACTGAATACTGAGGTGGAAATGGGGACCCAAAGCACTGTAATGAAAATGCAATCAAAGCTCGGCCTTGTCAGATAAACATTTGGACCCAGGGGCAAAAGACAACACAGCTGAGTACAACCCTTCTTCTCCTGAAACTCAGTCAATTCAACATTTCAAATTTCTAGGAATTTGTCCTTCAAAGAAACGCTAGCAGATGTGCTGGAAAACAACACACAGAAGTATGCTCATCATGAGCACTACTTGCAACAGAAAAATAACCAGAAATGACCTAAAGGTCCAGGGGCACCCGTGTGGCTCAATCGGTTAAGTGTCTGCCTTCAGTTTGGGTCATAATCCCAGGGTCCTGGGATTGAGCCCCATGTCGGGCTCAGCATGGAGTCTGCTTGTCCCTCTCCTTCTGCCTCTGCCCCCAACTCATGCTCTCTCTCTCTCAAGTAACTAAAATCTAAGGAAGGGAGGGAGGGAGGGAGGGAGAGAGGGAGGGAGGGAAAAATAAATGACCTAAACATCCATCAACAGGAAAGTGGAATCAACCTAAAGTCCACCCACATAGAAGAATATTAGGCACATAAAGTAGCTGCATCTCCGTGAGAATATTCTTTAAGGACAGCGATTTTCTTCTGTTTTGATCACCACTGTAAATCCAGTCCCCCAAACAGAACCTGGCACAAAGCAAGTGCAAGGGTAAATATTTGTTGAGTAAATATATTGCTAAGTGAGCAAAGCTAGTAGCAAAATATTACAGACATACGATCCGTTTTGTGTAAAATGAAACGAGTGATGTTAGAACATACATGGAAAGGCCTGACTGATTGCTACAGCGGGTTGCCTGGTACACAGGAGTTCATTACACAGTATTCTCTTTACCTTGGGACACGCTTGAGAATTTCTATAATAAATTTATTATAAGAACCCCCTAAAATTGCATTATTATGCACCAAACTGGTAACAGTGGTTATCACAGACAGAGGAGATTTTGAGGGATAGTCTCTCACTCTGACCTTTAACTTTGTGTCCTGTTTATATTAGGAAGAAAAAATTCTTAATGTTAGAATTCACCTGTAAGTACTACAGTTGTGAACATACAGAAGCTCTTGCCTACAGTAAATGTCGCTGAAAGCGCATAGGAGCTCAGCTACTGTCAAATCAAAGAACAGTCCAATTTCAACAGTAATTAACACTTTGCATGTTTAATATCAGTTTGTTTATGCAAATTCTATAATACAATGCTTAAGGTTTTCCTACTTGTTCGCTTGGCAATACAGTCATTTGACCAATATTTACTGAACATCTACCATCTGCCAGACACGGTTTTAAGCACTGGGAATAGAGCAGTAATTAAGAAATAAAAATCTCTTCCCTGATTCCCAGATCCAGGTTCCTTGCTCCCTACCCTCCTTTGGCTCAAGGCTGGGACACCTCTTCAGGGCTATACTTTCGGTCTGGTTGTCCCCAACAGTCCCCAAAGAAAATCTCCATCTCTATGACAAGATGCAAGAAACTCCTGCAGTAGCAGCTGTTGGGCTCTTTTTTCCCATGTGAAAGTGAAGCTTACGTTCCAAAACAGAAACCCAAAAGAGGAAAAAAAAAAAAAACCCACACACACACACACACACACACACAACCAGCCATACTAATGTAATTACCCTTTTACAATCACAGCCTCTCGGCCTTACTCGCCAGGAAGCCTCTTCAAAAATACAAAACAATTCCTTGCAAGAGAATTCTATTAGAAAAACCTACATTTCGCTAAGCCTAAGTCCCCGGATTACTGAAGGAATTTAGAAGATCCACTACTTTAAAGTAACCAGAGGACAGGGGCACCTGGGTGACTCAGTTGATTAAACATCCGGACTCTGGATTTCAGCTCAGGTCATGATCTCCAGATCATGGGATCAAGCTCCCTGTCAGGCTCCTTGCTCAGTGGGGAGTTTGCTTGTGATTCTCTCTGCATCTTCTTGTGCTCATGCTCTCTCTAAATAGATACATAACATTTTTTAAAGAGTAAAAACTAAAAATAAAAAAAAAACCAGGGGGCCGACTCCAGACTGAAGAAGGTGCCTGTAGATGGCTTGATAAATTAGTCTGTCTCCCTATTTCCCCTCCCCTACCACTCCCTACTTAAAAATTTAAATACTCAAGAAAATAAGGTGGAAGTGTATTCAAACAGATATGGAATAAAGAAAAGGATCTGAGTACCTTTTAAAATTAAAGACATCCAACATATTAAATATATGTTGAGGTTGACAGCTACCATTATTGGGTTAACATTTATTATCTCTCATGTGTCAGGCAACATAAGCTTGGTCTTTGCCCTAATTCATTCAATCCCCGCACAGCCTTCTTAAATATTATTTTCCCCATCTTGCAGATAAGGACACAGAAGAGACGAGGTACAGGTAAATCACGAAGGTCATTGTGGTGGCCGTATGAGGATTTTAGCTACTCAAAACTCCCAGTTCTTTTGGATAGTTGCACATTCCCCCATTCCATGAGACCCAGGTGATCAGGGTGCCCTGAACCCCTGGGTACCCAGAGGAGGCCCATCACACTTCGCATCCTGGCCCCGTGCCTGCTCAAGGGGTAGGCAGATGACCCAGAGCAGACTTAGAGAAACGTTGCACAGGGCATGGTAGCCAGTCCCAAAGATGGTGCCCAATGAATCACACGCCTCCTAGAATTCACTTGTGTAGTTCTGGGGCACATGGAATCTGGGCGGCCCTATGACTCGCTTCAAACAGAATGAGGCCAAAGAGACCCTCCGTCCCTTCCATGCTTCAGCCCTAAGAAGTCCTGGCAGCTTCCACTTTAGTGCTTTTGAAAACCCTGAGCTGCCACGTAAGATGTCGATGTCTCTGCTAAAGGGACCAGATAGATCAGAGGTCAGCAACTTTTTGCTTGAAGGGCCAGAGAGTAAATAATTTTAGGCTTTGTAGGCCACGCAGTCGCAGACACCACGACTCCAAGGCCCCGTCATGAGAAAGCAGCCACGGAAAGTACATAAACAAATGGGCATGGCTAACACGGTCCATTAAAACTTTGTTTACAGGGCACCTGGATGGCTCAGTTGGTTAAGCGACTGTCTTCGGCTTGGGTCACGATCCCAGAGTCCTAGGATGGAGTCCTGCATCGGGTTCCCAGCTCCATGGGGAGTCTGCTTCTCCCTCTGACCTTCTCACCTCTCATGCTCTCTCTCACTGTCACTCTCTCAAATAAATAAATAAAATCTTAAAAAAAAAAAAGTTAAAAAAAAAACAACAAAAAACTTTGTTTACAAAACAAGTATCCCAGGCTGTTGTTGGCTGACCCTTGATGGAGAGACCACATGGAGAAGCCATATGAAGAGCAGGAGGCCCTGAGACTTCACAGAGACAGGGAAAGGCCCAGTCATCCCAGAGCCCCAGCTGAGTCCGGTCTTCCAGGCAACCTGCCAGTCACGGAGCAGCCATCTTGGACGTTCTAGACCAGGAGAGTCCCGGGTGCCTGCAATCTTAGCCACTCTTAGCCAGTCACATGGAGAGGAAAAATCCTCAGCTGAGCCCCATCAACCCGCAGATTCATGAGGTAACACAGCAATTACTGTTCGAGGCCACTATAGTTCCAGGGACTTGGTTACACATCAAGGTCATATAAGGAGGGTTTCTCATACTTGTCATTACTGAAATTTGGGGCCAGATATTTCTGTGCTGTGGTGGCTATTCTGTCATTGCAGGAAGCGTTAGCATTATCTCTGGCTTCACCCATTAGATGCCAGTAGCACCCTTCCCCTCCCCCCAAGCTGTGACAACCAAAAATATCTCCAGACGTTGCCAAGAGTCCAGAGGGGAGCAAAATCACCACTGGTTGAAAAACACTGATGTAAGGTAATCAAATACAAAACTGGGACACAGACATTAGCAGCTAACTGCCCCCCACAGGGCAGAGCTGATCTATACCTTTCATAGGCCCTAGGTATGTCTGCCTTCATCAGCCCCTTCCTCCGTTTAAAAAAAAAAAAAAAAAAAATCAAGGGGCGCCGGGGTGGCTCAGTCAGGTAAGCATCTGACTCTTGATCTCAGCTCAGGTCTTATTCTCAGGATTATGAGTTCAAGCCCTGGGTAGAGCTCCATGCTAGGTATGGAGCCTACTTGAGGAAAAAAAAAAAAACTACTTAAAAAAAAAGTCAAAAATTATATGGTGACACTGACATAAAGATGCATGTAACCCTAAATCATTATACATTATTACAGTCATATTTTTATCCCAAAATAAAATTAAACTAATGAAAAGTTCAATTTATTAAAATTAAATACTGTGGGCCCTAAGCACTGTGTTATGCCAGCTGGATTATCAGCTCTGAGTGGGTATAAGGATGGAACCAGAGGACATAATTTAAGACTCCGGATCCAGCCATACAGAAAGCTTAACCCAACCCTGGATTTCTCAGTTTTACTGAGCCATAAGTTCACTTTTTGGCCTAAGCTAGAGTTGAGTGTCTGTCACCTGCAACCGGGAGACCTGACTTACCTGACTCCCAACTGCAGCAGGTGGGAACTGACCTTGAAACTGGGTCTGTTTCCTCCCAGCAGACCACCGACCACTAACTCCTTCAGCCTCCTGCATCTCTGCAGTTTTGTCTAGCAGAAGACTTTTCAAGAAAAAGTTCTCCACACTTACACTTCCGGACAAAGTTGCTCACGTGCTTGATCTTCATCAGAGCAGGCTGACTGCATTCTCCGAAGAGAACGAAGAGGGCATCTAATATCCCTTCTCGGGAAAGCGGAGACATCTGCTGTTGAGTCAGAAAGGGTGGTTTCCCCTAAAAACAGCAAACAGCAGATGGAGACACTGTCAATAATGAAAAGCTTTGATCAATAACATCCACGCAGAGTAAATTACAAGCCACCAACTCTAACTGCTCACGACACATGCTAACAGCACAATTCTGGGGCTTCGTTCTTTAAAGCGACATCAATTGAGAGTCATTACATTATCGCTCCTAAGATTCCATTACTGTGGGTTCCTTCCACCAGCACCTGGGGAGGAAACTTCACAAGCATGCCATTAATAAGAAAAGGCCCTTTTTTCTTTCCTTTTCTTTTCTTTTTTCTTTTTTTTTTTTTTTTTCCAATTTTTGAGAGGGAGAGAGAGAATGAGCCAGGGTTGGGGGGACGGGAGGGAGGGTCAAAAGGAGAAGCAGATGCCCCGATGAGCAAGAACCACGCTCCCCTCTCCCCCCACAATGTGGGACTAGATCCCAGGACCCTGGGATCATGACCTGAGCCAAAGGCAGACACTTAATTGACTGAGCCGCCCAGGTGCCCAGAGTCCTTCTTTCTTAACAGTCTGAGGCTCATGGGAACACTTACCCTGGACCCTGCTGGTTCTGAAATATTTCCATGTCTCTACAACATGACACTGTGACTGCTACTTTTTTTGAGTGTGCCCAGAGGTTTGTTAATATAACCGTGGTTTCTTCCATTCACTCGAACAATCTAGAACAGTATGGACGGACTGACCATACTAAAGCTGAATTGATTCATAATCTGCACTGGCAGATTATAGCTAACCCACAGACAGGTTTTGTTGGGCCTGCAGCATTTAAAAGAATTTGAATTATCTGCCAACATTGAAAAATCAGGAAATTTCACCCAAAAGAGGGGTTGGAGTTTGGGAGTTCTCCTGAAACACTGGAGGATGGAGCCACATTGCCCCACATTCCTGCATAATGATGCTGAGCTGTGGCTGAGTGAGGCTGGCCCTCTGGGTAGTGAATGTGGTCTGCAGTTCATTGCAGACATGACTCCCGGTTTTCCATCTGGCCCATGTGACTCAGTCATAGTCACGGCCTGACCCCCAAAGACATGAGTTTGCTACCTCTGGTCTAGCACAATGATTTCCATGTGCCAGGCTATGGACTGTGTGGAGGCAACTCTGCAAAGGCCCGTGATTCTGTAGGTGCTTGCCACCACTCCCGTCAACAGCCAGCATCTGTTTCCTGTCCCCTTGAATCTGTGCTGTCTCCGTGACTTGCTTCAAGCAACACGCAGCACAAGTGACACTGTGAGGGCAGAGCTCTAAAGGAACGTAGCAGCTTCTGCTTTTGCTCTTTTGGGAAGCCAGTTGCCATGTAAAAAAGCCTAGGCTAGACCGGGGGTCAGCAAACTGTAACCCATTGGCCACTGTGGCGCCCCTCCCCGTCCATTTTTATAAATAAAGTTTTATTGGAACACAGCCATACCCATTCATTGACCTATTGTTTGTGGCTGCTTTTGTGCTATGATGGCAGAGATGAACAGCTACAGCTACCCCAGAGCCTAAAAACATTTATTATTTAGAGAAGAAAGTTACAAGGCCTGGATTAGACTACTGGTTAATGAAAGACCTCATAGAGAAGTCAGCTGGAGGAACACGGAGATGCCCCAGCCAGCAGTCAGCACCCAGATGTTCCAGCCCCAGCCAAGCTCCCAACACAATATGGCCCCTTCAGTGACCCCAGCTGATATCACAAGGTGGAACAAAAGAACTACATAGCTGAATCCAAACAACCCACAGAATCATAAGAAAAAATAAATCACTGCTGGTTTCAACTTTGTGAGTGGTTTTGCACGCAGCACCGGATACTAGAACTGAACCGGCTGGCTACATTTGAATCACCTGAAGATCTTAGCTGAAAAACAAGTCTCTGGTGCTATCCTGACCTACTGAACTAGAACTTTCCAGTTTGTCACTGAGAATCTATTAACAAGCTCACCAAGAGATTTAAGCCTCAGCCAGGTATGTGAGGCAGTGGGTCACAAGCCACCTTTCCCTTTAGTTATAGTTTTGCAACAAATTCTGAAAAATAGTAAGTCTTTGTTCATTTGATCTTTACTGAGTTCAGACTAACTAAAGCAACAGTTCCCACATACAGTACTGACACTTCACCAAGTGCTCAAGTCTGCCACAAAATGAGAAAAATTGAACACCACGTGATAAATGGTCTATAAAGATAAATACATTCAAATTTAAAGTGATCTGTAGGGGTGCCTGGTGGCTCAGTGGTTAAGGTTAAGCGGCTGCCTTCCGCTCAGTCATGACCCAGGGTCCTGGGATGGAACCCTGCATCCAGCTCTCTGCTCAGTGGGAAGACTGCTTCTCCCTCTCCCACTCCCCCTGCTTTGTATTTCCTCTCTCCCTGTCTCTCTGTCAAATAAATAAATAAAATCTTTAAAAAAAAAAAATAATCTTTTATTCTAAACTCATGTCCTTCCTCTGTTGGTGTTTCTTAAAAATGTCCCTTCTTTATGAAATGAAAGGACCAGAAAATAATGGGCTTTTCTCTATATCGGTTTTGTTACATCCTTCTTACATCCCTTACTTGGCAAAATAAAAAAGCCAATGTTGGCCTAACAAATATGTGAAATTTTCCTGGCTCAAAAAATCTAAATGTCTTCTGACCACTGACACAAAACTCGTTGGGAAGTCAAGTACGATGTTAAGTAGAAATTAAGACCCGGTCCAAAGTACTTCCCTGCATGGAAAACAAAATCACTACTCTATCTAAACCTCATTAAAACAGTATTATAGGGGCGCCTGGGTGGCTCAGTGGGTTAAAGCCTCTGCCTTCGGCTCAGGTCATGATCCCAGAGATCTGGGATGGAGCCCCGCATCGGGCTCTCTGCTCAGCAGGGAGCCTGCTTCCTCCTCTCTCTGCCTGCCTCTCTGCCTACTTGTGCTCTCTGTCTGTCAAATAAATAAATAAAATCTTTTTAAAAATAAATAAATAAAAATAAAACAGTATTATACAGGGAAAGACCAGTATCCATACCTGGTTAGGCAAATGTTAGGTGTATGCTACACTTGCACATAATAGCTTTCCTGGGGACAGGGAAGAACTTATCATGCAAAAAAGATGAACTGGGGATTTACCCACAACTCTTGCTGTATAATGACATTTAAATATAATACACACTTAACAAATTCTAACACATGCTGGCAGTCTTGCCAATGGTTACATGCCTTCTGTTGTCAGAATAAAATTGGAGCCTGGCTCTGTCATTTACACGCTACATGATCCTGAGCAAGTCCTTGCTTCCCTCAATATCTGTCTCTTCCCTTTTTTTTTTTTTTTAAGATTTTATTTATTTATTTGACAGACAGATCACAAGTAGGCAGAGAAGCAAGCAGAGAGAGAGGGGGGAAGCAGGTTCCCTGCTGAGCAGAGAGCCCGATGGGGGACTCGATCCCAGGACCCTGGGATCATGACCTGAGCCGAAGGCAGAGGCTTTAACCCTCTGAGCCACCCAGGCGCCCCTTTCTCTTTCTTTTTAAAATGTAAATATGAAAAATCCTCACATCTGTTACGGAGCTGAAGTGAGATAATCAGGAGCATGCTGGCTCTGTACCCAGCACATTAGAAGCCACAATTATTACATAAGGAGCACATTATATGCCTTTAGCCAATTTTATAATAAGTCAAAAAAGTTTTGGAATAAAACCTAAAGGGGATAAAACACGGCAGCACTCCGGTCAGCTAGCTAGCATTAGGAACAAATTATTCATTTGTGAGAAATGTCTCATGACTTAAAATGGCGACAGAAGTGGTCCCACAGAACAACCAACCTAAGCTTTCAATCTGTTTCCATTCTGATCTGTTTGAACATTCCTCACTACCAGTATTTGGGGCGGCAGGGGCGTGGGGGAGTAACTAAGAAAATATCAGTATTTACCATACAGGTATCCTTGCATAAATACCTTCCTAAATATAATTACTCCTAAGCCAACATAAATTTATCATTTTTTTTAAAGATTTTATTTATTCATTTGAGAGAGAGAGAGATGACAAGTAGGCAGAGAGGCAGGCAGAGAGAGAGAGGGAAGCAGGCTCCCCGCAGAGAGCCCGATGTGGGACCCAATCCCAGAACCCTGGTATCATGACCCGAGCTGAAGGCAGAGGTTTTAACTCACTGAGCCACCCAGGCGCCCCTAAATTTATCATTATTATAACTAGTATTATTTCTACACTTAGCATTAATAATAGTTAGCATTTATAACCAATGGTTTACCAAGAGCTAAGCAAGAAGCTAAGTGCTTTACGTAAGTATCTCATTTCATCCTCATAATAACCCTGTGAATTTGGTGCCATAACCTCTATTTGAAAGAGTGGCAAATGGATGCAGAGAAGGCAACTGAGTCACCCAAGGTAAAACAGCCAACAAGGGCTGAGGCCAGGATTCAAACCCAAATCCTTACCACTATCTGGATTGTTCCCCTGACTTGTGGTTACATAAGTCAAACAAAGATCTCTACATCAACAATGTTTCATCTACACCAAAAACAAAAGAATTAAAAATCTGCTTGGAAACCATTCCCTGAGCTGAAACACTTCTGCAGCCATAGAAATAGAAAGGTTCTTTATCTTGAGCAGAATATGGGTTTCACAGGTGTGGGTATTTACCAAATCGGTTTTTGTTTGTTTGTTTGTTTTTGTTTTAAATAAAGATCTCTTCAAGAGGGCGCCCAAGTGTCTCAGTCGGTTAAGTGTCTGCCTTCAACTCAGGTCATGATCCCAGGGTCTAGGATGGAGTCCCGGTTTGGGTTTTCTGGTCAGCAAGGAGCCTGCCTCTCCCTCTACCTACCCCTTCTCCCCTGCCCCCCCAGTCAAATGAATAAATAAAAAATCTTAAAAATATATATATATATATATCTTCAACCAAAAGAAATAGGATTATACTTATAACAATTTTAGCCAAAAGAATGCCTTTGTCTGTTTTTCTTTAACAAAGGGCAAACCGTAGTACAGATAAGTAAAGTGGGAGAAATGTTTAAAAAGAAAAGATTTCCCTTCAAGGACAAGGTTGGCTATCTATAGAGGTGTCTGTACAGTGGCTCCTTTTTCCAATACTATCAGCAAGTATAAAACACCAAATGGGATTTCCCCTAGAAGATTAGCCTCAGTCCTATAACAAGAATAAAAGTGACAAGGAGGTTCCAGGGAAACAAACACAGGTGAACAGAGTTGGCAGCCTGTTACCTGGAAGAAATGATTCAGCCTGGAGGCCCGGGTGGCAATGGGTTCAGTAGCACCAGCGTCCAGCAGATTCCGTGCTCCATATTTGAACTTCAGCATCTCTCCAGTGATGAAGAGATACAGGAGAAGGTCAAGTGTGTGCTGCCAAACTGAGGAGGAAGCACTTGAAAGATCCTGATCTTCCACAAAGATGTCAGGGATAGGGAGGTGAAAACCAGCCACCACAAAACGGAACTTGGGAAGTTCAGGCTGACAATGGACATTTAAAAAAAAAAAAGATTTTTTACTCACTGCAACAAGAGATCATACACTTATCTGACATATTCTCTTACAAATCAATTTGTTTATTATCTGCACCACCGATACTGTAAGCTCCGTAAGGGCGGGAGACCCAGCCCACCACACAGCAGGTGCTAATACTTATTCAATGAATGATTGAAAAAAGAGAATTACATAGTACGTTGCAAAGTAATATGTACTACAAGGTTAAAAAAGAGAAAGCAAGGTAGGGGCAATTGGTGCGTGTGCGCTGTTTTTAACAGCGTAGTCGGAGTAGACTGAGAAGGTAACATTTGAAGCCAGATCTGAAGCGGGTAAACAGTAATCCTTGCTGATGGGCGGGGGAGGCAGGAAAAGTGTGCCGCGCAGAGGGAACAGCCAGGGCTGGGGCTCTGAGGCAGGACCTGGCCTTCTCGAACAATAGCAGGGAGACGAGACGGGCTGAAGCAGAGGGAACGACGCGGGAAGCGGGAGGTGGCTGACGGTACCGAGGGTGTGAAGTCACACAACACGGATAATAGGGAGCTGCCGCACTCCACCAGACGGAATAATGCAGGTAATGCTGACAGGCAAAGAGGGAAAGCGGAACACACAGGGGACCCCCTCCAGGCTTAAGAAGGGAACAATTCCTCCTGCCCCGGACACCACCTACAGACCTTGAGGCTCTCTCGGAGGAGGACCTGGGAAGACCCTCTCGCCCCCGGCAACCTTGGGGGCTACACCACCGCCCTCCCCGCAACGGGAGGGAAAGCCGGGACTGGTGTGGGTGGAGGCGGCCCTGCCCCGTGCCTTGCAGAGGGGAGTGAGGGAGAAATGCGCGTGCGGGGTTTGGACTCACGCTCCGCCGACCCGGCCCGTCCGCGCTCTGCTCCACTCCGCGCCTCCCGCCGCCGCGTTTGAACCTGGCGAACAGCATGGGCGGGGCTCAGGCGTGTCCAGACCAATCAGAGTGCCCGCTCTTAAAATGACCCGCCGCGTCCCAAACGAGCCCCACCCAAGTCCTTAAAGGGATAGAGGAAGTGAAAGGGAGAACCAATCAGATTGTTTCTTCCTCTGACTCGTGACCAATGGAAAACGGGGAGGGACAAACCCCGGAGGGCAGCTCCTGGAAGTTTGAAATTGGCGGTTAAGCAGGACGCTCAGCTTAAGGACGCGTCTGTTGGTGTCCAGGATCCCTGGGGACGGTAGGGCGCTGTCCTCTGCTTTCATGGCCACCTGCGAGGAGGAAGGCAGCCAGGCCGCCCTGGTCTTCTTGCTCCTTAAACCGGGCTAAAATCGAAGCACTCGTTATTTGGGGGAAATCGGCTCGTTCATCTGCTACAGCTGGGGCAGGAGATGTTTCGAGCCCGAACTGCCAGCCTGCCTCGGTTACTGCAACTGCGGGCTGATTGCCCAACCACCCGTGGGTGAACGTATTGAGATTGTCTGAAAGGACATTTTAAAATCAACTAAACGCAGGAGATTTAAATGGGCACTTCACTAAAGAGGAAATTGAAATGGCCCACAAACGTATACAAAGGTGCTCAACCTCACACATAATCACGAAATGAGAAAAATAAAACCGCAACGAGATATAATGCTCACCGCCCCCGTCCCCCCAAAAAAGGGGTGGGGAAAATCTGTTTTTCAGAGATGTGGAGCCTGTCATTCATACATAGCTGATGGGACTATAAATCAGTAGAGTCTTGAAAAAAGTTTGGCTCTATTTGGTAAAACTGAAGATAAACACATTCTATGGCTCACATGTACAAGATACAAACAGTATTGTATGACAATGGAAAAAAAAAAAAGCCTGGAAGCAACGCAAATGTCTATCAGCAGAACAACGTTTATCATTTTTTTAATACTGCGGTGTCTTCATACAGTAATGAAAATAAATACAGCTAAACACAATGACATATGAGTTTTTGAAACAATGCTGGAAAGGGGCATCTGGGTGGCTCAGGTGGTTAAGCGTCTGCCTTCAACTTAGGTCATGATCTCCAGGTCCTGGGATCAAATCCCACCTCCGCCTCCCGCTCCCAGCTCAGCATGCGGTCTGCTTCTCCCTCTTCCCCTGCTTGTACTCTCTCTGTCTCTCTCTCAAATAAATCTTTAAAAGAAAGAGAGAAAGAAAGAAAGAAAAACAATGTTGACTGAAGGAAATGACATTAGAATAAGGTATGATTTCACTAATATAAATTTCAAAAGTAGACCAAAAACATGTAAAGAGAGGAATGTACGTACAGGTGGTAAAACCATAAAGAAAGCAAAAGTCAGGAGAGTGGCTCCCCAGGGGGGTTAAAATGGAGGCCATTCAAGGTGTCAGGGTGCTGCTATGATCTGTTTCTTAACCAGCATGATAATAATATAAATGTTTGTTTCATAATTATTAAATTGGGTGTGCATGTATTTATACACGTGTTCTGTTTATGTATATGAAAAATTTAAAGGAGGAGACGGTCTTTCCTATTCTCTTCTAATTCCTATACTAGATAGAACTGGAGATGCGTCATCACATGCACCCATGCACACAGACATGTGTGCATCGGTACAAAAAGTGACAGACTTGCTGAATACAATTTTCCCCCCAAATATAAACTTGCTCTTCCTCCCTGGGATGATAATGAGAGCTACTGTTTATTAAGCCCCCTCCCCTCCCAAGCACTTCATCTCATTTAGTCCTTATCACAACCCTAAGAGAGAGGAACTATAATCCACATTTTACGAATGGAAAAACTGAAACTGAGAGAAATAGAGTGGCTCATTTGGGGGCATTCAACTTTTATGTGGTGGAATGGCGTTTAGAACTCCTGGACTGACTCCAAATCCTTCGGTCTTACACAAAACCTGCTTCTCAGAAGACGTTAGAAATTCTCCTAGCCTCTGCGTTTGTTATGTTGCAAGGGCTGACCCAGTACACAAAGACGTCAAGCAAAACTAAGAAATGTGTTTGAATGACATGTCGGGGATGGCAAGGTGAGGGGGGATGCAAAGTGGGTTGTAGCCAGCTGTTGACTTGATATAAGGGCTTTCAGCAATGTCTGAAGGTGGATTCTCATTTCTCTAGTCCAGCCAAACCTGTTAGTTTCCTGACATCAGAAATAGAAGCCTTTACCAGAATCTTGGGACTTGTTCATCCTAAATTAGAATGCAGTGTTAGCAGCACTGTTTTGCACTGCCCCGAATCCTGCCTAGATATCCTAATTTCCCGTTACAACAATTACCGGCCTCTGCAAATTCCTTGTGAAACAAGACAGGGAATAAAGAACAAATAAAATGAATACAGAAACCTACAGCCAAAAACCACATTAACTCTACCAATTTTCTTTCAGGAGTAGTAGCTGCACAGAAAGTGCATGGGGAGAGCAAATAAGAAGGGACCAAGAGTGGATATGCAGGAAATAAAAGGTTAAGACACTGACAAATAGAACTGTCATAAAAGGGGCTCCTGGGTGGCTCAGTTGTTAAGCATCTGCCTTCAGCTTAGGTCATGATCCCAGAGTCTTGGGATCAAGCCCCACATCAGGCTCCCCGCTCAGGGGGAAGACTGCTTCTCCCTCTCCCACTCCCCCCTGCTTGTGTTCCCTCTCTCGCTGTGTCTCTCTCCCTCTCTCTCTCTCTCTCTCTATCTCTGTGTGTGTGTGTGTGAAATAAATAAATGAATAATCTTTAAAAAAAAAACTGTCATTAAAACTAGACAGACAGTGGTGCCTGTGTGGCTCAGTCTGTTAAGCAGCAGACTCCTGATTTGGGCTCAGGTCATGATCTCAGGTCCTGGGATCAAGCCCCACACCAGGCTCTGTGCTCAGCAGGGAGTCTGGTTGAGGATTCTCTCTCTCCCTCTCCCTCTGCTCCTTCTGTCTCTCTCTCTCTCAAATAAATAAATCTTAAAAAAAAAAAAAAACAGGAAAACTGAGACTGTATGTTTGTTCTTTTACAAAATGAAACCATGAGCATTCCTATGCTGAACAAGAATCCATGATGATTATCCTGACAAGGACTCTGGCAGAACCCCAGCATAACTGAGCCAGAATGAAGGACCCTATGACATTCCTGCATTCGACCACTCATTCATCCAAAAAACATCTCTGGTGCCGAACACTGGGGGTACCAAAATGAAAAAGACACCCTTCTCATCCGATTTTCAAAGGCTGAGTATGGTGGGGACGTGGGGCTGTGGGCAGACAATTGTGAAACACTGTGAGAAGTTTCTGTAGCCGTGGGAAGTACAGAGCGTGGGGGCAATCCCAACAGGGGAGGGCAGGAGGTATGTGGCAGCAAATAGACAAAACTTGAAAATGGAAGGAATGTGATGGCCCTCCACGCAGGCCACTGAGAGATGACACAAGTGGAGTTCCTCCAAGGCCCCTGGAAGGAAAGACTTCAAGACTCAAACCAGACTTAGTGGTAGCTTAAGAATGATGCGTAACCCTCCCCCAAAGGACAGAAAAAGAATCTGAGGAGCTAACCCCATTCTAGATATAAAGAGATAAATCTATTCTGGTCCCTTTGGCAAGGAAGATTTCCTCAAGCTATTTTAGCCGCAGATAACCAACTACCATTAACTGAGTGCTTTCTAAGAAGCCATAGCCAAGGTGTTGCCTGTTTCCCAGAGGTATGTCCCCACCGCTGGTAAAAGGGACACTTTCAAGTCACATTCAAATGTCATTTATTTTTTTTTAATTAGACATTTTACTGTGTTAGGAAAAACAGCAAGTGGTTCATGAAACCAGGTGTTATAGGATGTTTAGCAGTATCTTGGCCTCCGACCACTAGGTGTCCCACCCACCAGCACGCATTCCCAGTGGTGACCACCAAAAATGTCCCCAGACATTGCCAAATGTCCCCTGGTAGGGGGAGGGAGAGCCCTGGATAGGGATCCACCTGTTAAAACTGCATGATGTGAAATTTCCCAGTGAATACATTCAATGCACTTTATTTATACCAACAGAACTCACAAACATATCAAAATAAGTTTTCCAGATTTTTAAATATTATGAAAATGTTAAGAGATTGTCAGAAATTTCATTCTGACACCATTGCTTTCCAGATGTTTTCTCTGAGTTTGAATGAGGGATTTGTTGTTTTGTTTTGGAATGAGTGATTTTCAATTTATGTTTTCCTTCTTTGACCTTAGACAGAGCTTCTAACAAGGAAAGATAAAATTTTCAAAGTTCTATTAATTGTCAATTGGACTTCCTGTCATTTGATTCTAGACAATTTTTCTATGACGCTTGGGCATGTTAGTTAATTGCGTTTCATCAAAAATGTTATAAACTGAGGTGCCTGGGTGGCTCAGTGGGTTAAGCCGCTGCCTTCAGCTCAGGTCATGATCTCAGGGTCCTGGGATCGAGCCCTGCATCAGGCTCCTTGATCAGTGGGGAGCCTGCTTCTCTCTCTGCCTCTGCCTGCCTCTCTGCCTACTTGTGATCTCTGTCTCTCTCTCTCTCTCTGTCAAATAAATAAATAAATAATATCTTTTTAAAAAAATGTTATAAACTGCTAAACATACCTCTCATTCCTCAGCCCACTGTTTCAGGAGTGTTTTATAATCTCCAGTCCATATATAATGCAGGAAATGCAGGCACCTAATTCACAACAACTGTTTCCTAAGAACAACTAGGGGGAAAAAAGGCCATCAAGTCCCTACAGAGTTCAAGAGAATGAAAACAGAAGCTGCAAACTGGGAGAAAACATTTACAAAATACGCATGTGATAAAGATCCAAAATATACAAAGAACAATTTAAACTCAACAATAAGAAAACAATCCAATATAAAAAATAGGCCAAAGACCCTAAGGGACACCCCACTAAAGAAGATATACAGGGGGCGCCTGGGTGGCTCAGTGGGTTAAGCCTCTGACTTCAGCTCAGGTCATGATCTCAGGGTCTGGGATCAAGCCCCTCATCGGGCTCTCTGCTCAGCGGAGAGCCTGCTTCCCCACCCCCAACCCCTGGCCTGCCTCTCTGCCTACTTGTGCTCTCTCTCTCTCTCTCTCTCTGTCAAATAAATAAATAAATAAAATCTTGGGGGGAAAAAAGAAGAAGATATACAGATGGCAAAAAGCAAATGAAAAGAGGCTCTCCATCCTATGTCATCAGGGACGTACAAATCAAAACGACAGTGATATACCACTACACACCTGTTGGAATGACCAAAATTCAGAGCACAGACACCACCAAAACCTGGTGAGTGGCAGGAACCACCAAAACCATGTAGAGCGGCAGGAACTCTGGCTCATTCCTGGTGAAAATGCAAAACAGTACGGCCACTTTGGGAGTTCGACAGTCGCTTATAAAACTAAACACTCTTACCGTACAAACCCAGCAATTACCCTCCTTGGTATTTACCCAAAGGAAATGAAAACTGCTTCATTCATAACTGTCAAAACCACGGAACATTCCAGAAGATGGAATATTATTCAGTACTGGAAAGAAATGAGCTATGAAGCCATGAAAAGACATGGAGGAAACTTAAAGGTTGTATCATTAACTCAAAGAAGCCAATCTGCAAAGGCTACACACTATGATTCCAACTATATGGCATTCTGGAAACGCCAAAACTATGGAGACAGTTTAAAAAAAAAAAAAAAAAAAGGTAATGGTTGCCTCCGGTTGGGAGGGAGGGCTGAGTAGGTGGAGCACAGAGGATTTTAAGGGGAGCACAACTGTTCTGTTTGATACCATAATGATGGATACATGCCATTGTGCATTTGTCCAAACCCACACAATATACAGCCCCCAGAATGAGCAGTAATGAGAACTGTGAACTTTGGATACTGATGACCTGTCCAAATAAGTCCATCAGTTGTAACAAATGTGCACGGTGGGGGAGGTTTAGGATATGGGCATCTTTGTGGGTGGCGGGGGGCACTGTTGGGTCTACCACAACCAGCAAGGTTGAAGAAGAGTCAATGCAGACAAGAATAGTGGGAGATTAGGTCAAAGATACTCCTTTTTAACGACTAAAAATGTACTCATTAAAAAGAGTTGTCTTTGCAATTTCGTCCTTTGAAACTAACTGGGTTGGCCCTTTCCACAGTAAATTACATTAAGTTGCACTTTTCTGCTCCTTCCACTCTCGGACTGCCTTTGTGATGTTCTCTTATTCAACATTGTCTAATAAAGTTAAAACCCTTGGAGAGACTACAGCATGAATTATTTCAGCTCTGTATATGTGGATGCTGAGACAGGCTGTCCAATCCCCAAAAGCAGACCTAGCCGAGAGAACTTTGGGAAGAAAGAAAACACAAAACATGGAGCTGATAGAAAAGAGTGTATTTTGTTGGTCATTAGGATCACTTTGTAGAAAAACCCAAGATCTCTATTTGGGGGCTCATGTGTATTGGGGAAGACACTGGCCAGTCTTGCAGAGTTGTATTTTTTTTTCATTTATTTTTTGGTTTTGATAAACTACAGAGAACATAAAACTTACCTTCTTCACTATTTTTAACTGCACAGTTCAGTGGCATTAAGTACTTCCATAGTGTTGGGCCACCATCCATCTCTAGAATTCATCACCTTGCAAAATTAAAACTCTGCACCCATTAAACACTAACTCCCCATTCTCCACTCCTCCAAGTCCCTGGTACCCTCTGTTCTCCTCAGGTCTACAAATTTGCCTATTCTTGGTGACTCATGCAAGTGGAACTGTACAATATTTATTTTTGTGTGTCTGGTTTATTTCCTATAACACGATGTTTTTAGGGCTCATCCGCATTGTGGAATGTATCAGAATTCCATCCCTTGTTCTGACACACATTCCATTGTATGCCTATTTTGTTCACCCCTGCACCTGTTGGTGGACCCCTGGGTTGTTTCCACCTCTTGACTGTTTTGGAATAATGCTGCTATGAACATTGGCATCCAAGCATCTGTTTGAGTCCCTGCTTTCAAGTCCTGGGGACATCTTAGGGGCGGAATGAAATTGCACCATCACAAGGTAATACTACATTTCACTTTCGGAAGAACTGCCAAACCTACACCATTTTACTACACCATTTTACACCATTTTAGCGAGGCACTGGGGTTCCAATTTCTCCATATCTTCATCAATGCTTGTTATTTTCTGTGCTTGTTTTTCTATAATAGCCATGTTAACGGGTATCAAGCAGCGTCTCGTTGTGTCTGTTTATTTGCATTTTCTTTGCTTGAGCAAATGAATCTTTTCTACGAAATGCAAGCATTTCTCCAGGTCACGCTCATAGCACACTGCCTAATAAACACCTATACTTCACTTCCAATAGGCTTTAGGCTCCCGCCTGCAAAATTACTTCACTCAGTGAGTGGCTTCCTTATCTTTCCAGCGCCTAAAGCCCCTCGCCTTGTTTTGCATTTTGCCTCACCGAAGCTGAGGCGCTATCTAGTGGCCCAATCAGGTAACTGCAGGTACAGCCCCCTTTTCACTCACGCCTTTGCTGATACAGAATCCTTGATTGTATTTTATTTTCCTGGTGATGCCAATCCACGCCACGAAAAGTGAAATTCAAATCCGAGTCAGAAAGCGACGTTTTCCCAAAGACTATATAGCAAGGCTTTCACCCCAAATGAGAAGTCCTTTTACAGTGTCCTCTTAATTGGACCCCTTCCTAAAATAGAAATAATAGAAATGCAACTGACATTTTAAATGCAACTGGTTTGTTGAACAAGCTTTCCAAAAAAGACATAATTGAATTTTCTTCCAGTCTCTTCCTTCAGTCATTCTCTAGCCAACCTCCCTTTTGCAGCCTTCAAAGATGAACTTAGCAAACCCTAGTTTTCCGATTTCCTCAAGTTCCCACAGTCTCTAATACTTTGCCTTCCCCTCCCCGGGAACAGGCCAGAGTAAGGAGGGTGGTCTGTGGGGGTGGTTTTTTTCTTTCATGCTCTTTCCCCTCTCCCTTCTTCCTTAAAAACTCCTTTCAATCGGGGGTGCCAGCTGACTTGGCCAGTAGAGCACATGACTCTTGATCTCAAGGTTGTGAGTTCAAGCCCTACGTTGGATGTAGAGATGACCTAAAAATAAAATCTTTAAACTCCTCTGAATGGACAAAATGAATGAAGGGGATTAAAAGGTACAAACGTCCGGTTATACAGTAAATAATCCAAGGAGATACCAAGTATAGGATAGGGAAGTTAGTCAATAATATTGTGACACGCTTATGGTGGTGAGCATTTCATAATGTATATAATTGTTGAATCAGTATGTACTACACCTGAAACTAACTTAATATTACATGTCAATTATTTTTAAAAATTTATTTTTAAATGTTAGGGGGAAATTAAAAAAAAAACAAAACTTCTCTGATGTTTGAAGCCATGATTAGAAATTTTCCCTATGCTACTTTCTGACATCAGAAATGGACTCCTAGTTGGACTTTTCCAACTGCCGTCCCTCAGCTCGTACCCTTATCTAAGTCCCAAGGTGTCCATTTCATTCATTCCTGGCCCACCCAACAGTGAGAGTTGAGGCTGCTTTACTTTGCCCCCTCTTTCTGTCTCTGTGCCTGCACACACCAGCCATCTCCTTCCCATTTTTCTCCCTTTGCTCAAAAGGCACAAGAATAAGAAAAGGGAGTAAGTATCACTCATAGAAAAGGAGATCACATTAACAGGTAGGACTGTAAGCTTAAAAACTCCAAGAGACTCAACAAGGAAATTCTTAGGACCAAAAACACTTACAAAAGAGAATCCAAAATAAGATGAATGCCCAGAGAAATCAAGAGCTTTCCATTATACCAGCAGCAGCCATTGAACTAATGTGATGGAGAAAAGATTCTATTCCAGTAATAGCAAAATATCAAGTTCCTAGAAATAAACTCAACAGGAGAAGAGCAGAGGCCACATAAAGAAAACCTATAAAGCTTGACTACAGACATAAACACAAGACATGAGTAAGAAAATGGAGAGGCTTGGCTTGTTCCTAAGTAGGAAGCATCAACATTGTAAGAAGTCCTTTTCTTCCCAAATTAACATTAAAATCAAAAGCAGGATAAATAAATGGTGGTCTACCCACATAACGGTATTCCACCCCGCAGTAAGAAGGAATATACTATTGATTTACACAGCAACAAGGATAAATCTCAAGATCATTATGCTGAGTGTAAGAAGCCAGACACAGAAGAGTACACACTGTAGGCTTGCATTTATGTAACTTTCTAGAAAGGGGAAAAATGAAAGCAGCTGGGGTTGGGGGTGGAGAAGAGGATTAATTGCAAAAGGACATGAGGGACCTCCCGGAGGCTGATGAGAACATTCTATATCTTGATTGCACTGGAGGTTACATGGTGTATATATTTGTCACAACTTATCTAAATGTATTTCTAAAATGGTGTGTTTATTATATGTAAATTGTACCTCAATAAAGCTGCAAAAAGGAATGCAACTCCAATAAAAATACAATTTAAAAAAAAACAACATTAGGGTTTGGGGGAGAGTTGTGGCAGAGACTTAAGAAACAAAAATAAAGGGGTGCCTGGGTGGCTCAGTGGGTTAAGCCTCTGCCTTCAGCTCAGATCATGATCTCAGGGTCCTGGGATTGAGCCCCGCATTGGGCTCTCTGCTCAGCAGGGAGCCTGCTTCCCCCTCTCTCTCTGCCTGCCTCTCTGCCTACTTGTGATCTCTGTCTGTCAAATAAATAAATAAAATCTTTTATAAATAAATAACTAAATAAATAAATAAAGGGGCGCCTGTGTGGCTCAGTTGTTAGGCTTCTGCCTTTGGCTCAGGTCATGATCCCAGGGTCCCGCATGGCGTAGGGCTTCCTGCTCAGTGGGGAGCCTGTTTCTCCCTCTCCCACTCCCCCTGCTTGTGTTCCCTCTCTCACTGTGTCTCTCTCTGTCAAATAAATAAATAAAACCCTGGGGAAAAAAAAAAGAAAGAAAGAAAGAAAAGAGAGAGAGAAAAATAAAATTCTTTGGCAAGAAGAAATGCAAGAGATCAGCCAAGAAAAAAAAAAAAAAAAAAAAAAAAACAAGTATAAGCTCAGAAAACACATCAACAAGTTTGCTGCCAGGGGCCCCAGGGTGGCGTAGTCAGTTAACCGTCTGCGTTGGGCTCAGGTCATGGTCCCAGGGTCCTGGGATGGAGCCCTACATAGGGATCCCTGCTCTGTGGGCAGTCTGCCTCTGCCCTCTCCCCCAGGTCACCGTTCTCTCTCTTTCTCTTTCTCTTTAACAAAATCTTAATTTAAAAAAAAAAAAAAAAAAACAAGCTTGCTGCCCAAATAGAGGGCCACCTAGTCCCCCTGGGGAATGAGACGCCTCTGGTTCCTCCTATTAGCAGGGAATCTCCATCCCTTCATCTCCAAGGAAGGCTCCCCATGGGGAGGGTGAGGAACAATGCCAGACCTTCCCCTACCTCCACTGCCCAGCCACTCCCCACACAGCCTAGAGCGCACGTCTGAGCCAGGCTGCAGATAGCAAAGAAGTTTAGTCCCTTCTTACAGAAGAGGGGCACCACAACTTTCCCTTCTCTCTTTTAAACCTGGGGTCCACAAAGCTTTTTGATGTCCTCCAGAGTCACTCAATTATAAAAGCAATCAAGAGGTTCAAACTCCTTTACAATGTTCCTTATTCCATAGATGTCTCCAAAAATATATTGTTTCATGGCCTAAAAAGAAGGCTCACCTATACAATAAGATAAATTCTAGGGATTTAAGAGGGGAAAGATGCAAACATTGAGTAGGAGATTCCAGTGCACAGGGAGCAGGAAAGAAGAGAACAGGGAATCAACTGATTTTTGTAAACTCCCACGGGGTTGCTGTTACTTAGCATGAAATGCTTGAAAAGGATGAACAACAGACTGATGCATCAACATACTTGTGTTCACTGAAGACAAAAGCAAGACAGCGCCTTAATGTGACCAATTTTTCTGGGCCTAAAGATTTTCCACAACCATTAAGACATTTCTCTTTCAATCAGTGTACTTGGTGGTGTATTTTTAGCATTGCAATTTCTTATTAAGGGGTGATGTGGTTTGAAGATGATCACTCTTTCGAGCTAGTTTTCTCTCTGCTCCCCATGAGCGGGGCCTAAAAAGCAGACTTTGAAAATAAAAGCTTTGCGACTTCAGGAACATAATTCCCAGCTCACTTTTCTTTACCAAGTAAAAACCATTTCCAGCACTAACACAAAGGTATTACCTCTGAGATTCTCTACCAGTTTTGCACTCCCTGGAGCTAAGATCGTTCAAGGAACAAGGAATCGTTGAGATTTGAAATTTATCAGAAATATTCATGGCGGACAGCTCATGACAAAAATTGGGGCCCATCTCGCCATGGTAACTTACAAGATGCACCTTTTTTTCCCAAGCCATTGGAGTCTCTTACTATTCACTGCCACTCAATAAAACGCAAACAACCCTATACAGGGCTTCTGAATGCTTGCTGGAAATTAAATGGAGCACCTCACTCAGCTCGGTCTGTATTAGTTATCTAATGCTGCGAAAAAAAAACCATTGCCACAAACCCAGCAGCTTAAAACAATACACACATATTATCTCACAGTTTCTCTGGATCCAGAGATAGCTCCTCTGCAAAGATGCAATCAAAGTTTGGCCAGGGGGCGCCTTGGTGGCTCAGTGGGTTAAAGCCTCTGCCTTCGGCTCAGGTCATGATGTCAGGGTCCTGGGATCGAGCCCCACATAGGGCTCTCTGCTTGGCAGGGAGCCTGCCTCCCCACCCCCCACCCCGGCCTGCCTCTCTGCCAACTTGTGATCTCTGTCTGTCAAATTAAAACAAAACAAAACAAAACAAAAAAAAAACTAAAAAAAAAAAAGTTTGACCAGGGTAGCGTTCATGTATCAAGGTTAGACTGGAGAGGAGTCTGCTTTAAGCTCGTGTGGCTGCAGGCACACTCAGTTCCTTGAATGCTGTAGCGGTAGTTTCTTGCTGGTCTACGGTGGAGGTGGCCCTCAGTATCTTGTCTTGTAGCCCCATCCTCAGAGTAGCTCACAGGACAGCAGTTTGCTTCCTCAAAGCTAGCAAGGGAGAGTCTTACAGCAAGACCGATCTTATAATCTGTAAGTAACTTAATCACAGACATGATAGCCCATCACTTCTGCCACATTCTCTTGGTTAGAAGCAAGTCACTGGTCCATGTTTAGGGGGAGGGGATCACACTAGGACATGAACATCAGGGTGATATGGGAAACAGAGGCAGAAGAAAAATTATTAAATTTCCTTACCCACTGACAAGTCCTCGGAAACAGGCAGAGTGACATTCCTCTAGGGACTCTCCGCATTAAGGCTTTGCTAAAGGCAAAGGGCAATCCTAGCCTGATGGACCCCTACCCCCAACCAGGATCCTCAAGTCTACTTTAACAGTTCCTTTGGAAACTTTATCTCTAAACCCTCCAAGATACTGTTGACAATCATTCCCAAGCATATGGCCCACTGATAGACATCTAAAGGGTTTCACAAAAAGGTTTTATTACTGGTAATGAATAACCTTTTTCTCAAATACAGCTAGCCTCTCAAGGTCCTGGAAACCTTGCTTCCAAAATTCCTTAGAGACTTAAGCCATCTCTGACCTCTTCCCAACTTGCAAGCATATAATGGACCACTCCTCACAGTGCCGGGGCAGCAGTTTTTCCCGTGCTTTAATAAATCACCATTTTGCAACAAAGATGTCTCAAGAATTCTTTCTTGGTCATCAGCTCCGGACCTCACCCCACTGAACCTCACTTATACTATAAGACTTCATCAAGGGGGCACGGATAATGGGAGTCCCCTTAGAGTCTGTCTTCCGTAACCTGACTGCCAACATCACTGTGGTATATACATGGTGATGACTTTGTCCCTGTGATTGACAGTTGGACAGTCCTCTGCCAAGAATCCTTTAATTCAAAAATAGTATTTACCACACAATTGAAGGTAATCTTGGATGATTCTCTTATCTTCTTATTTCCTCCTTCCTTCTCCTTTTCCCATCTCCCTCCCCTCGGAATACTGAGAATCCACACTGCTAGTCTACAGGGCAGATCTCCCTGAGCACACTGCTCAGACACCCCCTCCTGCCCCTTCCCCACCCCCCACCCCACCCCGTGGGGACACACCTGTCTGTGTGTACGAGGAAGTCTCTACCATCACCACTATCACCGACTCAGTTGCTAGTGCTTCTGAAGAGCAAAGCCGAGTGTTAGCCATAAACAGATGATGCGGAGAATAATGAATGAGGCATGATCTCAAGATGTTTACAACCCAGATGGAAACTGCTCTACGGTCTTACCCAAGAGAGGGTAAAAGGACCATAAACCTAAAGGACTTCGTCCTTTTGCCCACCTTGTATGAACTTTTAAATAATGAGCATGCAGGAGTTGAGAGTAACCGTTTGTTATCCTACCTGCTGAAAACAGAATCCCAAGCATCCTTTGTGAAAGCCTCCTCCCCCTACATCTCCTCAAGCGGGATTAGTGGAACCCCTCCCCCAGAGACTGGCCTCTACCTGACGTCAGCCAATCAGTTTACCCCATGCTTTTCCTCTACAGTGAGTGATTGGTTGACAAATGAGGCAGCGACCCCACCCACCCAAGCCAATGAGAAGATAAGTTTACTGGGGCACCTGGAAAAGAAAATCCCCTCACTCTTGAGGAAATCTTCGGGGGAGTCTCCTCCTCTCCACCAGTGCTAGCCAAGAGAAATATAATGTGAGCTTTGCATGTGATTTTCTTTTTTTTAGAAGATTTTATTTATTTATTTGAAAGAGAGAGCGAGCATGAGATAGAGAAAGATCATGAGCAGGGGGGAGGGGTAGAGGGAGAGCAGACTCCCTGCAGAGCAGGGTAGAGGGAACTGGATCCCAGGACCCCAGGATCATGACCTGAGCCAAAGGCAGACCCTTAACCAATTGAACCACTCAGGCGTCTTCATATGCTATTTTCAATTTTCTAGTAGTCACATTTGAGAAAGCAAAAAGAAAAAAAATGAAACTAATATTAATAATATATTCAATGTCACACAACCTACCTAAAATATTATCACTTCAGTATGTAATCAGTTTAAAAAGTATTAATAGATCTTTGACTTTTTTTCATCTACTCGTGTAGCACATCTCGATTCAGACTAGCCACATTTCTCAAGGGCCGCGTGTGTGCTCCCCTGGGTGGTAGGGTATGAAGATGCAAAACTAGATCTGTACTCATGAGAGAAAGCTTAGGATGACACTGACCACATCCAAGGAAAAGAAGTGGAAATAAACTGGGGAGAAGAAAAAAAAAACTGGGTTCCTGGTGACATCATTTGAGTCACCGGATTAAGCATCACTTGAAATTAGCATAACCTCAGAACATTTCAGTTATGTAAGCCAATAAGTTCCTTTTACTATTTAAATTAATTCAAATCAAAAGTTCTGCCACTTCCAAACAAAGGAACTGATACAGAGGGTAATCAATAAAGTAAAACAATCTATTATGTGCCCAAACTGAAGGACAGTAAGCAAAAAGTGTTCAGAGAAGGGAGAAACTAACTTGGTGATAGAATTTCTCAGTCATGGTACTTTTGACATTTGGGGCTGGATAATTCTGTATTGTGAGGGGATCGTCCTCACCATCTTAGCAATAGCTCTGGCCACTATCCACTAGACACCAGCAGCACCCTCCACCTCCATTGTGGCCAGCAAAAATGTCTCTAATATTGCCAACTGTCCCCCATTGAGAGCCACTGAGCTAGAGAAGGGATTTGTAGCGAATCTGGAAGAATGGGTGGCATGTACTTACACGGGACAGGCATTTCCAGTGGGTACAATGAGATGAATAGAAGAGCCAGGTAGAGGGAACAGAAGGCTCATGAGAAAATCGATCAGATCGTCGCTGTTCAGCCCCAGCTGTGGCTGCCAACAACAATCAGAGCATTCAATTTTATCTGAAAAATCATTTTTTTCAAAAATTCTATCAAACACTGTTTTTTTTTAAGATTTTATTTATTTATTTGACAGGCAGAGATGACAGGTGGGCAGAGAGGCAGTTGGGGGTGGGGGGAAGCAGACTCCCCGCTGAGCAGAGAGCCCGATGTGGGGTTCGATCCCGGGACCCTGAGATCATGACCTGAGCGGAAGGCAAAGACTTAATCCGCTGAGCTACCCAGGTGCCCCTCTATCATACACTGTTAGTGAAAACCTAAATCAACAGAAACTTTTTCAGAGGGAAGTTTGGCAGTATCTATAAAAATGACAATTGTTTTCTACCCTTTGTCTCCACAATTCTTCCTCTGGGAGCTTACAAGGGAAAACAAAACAAAACAAAAAAAAACTTTACCTAACAGAAAATAGTAATAATAACTGAAAAGGACAGATGGCCATTCGTAAGGGGTTGGTTGAATTAAGTACAGCAGAACCACACAAATACTATGTATCCATTTTTTAACAATGACTTTGTGTGCAGAAAGGAAAATATTGGAGATACCTTGTTGGATTAAAAAAAAGTATGATATAAACGAGATGAGTCAAAAAAAAAAACACAACAAAAACAAACAAACAAAAAAAACCGAGATGAGTCTTGGGGCGCCTGTGTGGCTCAGTGGGTTAAAGCCTCTGCTTTCAGCTCAGGGCATGATCTCAGGGTCCTGGGATAGAGCCCGCATCAGGCTCTCTGCTCAGCCGGGAGCCTGCTTCCTCCTCTCTCTCTGCCTGCCTCTCTGCCTACTTGTGATCTCTTGTCTGTCAAATGAATAAATAAAATCTTAAAAAAAAAAAAAAAAAAAAGGAAACCTCGAACACGCTGATAAGCCTCCCCAGACTGGCTGTGAAAAGCTAAGACATCAGCGCCACCTTGCCCTGTGGTTCAAATTCCTGAGGTAGCACTGAGCCTGTGAGCTGGAAAGCGAATAGGAAGGCATTAGGGTGTAACATGGTCACAGGATGTAAATTAACGGGATGTAAATACGGTTTCCTGTTACAGCTCAAGTGGGAAAGTCAAGGTCCAGGGCCCGGACCTGTGAACAGCAAGGTCTTATTGAGGTATGAATCACAGATCATAAAATTCACCCAGTCTGAGTACTTTCTGGTGAATTTCTTTTTTTTTTTTTTTAAGATTTTATTTATTTATTTGACAGACAGAGATCACAAGTAGGCAGAGAGAGGGGAAAGCAGGCTCCCCGCTGAGCAGAGAGCCCAATATGGGGCTTGATCCCAAGACCCTGGGATCGTGACCTGAGCCGAAGGCAGAGGCTTAACCCACTGAGCCACCCAGGCGCCCCTCTGGTGAGTTTCTTGAGATGCGCAACCAGCATTATAACCCAGTGTGGGAACATTTTCACCCCTTCTATAAACTCTCTCGTGCCCATTTACAATTAATCCCCACTCTCTCCCACCCCAGCCCCAAGCAACCACTAATCTCTCTGTCTTTATAAGTTGCCCTTTCTGGGCGTTTCCTGTAAATGGAATCATGCAATTGGTGGTTTTCTTGTGTTTGGCTTTTTTCAGTGAGCATAAGGTTTTGGGGTTCATCATCACTTCCTTTTGATTGCTAAGTAGCGTGGCTAGCACACATTTTGTTTATCTGCTCGCTAGTTGATAGAGTTTGAACTGCTTCCGTGCAGCGGCAATATCGCAAATTCCACTGCAGCCGAACGCTCATGTGCTGTTGTGGGCGGAGACATGTTTTCTTTTCTCTGGGGTAAATAATGAGGAGCAGGATGGCTGGTGAGGAGTAAGGTTTTCAAGCCACGGTAAGATGCTGTGTTAAATAGTAGGGCTTTAGGGGCGCCTGGGTGGCTCAGTGGGTTAAGACTCTGCCTCATGACCATGGCTCAGGTCATGATCTCAGGGTGGTGGGATCGAGCCCCACATTGGGCTCTCTGCTCAGTGGGGCGCCTCCTCCCCCACCCCCCGACCCCTGCCTGCCTCCTGCCTATTTGTGACCTCTCTCCCTAGCAATTAAATAAATAAAATCTTTTTAAAAATTCTTTAAAAAAACAGTAGGGCTTTGTTGTCATTCAAGACTATTCTAAGGCCCAGGGATGATGTTACGACACCTGTTCTATCTGGCAATACTATCGCCATTAAATCAGGGTTTCTTAACCGCGACACTATTGATATTTTAAGCCACATAATTCCTTGTGGTTTGGGGGAGAGGGAGATGTACTGTGCTCTGTAGGATGTCAAGCAGCATCCCCAGGATGCCACTAGCATGTCCCCCACCCCTGCCCCACTTGTGACAGCCAGAATTGCCTCCAGATATCCCCAAGGGTTCCCTAGGGAGCCAAGTCGGTCCTGGATAAAAACCACACCGTATTAGACTTTACTTGACAAATGGAAGGGGTTCCAGGCCTGCTTCTGACCTGGGGGTATTCGGTGGCTGAGCACACGGGCCAGTTCTGGCTTCCACACTCAGAGTAGGTGTGTGGGTCCTGTCTTGGAATGCTCAGTCTTGACATCCTACATGTTGCTTTATTTAATTTGTTCTAAATCAGTAGTTCTCTTGTGGTTCGGTGTGTATGTGTTTGTTCTCAAATTGGTCCAAGAGAAGAAGTGGAGGATTGCAGATGGCACAGCCTGGAGTCTTCTATTTAATTCAGATGCGCCTGTCCTGGCGGAATTTATTCCAAAAGTATGCGTTTCAGACAACATCTAATAGGTACTCAGAGTGTTTACACAGCTCTGCTTACAAGAAGCACAATGCAAAATAAAGTGGATATTTGTTGGCTTTTTGTGTTTTTATTTATTTGTTTGTTTGTTTGTTTTTACGGCCAGGTATGTACTTGTCTCTTAACACACAGCACTCTGTTTGCATTTTGAAGAACTTCTCCCTGCCTGCGGGCAGCCAGCTGGTAGAGCAGAAAATCCAGGATGCCCAGTGAAAGCCCAAAGGCGGATGAGATTCGTCCTCTTCAGATCTAGGGGGTGGGCATGTGTTTCAGTTAGCTATCGCTGTGCAACAAACAATCCCAAACTTAGAAGCTTAAAATAACAATGATCTATAATTTCTCTTGATTCTGTGGGTTAGCCATCTGACAGGTCTTCTTGGTCTTACCTGGGCTCATCTACATGGTTGCCCTCAGTTGGCTGGGCTAGACTGGGCTAGATGATCCAACATGGTCTCCTTCGACGTCTGGCAGTGGGTGCTGTCACATGGAGAACCTCGGCTAGCCCTATGGCATGGTAGTTTTAAGGTTCAGGGAGTATGAGAGCAGAGTTTGCAAGGTTTCTTAAGACCTAAGCTCTAGAGCTCATATATCATGTCCATCATGTCCCAAGGCCAACTTCAATTCAAGGGAGTGGAAAAATAAACACACACACCCCTTTTAAAAAAGATTTTATTTATTATTTGACAGAGAGACACAGTGAGAGAGGGAACACACAAGTAGAGAGAGTGGGAGAAGCAGGCTTCCCACCAAGCCTGGTGCAGGGCTTAATCCCAGGATGTTGTGATCATGGCCTGAGCTGAAGGCAGACACCCAACCATCTGAGCCACCCAGGCCCCCCCACCCAGATTCCCCCCTTTTGAAGGAAGGAGCAGCTCCATCACATTAGGAAGAGAGGTGGACAGAAGAAAGTGTGGTTCTTTGAGGGCCATTATTATAGTGATCTAATACTATGATCAGTATTGACCAGCCCACTCCAATTAAATGCTCTCTCCTGGGACTCTAGAGCAAGCTCTGAAGACTTTCTTAGCACTTTAGAGTCACAGATCCTCCTTGAACCCCTTCAGAGTGTGTGTGTGTGTGTGTGTTTGGCTTGGATTGACCAGTCACTTGTAACCAAAGAATTCAAATAATATGTGTATCAGGCCTATTGAGTTGAAGACCCTTCCCAGATATTGGCATAAAAGGGCATATGTTCACTTTTCTGTAGGTTATAGTGGGTGGACACCATGTTCTGGAGAATTCCCCAGTCTAGAGGGGTTCCCCTTTGACTGTGTCTGGACAACGTAATCCTTTGACCATATTTTTTGGGACCAGGAGTAGAAACTGACCCTACTGTGTCCAATCGGATGATTTCTCCTAGCACTTGAAATCAAAACATGAGAGTCCATCAGGTTCTACTAACCCTTAAACAAGGCTATGTAAACTCAAGCCTAAAGATGGTTACCTTCCACTCTATGCAGAAAAATAAGAGAGAGAGAAAGTTGACATTCAGGAAGAAAGAAGCAGAGGCACCGAAGGAGAAAGTTGAGAGACCATGTAGCATCTGAAAAAAGGGAGCCCAAGAGATGTTCAACTCCTGAGGGCTTTCTAATCCTTGGTTCTTATCTCCTGACCATACCGATTGGTTCAGGAATCAGCAAAGGCTGGTTTTAGGTCAATGAGCGAGAGAATGAATTCCAGGACTCATGTAAGAGATATCTGAAGAGACGTTGTTTCTTCCCCTGGATGGTGTGGCATGAAGATGTGAAATGTGCTAAAAATAGCAGAATCTGGAACAGTCCTAGGACCATTCGGTAAACCCTGAAGATGATGCCAACACTACAGACTCAGAATGAAGAGATGAGAAGAAAATGTGTGCTTGGGAGACATTTGAAAGCCATGACTCAAGCCATACCTGAAGGTAGCCTTGTGTATAGAATTTCAGTTTGTGAGTAAATAGGTAATAAATTCCCTATTATTGTCCAAGCCATCTGGAGTTAGGCTGATGCCAAAAGCATCCTCATTGACAACTTACTACTTTTTTAGGGGGTAACAGATGGGGAAAATTTAGGCCACATGCCATTGAAGAGGACCTAAGTCCCAAAGCAAGCTTTGCAGGCTCTCTTGGCACATTAAAGGGTATTCATAGATCCTCCTGGTGCCTCTTCAGTCATCGAAACCACATATGTGAGTCCTCCAACAGACCCTATTAGATTGCCCTGCATACCTAAGAACTCAGTAAATTTTTTTAAAGATTTTATTTATTTATTTGACAGACAGAGATCACAAGTAGGCAGAGAAGCAGGCAGAGAGAGAGGAGGAAGCAGGCTCCCCACCGAGCAGAGAGCCCGATGCGGGGCTCGATCCCAAGACCCTGGGACCATGACCTGAGCTGAAAGCAGAGGCTCTAACCCACTGAGCCACCCAGGCGCCCCAGAACTCAGTAAATTTGCTGATTGATTGGAGATTTCCATCTTGATTTAGTCTTTGAAAATCATTCCCATGCTTTGCATCTTTATGTTTGCAGAAGTAGGCCAAAGCAAACAGAGCAAGTGTCTTAGGGCTCATTCTGGGCTCTTACCACCCACATGAAGCTCAGAAACTCATTTATTTTACTTCTCTGGCCATTAATAAACATAACTCTCCTTGCACCATGTTGACCCAAGGGCAGGATTCAGAGATGAGATGGGACTTCCAAATATGATCAGAAGAGTGGATGAGCTTGTGGGAGCTGATCAGATAATTCACTTTAATCTTTCTGCTGCTAACTTATGAAGGAAGCGTGAGATCCATTTTGTGGATAAGGCAAATTGAGGCATATGGTTGTGATAGACTCAGCTCTGGGGTGACAAGCTCTAGCAAAGGTACTCACATTTGATGCTGTTCTGAGCTCTTAAATCACTTCTATCACATATTATCTACCTGCCTACACACCTAAAAATAGAACTGGGGGCTTCAAGGGGGCCAGGAGGGGCAGGCCAAAAAAAAAAAAAAGAGAAGAAGACAAGAAAAAAGGCTGGGGGCATTTCAAAATTATAAATCTAGTTTAAATGATCAGGACATGCATTATAGTGACACAGTGCAGGGACCTCATTAGTGACTGACTTTTAAAGAGTTATTAGAATTGTCCAAAATGAGTACTGATCCTTCCACAATTTCTCGGGTAGAATCAAATATCATGAGTAAGTATGCAAATTAGCAGATGCTCACATGCCCAGCGTTTAAAGAAAATAAATCAAGAAGCTATTCTAAGATAACTTGCAATAAATTTTGCTTTCTCCTTTACTAACATTTGGTTCAGTTTCGTTCAGTAAGCATTTATTGAATACCTACTACATGTGCAGCACTGGGCATTTCATTTCCATTTGTGTGATGGTCAGCTGTCACCTCAATTTTCTCTTCCAAGTTGAATACGGTTTCCGTTCCCTAAGGCTGCAATAACAAAGCACTTCAGACTGAGCAGTTAGAAAAATAGAATTTTATTCTCTCACAGTCCTACGGGCTAATGGTCCCAAATAGAGGTAAGCACAGTAGGCACCTCAGAGTCATCCATGTTCCCCGCCAAAGGCTCTCGGGAAGGATCCTTCTCGTCCTCTCCCAGCTTCTGGTGGCCCTGGTGTTCCTTAGTTTGTGACTGCTTGAGCATCTCTGCCTCTGTCTTCATGTGGCCTTCGCCAGGTCCGTGTCTCTCTGTGTCTTCTCCTTATTTCAAAATGGCATCTAATTACATCTAATTACATCTGCAAAGGCCTTATTTCCAAAGAAGGTCACATTCTGAGGTTCTAGGTAGACTTGAGTCTTTGCAAGGTGGAGATACTACTTAACCCGCTATGAACGCTGTCTCCAGGAAAGCATGAATGAACAACGCCAATTTCACCAAAGCTTTGGGAAGGGAGGAGGGGGAGGGTTATTTTTTTTTTTTAAGATTGTATTTATTTATCTGATAGAAGACACAGCGAGAGCACAAGCAGGGGGAGTGGGAGAGGGAGAAGCAGGCTTCCCACTAAGCAGGGAGCCTGATGCGGGGCTCGATCCCAGGACCCTGGGCTCATGACCTGAGCCAAAGGCAGACATTTAATCGACTGAGCCACCCAGGTGCCCTGGAGGAGGAGGAGGAGGTCTAGATGACTCACCCCACAACGGATGCCTTAAAATCTCTCTGTCGCAGGTTAGGTTCCCAGGAAGCTGACTCTAAGATGGAAAGTAGCATAGAGAATGTTTATTAAAGAACGACTGTGCTCTTGGGGTGTCAACCCTTGCAACATGAGGGGAAGGACAGAGGCATTGGGTGGTGAGGCAGCCACAGCAACGGCATGAGTTGGTCACCAGCTAGACCCCAAGAGCTGACCTTTTTTGCTCACATGCTTATACCTAATTGACCATTTCCCCACATTTTCCTTTAACCTCTTCTTTCCAGCTTAACCCTTAACTCAAGCAAAAGACCTGATGGACAGAGCATCTATAATGGAAACTAAAACTACCCCCTGAGCAGTAATGACTGCCTGGAAAAAGATCTCTGGCAGCCCAGACCTCCCAGACCAGTTCGTTACATATTCCTCATTATAATATGAAAATCCCTGCCCGAAGAGGAACACAGTTCTCATTTACATAGCATGCAATATATGTACAGGCATGTTTCTTTAAGATGCATGCACAAGCTTGTGCCTGCCTCACCCTACAATGACAAGGCTCCGCTTTCTAAATAGTCATCCTAAACTTAAATAAAAGGAACCCACTCACCCTTGCTCAGGGAGCCATGGTTTTGGAAGTTATTCCCCAACATCTCCTTATTTGCTGCAAATCAAGTTTTCTTATGTGACAACTCCACCTGGCGTAGTTTCCATCCCAAGGACCAAACACATTAGTTCCGTTACACATTGAACCCAAAAAGAGCTCTGGAGATGGGATAGGCCTTCAGAGCCTTTATGTCGCCCATTGGATGTGGGATTCCCAGGAACGGGGGTGCGCTTGAGTGAAGGAGCTCTCTATAGGAAAGGCAATCCGCCGGCCAGCAGCTGGGGGAGTAAGTCCTTCAGCCTTAAGAAGCATCTACCCCACACATCACTGTGTCTCCCAGTCCTTCCCTGTCATTTCTCTCTTCCTGTGGCCACTATCAGTCAGGGCTCCTCTTTTCCCCTCTCTCCTCACAGTGCTGAGAGAACCTCACATTCCTCACGTCCACTCCGTGGAAGCTTCTTCCTCCAAACATGTAGATGTAAACCCACCTGCAAAGAAACTGTCTGAGTTACTGTTAGCTCAGATGCAAAGGGAAGCTACTCCAATAAGACGGCTGCAAGCTATCAGCAGAAGGGAAGAGGGGAAGGGAAAAAAGCAGGGAAGGAATACGTTTTGTTTTGCAGAACCAACAATTCCAGCCAAGGAGACAACCAACGAGGCCTTTTACCTCATGGCCGCTTGCTAGGCGTGTCTCCCCTGATAGACCCTTACCCGAGCCCGTGTGAGCTGGAGTGGAGCTGAGCACCTGTGCAGAAGCTTCCCTGAATTGTCCTGAAGTTACCTTCAGCTCATTATAATACTAAGATCTCTATAGATGACTATGATCATACTCAGATTTTTCCATCATTTTTTTAAAGATTTTATTTATTTGTTGGAAGGACAGAGATCACAAGTAGGCAGAGAGGCAGGCGGGGGTGGGGGGGGGAAGCAGGCTCCCTGCTGAGCAGAGAGCCCAACGTGGGGCTTGATCCCAGGGCCCTGGGATCATGACCTGAGCCGAAGGCAGAGGCTTTAACCCACTGAGCCACCCAGGTGCCCACTTTCCATCATTTTTTGAACATATAATGTATGTTCGGGAAGATAGTACTTGGAGAGCTGTCTCGCTGTCTCCTTACCTGTGACAAGTAATAAAAAGGTCTTTGCTTTCAACACTTCCTTCTGTTGTATTCAATATGACCCCAAGTGGCAAACCCCTTGAGTTCAGTTACGTTGCCCCTCAAGCTACCTCTTTAAATGATATCGAAGAGAATAATAAATAGCAACCAAGGTGTTTTGTTAATGTTTAGTGCATAATGAAATGAGTGCTGGATGATGAGAAAGAAGACAGAGTCTAAGCTCTAGCTCCTGCACTAGAGGCGTAACCTTGGGAAAACCACTAGTCTCTAAAACCTGGGGGCAAGGACGATGTTCCTTTTGATTGTCATTGATTATGCACCAGCCGGGCTAGTGCCTTGCATGTAGCAGGCTTTTAGTAAATATTCCTTGAGTACATGAAGGAATGAACCCAGTTGTGCCTTGAGCTTTGGTTTCCGTGGACTAATACTGAATTAGTAAGGGTAGGTTATGTAATGATTTCCAGAAGGTGGTACTGCACCAGGAGCAGACGGATCTCCCAGGAACTTGTTAGAAATGCACATCACTGGGCTCCATCATACATCTATTGGATCAGAAACATCCCAGGATTTCCCACTAAGAACCACTGGACTGGGTTAGACCAAAGTAGCAAGGTCAAAATCTTAGTGGCTTAAGACAGCAAAGTTTATCTCTTTCTCATACCAACTCATGTTGAAAGATGTTCATCATGGGGATTCAAGCTGCCATCTTGAAAGCTGTTGGTTTCCATGACCAGGGGAAAAAGAAAGTATGATGAATCGTGGACTGGATCATGAAAGCCCCACCCAGATGTGGCATCATTTCTGCTCACAATTCATTACTCAAGGCAAGTCACAAGAACATATTCAACTCCAAGAGAGTGGGGAAGAACACCACATCTATTTTGTAGGACTGTTGACAGAACCAAGTGAAATGGCAAATAGGGAAGCCTCCTAAGAACTGTTTAAAGCTATCACAATTTAAGAAATTATTTCTGTTACTTCTACTCTGGGTGTAAAAGGGTTTGTTCCCTGACTGTTTTGTTTACTGTCACCTTTGTTAAGGGATGGCTCAGATTAGTGGAAATATAATGTTGAGTACTGTTAAGTTCAGAATTTACCGGATATTTTCTTTTTTTTTTTTTAAAGAAACCAACTTTGAGAAGACAAAATGATGGATAACAGTAAAAATTATGATCCACGCAATACTTGGCTCATAAAATGTATTTGACACATTTTTGTTAGGAACATTTTGTGATTTTTTTTCCTCAATAATTTATACTAATTATTGGGTCTTATGACTGCAAAGATAGGATTGTGTGGAGCAAGCTTTTTGCTGCTGGCCCATTAGACAAAGGGTTCATCTGACTGGCACGTTGGACAGTATATAGAAATCTAACCAGAGTTCAAATCCCAGTTCAGTCACTTATTAACTGGGTGACCTGAAGCAAACTATTTAAATTTTCTATGCCTCTGTTTACTTTTTTTTAAGATTTTATTTATTTATTTGACACACAGAGAGAAAAATCACAAGTAGGCAGAGAGGCAGGCAGAGAGAGGTGGGGGAAGCAGGCTCCCCGCTGAGCAGAGAGCCCGATGCGGTACTCAATCCCAGGACCCTGAGATCATGACCTGAGCCAAAGGCAGAGGCTTAACCCACTGAGCACCCAGACACCTTATGCCTCTGTTTACTTATCTGAACAATGAGGATAATAATAATACTTGCTTCCCAAGTTAGTTGAAATGATTAAATGAAATAATACTTGTAAAATGCTTAGAACAGTGTGTGCACATAGTTAAGTATAACCTATAGACCCTACTAGAACATTTCCCCACCACTCATTAACCTACTGTTTGAAAGCTACACTGACCTTTTTTTTTAGAGAGAGAGGGGGAGTCCCAAGCAGGCTTCACACCCAGAGCAGAGCCCAACACAGAAGAGCTCAGTCCCCCAAACCTGAGATCATGACCTGAACCGAAATCAAGAGCCAGACAATCAACCGTAGGAGCCACCCAGGTACCCCTGACCTTCTTTTTCTTAAATATTCCAAGCTTGGGGCACCTGGGTGGCTCAGTCCCAGGGTCCTGGGATCAAGCCCCACATGGGGCTCCCTGCTCGGCGGAAGGCCTGTTTCTCCCTCTCCCACTCCCCCTGCTTGTGTTCCCTCTCTTACTGTGTCTCCTGCTGTCAAATAAATAAAATCTCAAAGAATATATATATTCCAAACTTGTTCCTGCCTCAGGGCATTTGTACCTGCCATTCCTTCTGCCTGGACTCCTCTACCAGCCCCACGGAGGGCTAGCTCCAACCTGCGGTCTATTTATTGGTGCAAATTCACCCTCCTTGTACAAAGATCAAATCCCTTTGTTGTACACCTGAAACAAATCAAATGTCATATGCCAATTATATATCAATTTCAAAATGTGCCCTCCTAAATGGGTGGCCACACAATCCAAAATAGCCATCCTAGTTATTTAGTTCTTTCCCACCACCCTGGCATTTTTACTCTCTATAACCATCTTGTGCATCTCTTTACCAGTTTATCTTTCTCATTGCTTATATAATGTCATTTTCTTTTTATTTTATTTTGTTTTTTTATTTAAAGATTTTTATTTATTTATTTGAGAGAGAGAGATCACAAGTAGGCAGAGAGGCAGGCAAAGAGAGAAAGGGAAGCAGGCTCCCCGCCGAGCAGAAAGCCTGACGCGGGGCTCGATCCCAGGACCCTGGGATCACGAGCCAAGCTGAAGGCAGAGGCTCAACCCACTGAGCCACCCAGGTGCCCCTATAATGTCATTTTCTTAAGAACAAGGACCTTGAGGGGATGCCTGGGTGGCTCAGTCGGTTAAGCCTCTGTCTTCGACTCAGGTCATGATCCCAGAGTCCTGGGATGGAGTCCTGCATGGGACTCCGGCTCAGTGAGGAGCTGGCTTCCCTCTCTCTCTCTCTCTGCCTACTGTTCCCCCTGCTTGTATTAGCTCTCTCTCTCTCTCTCTCTGTGTGTCAAATAAATAAATAAATAGACTCTTTAGAAAGAAAAAAAAAACAGGGACCTTGAATGTTTCCTTTTCCACTGGAACTTAAACTCTTGAACCATACCCAAAGCATAACTCAGTACCCTATAAATGTACATCGAATGAAGGATTAGGGGCTCTGCTTCCCTTTTGAGACACTGGCACTCTTCTCTGTGAGGATATTTTCTCTATAAACTTGAGATGACAATGAATTTCTGCAGCAGAAACATTTTTCACATTAAATAGACGGATCCAAAAATGAAGAGCATCTGGGAGCCATGTGTCGAGGAAGGGCCATTTTTAACAAAGGGCTTGCCGGGTCAGCGTCCCAGCTGATCCACTTCCCAGCCTCAGCACAGATGCCTGGCAAAATATTGTACTCACAGCCAAATTATTTTTGCACATTACTATACGAGAGCTATGCACAATGTCCTAACAATTGTGTATAGATTTGCGGAGAGAAAAATAACATTTCTCGTAGGTTTTTAAATTTTCTAATTTCAGAAGAATCACAAGCCTGTCGGAGCAAATTTGGAGGATAGAGAAAAGCACCAAAACACCAATCTTCCAAACAGTGGACTATTTTGATATTTGTACTTCCCAGTCTTTTTCCTATGAATGTTTTAAAAACAAGTCTCTACTGGGGCATCTGGGTGGCTCAGTCTGTTAAACATCTGACTCTTGATCTCTGCGCCGGTGTTGGTCTTAAGGTCATGAGGTCAAGTCCCGTATTGGGCTCCACACTGGGCACGGAGCCTACTTAAACATAAATACATACATAGACACATACAAGTCTGTACTGTCTAACTTGGCTTGGAGTTAAATTTTTCCCTTAGTAGTATATCATGAATATTAATGCACTTCTACAAAAATGTTTATATATTATAATCTATTTAAAAATTTTTGAATTGGGTGTGCCTGGGTGGCTCAGTGGGTTAAGCCTCTGCCTTTGGCTTGGGTCATGATCTCAGCAGGGAGCCTGCTTCCTCCTCTCTCTCTCTCTGCCTGCCTCTCTGCCTGCTTGTGATCTCTGTCTGTCAAATAAATAAATAAAATCTTTAAAAAGTTTTTTTTGAATTGTATAAAAATATATGCCCATGGTAAAAAAAAAAAAAATCCAGTAGTAGAGGAGTAAAAAAGGAAAAAAAAAAAAAACTTCGCACTATTCCTGTTGCTGAAGGTTCCTTCTGTATCCTTCCAGAATATTCTGTATGTGTGTATATATATATACACACACAAACAAATGAAATCACTCTATTGTTGTTCAACAAGTTATTATTTAATGTAACAATATATTTTAGATATATTTCTATGGCCACATGCTGTTCCAATGCATAAATATGCCATAATTTTTTAACTAGTCTCCACTTGGACACTTGTAATTCTTAGTTCTTCGATATACACAATGATGAAACATGCTTTCTCTGAATAGTGTTTCATTCTGAATAATGAAATGTGATTACTCTGTGACTCTCTCATAGACAGATGTGCAGGCAAGATATCTATCTGTATCTCCTGTAAATGGCTTAGACTAGGGCCCACATATGCCATTTGGTGAGGTGAGGTTTGTTTTTTTTTTAAGATTTTATTTATTAATTTGAGAGAGAGAGCGAGCACAAGAGTGGTGGGGAGAGGCAAAGGAGAGGGAGAAGCAGGCTCCCCACTCAGCACCTGATGTGGGACTCCATCCCAGGACCCTGGGATCATGACCTGAGCGGGAGGCAGACGCTCAACAGGCTGAGCCACCCAGGCGCCCCGTCCTGTGTTTCTTAGCTTCAGCACTACTGATATCTTGGACCAGATAAACCTTTGTTTCAGGGAGATTTTTTGTGCTCTGTAGGATGTTTATTTAGCAACATCCCTGACCTCTACCCGTTAGATGCCAGTAGTATCTTCCTTTCCAGTTGTGACAATGAAAAAATGTCTGCAGACATTGCCAAATACCCCTGAGTCCAAAATGCTCCCTTACCTTCCCAGTCCCCCCACCGCAGCTGAGAACCACCGAGATCTTCTCCTTAAGACCTCCAGTGAATCCGACATGCTAGTAGAGTTGAGAATCACTGGTGTAAATAATGTTACAGTAAACGTTTTGGGTTTCTTGTTTTTGGTTGTTTTCTTTTTCACTCTAGTATTTTGGGGAGTTTGGTTATTTTTTTTACTTTAGTTTTTTAGATTTATTGAGGTATAATTGACATCCAACATTATATTAGTTTCAGGTATACAAGATAAGGATTAGATATTTCACATATTATGAAATAATCATCCAATAAATCCAGTTAACATTTGTCACCGTATATAATTACAGATTTTTTCTTGTGATGAGGACTTTTAGATCTACTGTCTTAGTAACCTTAAAATATGCAACACAGAATTATTAATGACAGTTGCTGTGCTGTACATTATACTCCCAGGACTTATTTTATAATTGGAGGTTTGGACCTTCTGACCCCCTTCACCAATTTTTCCCATCCTCCAACCTTCTCCTCTGGCAGCCACCAATCTATTCTCTATATCTATGAGCTTTTTTTTCCCCCCACATTTAAGTGAAATCACACGGTATTTGTCTTTCTTTGCCAAATGTATTTCACTTAGCATAATGCCCTCAAGGTCCATCCATGTTGTAGCAAATGGCAAGATTTCCTTCTTTTTCATGACTGAGTAATAGCCCATGTAATACACACACACACACACACACACACACACACACACCACATTTTCTTTATCCACCCATTCATTGATAGACATCTAGGTTGTTCCCATATCTCGGCTATTGCAAATAATGCTGTACTGAACATAGAGATATGTATATCTTTTCGAGTTAGTGTTTTCATTTTCTTCATACAAATATGCAGGCAGAATTGTTGGGTCATAAGGTAGTTCTATTTTTAATTTTCTGTGGAATCTCCATGGTGGCTGGACTGATTTACATGCCTACCAACAGTGTACAAGGGTTCCCTTTTCTTGAATCCCCACCAATACATACATACATACATACATACATATTTCTTTTTCTGACAGGTATGAGGAGAGATCTCATTATGGGGTTGATTTGCATTTCTCTGATGTGTCATGATGTCAGGCATCTTTTCATTTCCCTGCTGGCCATCTCTGTATGTCTTCTTTGGAAAAATTTCCATTCAGATCCTGTGCCCATTTTTTAAATCAAATTGTTTAGGGTTTTTTTGTTTTTTGTTTTGTTTTGTTTTTTGTTTTTGTTTGCTATGAAGTTGTAAAAGTTCTTTATATATTTTGAATATTAACCCTTTTTGGATATATGATTTACAAATATTATCTCCAATTCAGTATGTCACCTTTTTGTTTTGTTGATGGTTTCCTTTGCTGTGCAGTGAATGCTTTTAAGCAAATCATGTGTCATACTGCTCCTTAGGATCAATTCAGAAAGTTTGTACCCCTTAAGACTTTTTTTTAAAGATTTTATTTATTTGTCAGAGAGAGAGAGAGTGGGTACACAAGCAGGGGGAGCAGCAGGCAGAGAGAGAATCGGTCTTCCCCCTGAGAAAGGAGCCCCATGCGGGGCTCGAGATCCCAAGACCCTGGGACCATGACCTCAGCTGAAGGCAGATGCTTAAGCAACTGAGCCACCCAGGCATCCCCCCTTAAGACTTTTTTTTTAAGATTTTATTTATTTGACAGAGATCACAAATAGGCAGAGAGGCAGGCAGAGAGAGAGGAAGGGAAGCAGGCTCCCCAGTGAGCAGGGAGCCCAATGCGGGTCTCAATCCCAGGACCCTGAAATCATGACCCGAGCTGAAGGCAGAGGCTTTCACCCACTGAGCCACCGAGGCGCCCCACCCCTCTTAAGACTTTTGATACAGTTTTGTCAATTGCCCTTCAGAAATTATACTAGTTACCCTCCCATCGACACTGCTTGAGAATGACCTCTTCCACTCCCCCTTGCCAATTCTGAATATTATGTGGAACCAATCTGATAGGTGAGAAATAATATCAAATTTAGGAGTTGACATTTCGGGGGCACCTAGGTGGCTCAGTGGGTTAAACCTCTGCCTTCGGCTCAGGTCATGATCTCAGGGTCCTGGGATCGAGCCCCGCATTGGGCCCTCTGCTCAGAAGGGAGCCTGTTTCCCCCTCTCTGCCTGCCTCTCTGCCTACTTGTGATCTCTCTCTGTGTGTCAAATAAATAAATAAAATCTTTAAAAAAAGAAAAAAGAAAAAGAAAATCTAACACAGAATATACTAAAGATGACATTCAGATCAATCTTTTTCATCATATTTGGTGGTTGGTTCCATCACTTGTAAAAGCCTGAAGGGTTCAGATAAATTTCTGGGCTGACCTAGCACCTGTGGTATGCTGGTAAATGCTTAATAACTGGCTCTTTGAGAGCTTAAAAACAACAACAAAAACAAACAAACAAAAAAAACCCCAAAACCTGTTTTGTTGTGTTTGACAATTTCAGTGGTATATAGGCCCACTACAGCCAATTTCAAGTTATCGATGTGATCTCATTGAACATGGAAGTAGGAAGAGAGGTACACAGCAGGCTCTTGGCTAGCAGGAGGGTCTGGCTCCAGCCCACTATAGCCTTGCACAAATGAAATGATCCTATAACTCAGGTCCAAGTTCTACATCTGATAGTGAGAACTTAACCTATTCCTGTTAGATTGGGTCTGCGTTAGCAAAGTAGATAGCGAACAATTAAGGGATGGGCTTGGCCTATGAATTCAACTTGGATCACAAAAATTTTGAAAAAGAACAAGGATGGCAAGTGCCTATTTGGGCTTATGTCATCCAAGATGCTTATTCTGAATGCCCAGTGACCCAGAATACTATCAGCCCACTAGTCTGTATGGTATAACCGGACTTCGGGGGCTCTAGACTTGACTTTGACCCTTGCAAGATCTCCAGCCTTTTAAGCAGCTCCCTTAAAATCTCTGTGCCTTATTTTTTCCCATGACCTGGAGAGGAAAAGGGGTATTTTTTTTCCCCACAAGGGAGCTGTGCAAAGCAGTCCACGAGCATCAGGTACTCCAGAAAAGCCATCTGCCCCGCTGATTAACGCAAAGCCCCCGAATGACAAGTCAGCCGACTCCAGCTCTGCCCACACTCAAGACAATTTCAAGACTTTAATAATCATCGCGCCCAGCACGGAACAGAATTGCATGACTTGACTCGCTAAGCAGTTTCCCACTGACAGCAGTCAAAACAAGAATGAGTTTTTCTCCTTCCCAACATAAAAAAAAGCAACATATAAGATCAGATTCCAGAGAGAAAATCACCTCCGAACTGCAGAAAACATTCAATTCCACTGTTCGGGGGTTGCTTAACCAGCTTAAGAATTTCCTAAACCGGTAGTTCTCAGGCCTGCCTGCAAACCAGAATCACCTCGGGAGGTTTTTGTTTTTTTTGTTTTTTGTTTTTTTAAAGATTTTTTTTTTTTTTTTTTGAACAACAGATCACGAGTAGGCAGAGAGGCAGGCAGAGAGAGGAGGAGGCAGGCTCCCCGCTGAGCAGAGAGCCCGATGCAGGACTCGATCCCAGGACCCTGAGATCATGACCCGAGTTGAAGGCAGAGGCTTTAACCACCGAGCCACCCAGGCGCCCCTCACCTCGGGAGGTTTAAAAAAAAAAAAAAAATACAGGATCCCACCTGCAGGGATTTTGGCTCAGGTGATCTGGGGTAAAGTCTGAAATCTGAGAATTTTTTTTTTTAAACTATCCAGGTAATTCTAATATGCAACCAGGTCAGAAAACCACTCACCTAAACCAGTGGTTCCTAAATTTGAACATGCAATAGGTTCACTTGGGGGAAACTTATTAAGGGTGCCGGACCTTGGTCCCTGCCCAGAGATTATAATTGGATAGGCTTAGATTAGGGGCCCTGGAATCTGAAGGTATTCTGATACTCTTTTTCCTTTTTTTTTTTTTTTAAACCTGTCCAGTCATATTTGCAGCGGAAATAGGAAAAGAAAAAGAAAGGGGTTGATATAATTTTTTAAGGTTTTTATTTATTTATTTGACAGAGATCACAGGTAGGCAGAGAGGCAGAGAGAGAGAAAGGGAAGCAGGCTCCCCACTGAGCAGAAAGCCCGATGTGGGGCTCAATCTCAGGACCCTGGGATCATGACCTGAGCCAAAGGCAGAGGCTTTAACCCACTGAGCCACCCATGTGCCCCATGGGGTTGATATTTGAATGCATCAGTTTTGCAGATGCTCCAGAGCCCATTGAGGGAACTGGATTAATCTCTTGACCATACAAAGGTTTGGAGTAAGCAGCCCGATGCACGTCTCTGTGCTCTTAACCTGGCAGGACACACACATCCACGTGCACGCGCGTGTACACATATGTACGCACAAGTACTCATGCTTCCACACAGTCCCTGCTCTGCAGCCGGTATGTCCACACTGATTGCTAAAATGCTATCCCAGCTAATAAATAGCTGGGATAGCTGCTCCCTTCAAGGTTTTCTCCCTGCCCTCCAGCTCATGCTACTATTGAGAAAGCAAGAGGGACTTGACTCCCGTGAAGCCACTAAGGCAAGAATTACGTTTCCGTATGCTGGGGCACCTGGGCGACTCAGTTGGTTAAGCGTCAACTCTTGATTTCAGCTCAGGTTGTGATCTTGGGGTCCTGGGATCAAGCGCCGCATCGGGCCCCACATTCAGTGGGGAGTTTGCTTGAGGATTTCTCTCCCTCTGCCCCTCCTCCCTCCGTCTGTCCTTCCCTCTCCCCCTCTCTCTCCCTCTCTCTCTCTTTCTCTGTTTCACATGGAAAAATAAATCTTCAAAAAAAAGTTTCCATAGGCTTAGAGACAAATGCCTCCTTCAGAGAACGAGAACAAAGGAGAGCGAACAGTCTTCAGGGAGTCATGGTTGTCTGGGCAAAATTAGAAGTAACAGTTTAGAGCCTGTTTGCCCAAGTATTATTTCCCAGAAGCCCTGAAAGAATGTTGACCCTGGAGATAGGCATCCTGTGACTGTCTTGTGTCCGGGAAAGAATAACGACCACAAGATAATGACGGTGGGACTAGAGGACGCTTCACCACTACCAGTCCCTCACCCTTGGCAAAAGTGCCTTTATAAGCCTTGCACACCACCCTTTCAGGGAGGGACGTTCTTTCTTACTGGCTCCCTCGTACAAAGCTATCTCTTATAAACTCTGCCTTCTTTGTTTCTCTCCGGGTCAGTGTTCATTCCTCTGATACTGAGACTCAAGAACCTGGTCTTGAGGATCCAGGAACACTACTATCCAGTCCTTCCTGGGGTGACTCTCCCCACAAATTAGACACAAGAATGTCTCCTCTTCGGAGTTCTGGTTGATCTGGTCAACGTGTCACACTGTGGTCGAATCTTCCAAACATCCCACCCACTCCCTCTCTACAATGAGAATGTGATTCTCGAAATGTGCACAGAGGGATATGAAGGTATAGAGAATGGAGTGATTAATTTCTACCAAGAAGGGTCAAAGAAAGACTTGAACTGGACCCCAAGAGATGAGGAGGTTTTCAGCAGGTATAGAAAAGAAAATATTTTAGAAAATGAGCAAAGGTACACAAATGTAAACTGTAGTGAGAAAGGGGGGTATAGGTGACATCATCAGAATATGGGACAAGAAAAGTTTTTTTTTAATTAATTTATTTAATAGATAGAGACACAGGGAGAGAGGGAACACAAGCAGGAGGAGTGGGAGAGGGTTAAGCAGGCTTCCCGCTGAGCAGGGAGCCTGATGCGGGGCTCGATCCCAGGACTGGGGATCATGACCTGAACCGAAGGCAGACGCTTACCGACTGAGCCACCCAGGCACCCCAGGAAAAGGGTTTACAGTATAGATTATACAGTATAGGTGCCAGGTCAGGAAGGAAATTGAAAGCCATGTTTTAGTTATCTGGTATTGCAATGTTTCTTCAAAGTGTGGTCTAAGAACTGCCCCCTCAAAGAACTACCTGCCTGTTTGTTGTTTAAAATGCAGATTCCAGATCTCCATCGAATAGGAAATTCATCGGAAGCTCATCTGTACAATACAATCTGTGGTATTATCAAACTTCCTCTATTCAGGACTCACTGGTAAGTCAGGCAGTGGGGAACGGGTCCAAGGATGGAGCCGTGATGGGGTCTGATCATCCTGGAATGGCGATGAGCTGACTCTGGAGAGGAGAAAGCCAGGGATAGTCATCAGGGAGCCTCGGAAGAATTCCAAGCAAGTGATTCTGGTCTGAAGTAGGTTGTTGGCACTGGGGATGTTGCGTGGAGGCTGGACCTGGGACAGACGTGGGAGGCAAAGGCAGCAGGATTTGGTGACTGGCTAGGGAATAAAGGAAGGAGAGGAAGGAGTCACAGACGACCCCAAGGTTCCTCCATGCAGCGGGACGGCAGTGTAAGCAGGATGTAGGAGCAAAATCAAATTTGGAGAGAAGAGCGATGCGTTTGGTTCTGATGTACTGGAGATGCCTCAGGGACAGCAGTGTGGATAGTCGGTGAATTAATGGTTGGTCAAGTTCGTCATCAGGAGATAGAAACCGGAGAGTCCTTGGGACACAGGTAATAATGAAAGAAATGGAAATGAATGAGTTCACTCCCGGCCAACTTCGCCATCAGGCATAGTGTGCCCAGGGCTAGGGGCCCATGAAAATGTTTTAATTGCTTTTAAAAAGCTGAGGAAAAAGAAATGTTTTAAAAAATATATTCCACCTGGATTATATTCATTGTTATACCTCTGCAATCATGGAATGTAATTTTTAGTATCTTTTATGGAGGAGGGGCCCCCAGTGACAAGAGTGCATCAGGCTCACAGACATCGTAATGAGTCCTAGACAGAGAAGAGCTGAGGCCAAGCCCAAGGAGCCCTTAGGTTCTGCAAAGGCTCCTCGCCTTTCTTGTGCATGGAGTCCCTTTGATTGTCCCATGAAGCTGAGGGACCCGTCTCAGAATGTTTATAAATGCCTGAAATAAAACACATAGGGTCACAAAGAAATCAGTTATATTGAAACACATTTATCAAATATTTTAAAAAGTTAATTTGATAAAATCTTTTAAAAAAACCCAAAAAGCTAATTTGGGACATAGTTGTGTGTGTGTGTGTGTGTGTGTGTGTGTGTGTGTCTTTATTAATGCACCAAACAATAAGATCCCTGTGGCTCCTACTGGTGACAGTCACAGGCACTACTAACACTCCTGTGGGGTTTTTGTGTTCTTTTTTTCCCCCTATGTTCATAATGGAAGGAGATACGCTGATTTCAGTAAGAACTTAGTGAAAATAAATGAAGGGACTTCTTCCCACATTCAAGTTCGTGGAGGCCTGAATGTTATCTACTTCCCCCTGATGGTCTATGGGTGCTGGTTAGGAACTCCTAGTCTAGTGAGTGTTGGGGAGGAGGTGACAGAGATCGATCCAAGGTCATGATCAAAGTGTAGAAATGTTTCATATGGGCTACGCTGGAAATGTTAAGACAAGGAGTGTGGCGGGGAGAATCATTGTTCCAACTAAATTATTAGCCCTCAGAGGACAGGGATGGTGTCCTGCGCCATCCCAGGGATGGAAGCTCATACAGTTATCATGAGGATTCTGTGAAGTTGATTCGACTCATCGCCAGCTGTAAACAGAAGAAATGTTGCCTCCAGAGCACACACACACACAATGAGAACTTTTCAGTTATGTATGGTTGATGTAAAAAATAAAATAAATAAAATAGAAATCTGTTAACTGTCTTTGAATCCTGGTAGTCTTGGGTCACTCTACATTTCCCCACGGGAGTGCACTAAAATATGGAGGTCTTCGGGCCATCTGGAGCACTAGAGCCTCTATGGCAACAGCTCTTACACATTCCCTGCCCACCCCTTTGTCTAGCCACCCTACCTCCTACTAATCCCTGGGGCTCAGCTTAAGCATAGCTTTCCCAGGAGGCTCATCCCGACCTCTCCCAAGATTAAATCACCCTATGACACACATTTCCAGGTTCTCTAGGTGGATCATATCACAGGTGTAATTAATTCCTTGCCCAATATGTGTCTCTCTCTTTCTCCATGAGGGTTGGAACTGCATCTGTATTCCCAAGCCTGGAGTCAAATGTTTGTTGAATGGGTGATGGCTAAATGGATGGCCCACCTGGGAGAGGAATTTGGAGAAGAAGTAACCTGCTTAAATACTTCATTGCCTCATCGATTTTCACCGATTTTGCCCAAAATTTACTTCATAAATCCCCTCGGTTGAATCCCCATTACCAAGTCATATTAACTTCAGGCTCTGAACACAAAGATTGCTATCACTTCCAATTTGTCGCTCAATGCTTGCTTGCTTTTGTAGCATTCTCATGGTGGGATATATGGGTGGGTTTGAAGTAGAGAAGATTTGGGGAGGGGGCAGTGAATGAAGGGGATCAACTTGCTAGGGACCAGGCAGAACAACCAGTTACTTTATTCCCCTTCTATAAAAATAAAAAATAATAAAATAAAATTAAATTAAAAAGACACCTGGGTAGCTCAGTCAGTTATGTGCCTGCCTTCTGCTCAGGTCCCCGTCCTGCATTGGTCTCCTTGCTCAGCAGGGAGCCTTCTTCTCCCTCTACCTGCCACTCCCCTGCTTGTGGGAACACTCCCCCTCTTTCTCTGACAATAAATGAATCTTAAAAAAAAAATTTCTCCTTCTAAAGCCCTCTTGGGCTGACCAGAGGGAGCCTCTGAGCGGAAGCTTGCTCTTTGCTGCCATCTGGTGGCTTTTATTGGAGCAGTTCCCATAGGAAAAAAAAATCCACCCAGCAGTTATGTGGCGCCTACTATGTTCAAGACTCTGTGCCAGGCAATCTAGAGCTAATCCTTATGTTGTTGTGTTCCTTTACCAATGATGAAGCATTTCCACATGCAATATTTCAACTCATCTTCATAGCCTTGAGCAGGTAAAATTATTTCCATTTTGTGGATGAGTAAACTGAGACTCAGCTTGCATAAGGCATTGTAGCTGGGCAAGAGTAGGGTTTAGATGAGGCTAGAACTCAGGTTCTCTGACTCCCAGTTCACTGACTATAGCGAAACTGGTATTACTTCTTTGGTTTTACTCAGGGTAGAAGACAAACAACTACAACAACTAAATTCTCCAACAGTGAAGGCACATAGATCCTGAAAAGTGACAAAGAAAAGGGAAATGGACCAAGAAGAGAAGGAAGGAGGAAATGGCATCTCTATGGTTTTCTCCAGTGCTAAATTTATTGATTCCAAGTAATATTCCCAAATGTTAATATTTCAAATCAGTGAGAGACAAATAAGAATCAAGTAAGATAATAAGTCCTGGGGATATAACATACAGAATGGGGACTCTAGTTAACAATACTGTAACTGTAACAGTAACAATACTGTAGTGTATATTTGAACTATTAGATCTCTTTGATCTAAGAGAGTAGATCTTAAAAGTTCTCATCACAAGAAAAAAAATTATAATTATGTGAGGTGGTGGGTGTGAAGTAAAGGTGTAGTAATCATTTTGCAATATATAAATATATCAAACTGTTATGTTTCCACCTAAAACTGACACAATGTTATATGTCAATTATATCTCATAAAAATTAATAAATTTTTAAGAGAAAAAAAGGGATGAACTAGTCCTTCACTTGAAGCTTGATATTAGAAGGAACACTGAAATAGCTCTTCCTCCTTTTTTTTTTAAGATTTTATTTATTTATTTTTTGACAGAGAGCTAGCAAGAGAGAGAGAGAGTGCAAACAGGGGGAGCAGCAGGCAGAGGGAGAGGGAGAAGCAGGCTCTCTGCTGAGCAAGGAGCCCAATGTGGGGCTCAATCTCAGGACCCCAGGATCATGACCTGACCTGAAGGCTGACACTTAAGCAACTGAACCACCTAGGCACCCCATAAGTCTTCCTTCTAAAGCAGGTGTCTTCTATGCAGTGTCCTCCAACCTTACTGTGCACACAAACTCCCTGGGGATTGTGTTAAAATGTAGCTTCTGATGAAGTGGGTCTGGGGTTGGGACCTTAGACTCTGTTTCCAACCAGCCCCCAGATGATGTTGATGATGTTGGACCAAGGGCCATACTTTGGCTAACAAAGGTCTGGAGAAGGGTCTGCAAGCTTTTCTGAAAAGAACCAACTATCTGAGGCTTTGAAAAATCATACAGTCTCTGTGTGACCACTCAGCTCCGCCACTCTAAGTTCTTGATTCTGCCTTTATAAAGCAAAAACAATCTTAGATAATACATGAAAAATGGGTATGGCTAGGTTTCAATAAAACTTTATTTATAAAAAAACAAAAGGCTTGCTGAACTTGGCCCACAGACCAGTTTGCTAACCCTACTCTAGATATTTCTATTCCTAGATGAGCTGTATGTGTATATTGAAAAGGCTTTGGCTGAGTGGTATGTGGAGTACTGTCCTGGTTGAGATCACATGTTCTTAAACCCAAAGACCCTTAGCACCGCTTTATCCTAAGCCATTACCAATCATTTGAACCTTCATATTGGGTGTCAGTCTGACACCAGGTTTCAGTAAAGTAGTAGAGATTTGAAAATAATATTATTCACACTAACATAGTATTTGTTATGTCCCAGGCACTGTTTTAAGTTCTTTATGTATATTAACTATTAAGCTGTCACAACAACCTGAAAAGGAAGTACTATTCATGCCCATTTTGCAGAAGAGGAAATTAAAGTTAATTAAGTCATTTGCCCAAAGTCATATCAATAGTAACTAATAGAACCAGGATTTGAATCTAAGGAGGCTAATGCCAGAGTTTCTGCCTTTTTTTTTTTTTTGCCTCTTTATATTACTTCTGAAAATAAGAAGCAGTTGGTAAGATTAGTTATTTTCTGTTGTACAATTTGCTGAAACAGACCTGTTAGTGGGGTTTTCTTACAATCTATTTTGTCATTCACTAAGTTCCCTTAAAGATAGTATATGAGTATCATTTTCCAAAGGTCAGAATAGAAATAAACCAAACACTGGTAATTCTCACATTCATTTGTAATCAGAGCTGTCCCTCCTTTACTACAATGCTTTATTTATTTTTTATTTTTTTTTAAGACTTTATTTATTTATTTGACAGAGAGAGGGAGTGAGCATAAGGAGGGGGACCACCAGGCAGAGAGAGAGGGAGAAGCAGGCTCCCTGCACAGCAGGGAACCTGACGCTGGGCTCGATCCCAGGACCCTGGGATCATAACCTGAGCCGAAGGCAGACACTTAACCCACTGAGCCACCCAGGCACCCTGCTAAAGTGCTTTGAAAACCACCCTTAAAACAAAGAGGCCAGCACAGCTTGGAAGATTGAGTTTTCTAAGCAGCGTAGCTGGGTACCTTGAAAACTTTTACCTGCTGTGTTCAGTGCCCTCCTCCCAAATTGGAAAGCAGGACCTCTAGTGTATCTCAGTACACCAAAACCAGCCATGGAGTGTGCTGCCAAAGTAGAGGCAAGTCTTCTTCTTACTGAGACTGCTTTATACCAAAAAATAAAGACCATATATCAGTACAGATCAGGGATTTTCAACCTCAACACTATTGAGATTTGGGCAAGATAATTTGGGGGTTATGGCAGCTGCTCTCTATACATCATAGAATGCCTAGCAGCATCGTGTCCTCCTCCCCACCAGAAGGCCGTAGCTTCTTCCCAGTGGTACAATCAAAAATGTCTCCAGACATCACCGTTATCCCCTGGGAAGGCAAAATCACCCTCGATCAAGAGCCGCCAGTATAGATCAATGACAGTTTATAATTCAAGAATGCCCACCATCATCTGTTTGTGGGAGTATACGTTAGCACAAACCCTTTGAAGAGTGATTTTGGAAGTAGGCTTTGGAAAGCAATCATTAAAATATTCAAAATATTTGCATTTGGAAGGAAAGGGAAAGGATTTACTATTTATAGCCCTGAAAATGTAATAGATTCACAAGGCGTAAAGGTTTGACAATGTATAAGACTTTATTTTCCCTGAGTAGTAGACACAGATCTGCCGGCTGCCAGCTCCCCCATAATCCCTGAAGCCCCTGGATTATTGATCCGAGGTGTGGGTGCCTGGCTTAACTGATGTAGTTTACACATTATTCCTTGGACTGCAGTGGTCAGTCCAAGGGTGAGCCAATCAGAATATTTCCTTAGGGTACTTCTAGGGGACATGGTGGGGGAAGGGAGTATCTTATCTCTCTGGTCACAGGGCTATAAAGATGAGAGCCCAGAGAGTAACATGGGTGGAGGCATGGAGAATCCTTGTGATGTTCAAGTGTCAAGTTCTGCCCATCCCTGTAGCCAACACCAACCAGGACATTCCCATAGTTTTATTATGTAGGCCAATGTATTCAAGCTAATTCATGTTGGATTTTTGTCTCTTGCAACCCTTAGGTTTCAACTAATACAACCCTACTAAAGATGTACAGAGAATTCATGTAATGACCAAGAGCAATGATAAAAGTCTGACTTGTAAATGTCCTGAGGAAAGAATCTCTGTGCAAACTGGGTTGTGGGAGACTGAGGGGATGCAAATTCACCTGTAGTCCTATTTTTTTTTTAAGATTTTATTTATTTATTTGACAGAGAGAGATCACAAGTAGGCAGAGAGGCAGGCAGAGAGAGAGGGAGAGGGAAGCAGGCTCCCCGCTGAGCAGAGAGCCCGATGCGGGACTCGATCCCAGGACCCTGAGATCATGACCTGAGCCGAAGGCAGCGGCTTAACCCACTGAACCACCCAGGCGCCCCTCCTATAGTCTTTTTTTTTTTTTAATTTCTTTTCAGCATAACAGTATTCATTGTTTTTGCACCACACCCAGTGTTCCATGCAATACGTGCCCTCCTTAATACCCACCACCTGGCTCCCCCAACCTCCCACCCCCCCACCCCCGGTCCCTTCAAAACCCTCAGATTGTTTTTCAGAGTCCATAGTCTCTCATGGTTAACCTCCCCTTCCAATTATCATATGGTTTCGCTTATTTGTGGAGTATAATCCTATTTTGTAAATCTTGCGGTGGCTGTTGAAAATTCTCAGCCCATTTGGCTACCTCTTTCCACATGCAGATAGCCTCCACAATGGCTCCCATTCATTCAAAGGTTTTATTCTTCCCAGAGCTTTTACATTCATTACCTCATTCACCTTCCACCATAATTCAACCAGACAGGGAAGGAGTCTACCCTCCCTGTTTCCAGGTGAGAAAAATGGGGACACCATGTGGCTAAATGACTCTTTTATGTAATGCAGGGATCTGGAACGAGATCAGCAGTTCTCAAATTCAATCAGTCATGAACTGTGTCATGAGTGATTTGATGCTAATGGTTAAAGTACTAAAGCTTGAGAGTGATTCATCTTGTTTAAAATAATATATTATCTCTATAACAACCTAATTCTTGCTAGCATTCAATATGCTCTCCCAAGTGGGAGAGAAAGGAGCACAGTCACAGCTGGCATATTGGGAATTTCCATGGGGATGTTGGGCAGGTGAATGCCCCACCATGTGCATCATAATAGAAAAAAAAGGTTAAGAGTCAATGGATTAGCCAAGCTCAGAAGTTGCTTCCAGCATCACAATTTGATGATTCACCCTAAAGAAGCAATGAATTGTTGGCATTCAAGATCAAAACTAACCACTCTTCTGGTCTGCATGTCTCATTAGGGATCACGCACTTCAAAGCGTGGTAAGACGATCATCAGCTATGCCATCCAAACCAAGAAAATTTTCAGAGAAAAAGGGCATCAATAAAATGGAGCATCCAGGGCATAAATGAAGCCGGAATTGTGTTGAGAAAACCAGGATCTGAGTCACCTTAAGTACATGCAACTCAAGAGAAGTAAATTTGTACAACTGGAAACCATCAGACTTGCCCCTAGGAACATCCCTCAAAAGGGGAGTTGGATAGGTCTTGATTTCATTAGGTGCAAGTATGTAGTTTATTGGGGAGGTGAAAGCAGTATGTCTAGGAGATGGGGGGAGGCGTGTGAAACGAGAGAAGAAAAGCAGCCCGTAAAAGCACGTGGTCAAGCCAGATACTGCTGTGGCTGCTGGAACATGCTCGCTGGTGGTCCTCGCAGAGATACGCCGCCCAAATCCCCCCTCGGGGAAAGACTTGTTCCAGAAGGAGTGTGTAGTTAGCGGATGGCCCCCAGCTGTTAGCTCCTTCAGGGTCTGCCTCAGGGGCAGAGAGCTGCCTCATTCAAGGTTATGCCCTTCCCAGAACAGCCTGTACCTGCTAACCAAGCCAGACCAGGCTAAAAGGTTGGCCATTTCCACCTGAGGCGGGACATTTCCGTGGGCAAGCCTCACTCCAGAGCTTCCCATTGGGCTGGCCGAGCCTTTGTCAAGCCTGTGTTGCAACCAGATTTTTCCTCTCCTTTCAGAGGGGTCGACGCCCTAATAAGCATTTGCATCCCAAACTCCGTATGAGCATCTGCTTGAGGAGAACCTATCCCAAAAACATCCCTCTAGGGAAACTCAGTGTATTGATCATGTGTTGTCTTTTCTGTATCTTATTTTTTTTTAAGATTTTATTTTTCTACTTGACAGAGATCACAAGTAGGCAGAGAGGCAGGCGGGGGTGGGGGTTGTTGGTCGGGGGGGCAGGCTCCCTGCTGAGCAGAGAGCCCGATGTGGGGCTCGATCCCAGGACCCTGGGATCATAACCTGAGCCGAAGGCAGAGGCTTTAACCCACTGAGCTACCCAGGTGCTCCTCTTTTCTGTATCTTATGATGTTTTGATGTTTGCAGAGACTCAGGGAAAGACTGCCAGGACTGCGGCTAGCTAATTCTTAGGAATGGTGGACGGCTTGCCTGTAGAATGTCCAGTCACGTGCAGACGACATGATTCAGGGCCGTGCCCCCACCTGCCTGCTCTTCGAACTTCCACACATCAAGCCAATATGCCCCTGGCCCTGAATCCACCCAGAACCAGGTACCAGAGCCCACAGGAATGATTCAGACTAGCCCTAAACTGTTCCTCCTGCCTCACCTTTCCTATCAAACCAGTAGAGCTGGCTTAGACTCTCCCCTCATTCCTGCTTCTGCCTCCTGACCCAAACCTGACGTCTCTTCTGTGGCTCTGCGTGGCCCCCTTCTTTGGGGAAGGAAAGTCCAAAAAAAAAAAAAAAAAAAGCATTCAATGGCCTTGGCCTCTCCGTGTCATCCCGTGTCATCATTCAGTCACTGAGTATCCATACCAGCTTTATTCATAATTGCCCAAAACTGAAGGTGACCAAGTTGTCCTTCAAAAAGTGGATAAACAAATTGAAAGAATTAATCTGAAAAGGCTAAATATGGCACAATTTTATGAACATGACATTCCAGAAAAGACAAAGCTATAAAAAAAAAAGTAAAAAGTATTACAGTAGAAAGAGATGGTAAGAGAACAGTGCTTGCCAACAGTTTGGGGACAGGAGGGAGAGAGGAAGAAGTGAAGCACGGGCCATCTTTAGGGCAATGAACAATTCCATCTGGTTCTGTAATCGTGGAAATATGACATTACATGTTTGTCAAAACCCATAACGACCACAGAGCACCGAGAATGAACTCTAATGTAAACCTAGGGACTTCAGGGGTGCCTGGGTGGCTCAGTTGGTTAAGCATCTGCCTTCAGCCCAGGTCATGATCCCAGGGTCCTGCATCGGGGTCCCTGCTCAGCGTGGAGTCGGCTCCTCCCTCTTCTTCTGCCCCTCCCCCTTCACTCATGAGCGCGCGCACTCTCTCTTTCTCTCTTATTCTCTCAAATAAATAAACAAAAATCTTTTTTTTAAAGATTTTTAAAAAGGTTTTATTTATTTATTTGACAGAGAGAGAGAGAGATCACAAGTAGGCAGAAAAGCAGGCAGAGGGGGTAGGTTCCTCGCCGAGCAGACAGCCCAATACGGGGCTCGATCCCAGGACCCCAAGATCATGACCTGAGCCGAAGGCAGACACTTAAACCCACTGAGCCACCCAGGCGCCCCAATAAACAAAAATCTAAAACAAACAAAAAAAACCTGGGATTTCAGTGAAAAATGTATCAATACTGGTTCATCAGTTGTAACAAATGCATCACACTCACGTATGACCTTACTAAGAAGGCAAACAGAGCAGAGAAAAGAAGCATATGTCAGCTCTGTACTATCTGCTCAATGTTCTGGAAACATAAAACGTTGCCAAGGACAAAACAAAACAAAATTTCAAAGTATGTGGAAGAGGGAAGACGGAAGACAAAACAGAACGTTGGAGGGAATGCTCTGGAACATATGTCTCTGGGCCCAGACAGGACAGAGGAAAATGAAAGCTTTTCGGAAAAAGTAACCGAAGTAACCTGTAAGACGCCACTTTACACCCATTAGAATGGTTATACTTCAACGGTCACAAGAAAAAATAAATAAACGAAATAAACAGGCACACACAATGACGAGTGTTAGCAAGGATAGGGAGAAATGGAACCCCTCATTCACTGATGGTGGGAGTGTAAAATGGTGCAACTACTTTGGGAAACAGGCAGTTCCTCAAAGAGTTAAACAGAGTCACCATAGGACCCTGCCATCCCACTCCTAGTATATACCCAGAGCAATTGAAAGCAGGGACTGAGCAGATACGTGTATGTCAATGTCCATTGCAACACTCGTAATAGCCAAAAAGTCAAGACAATCCAAGCATCTGTTGAGGGATAAAAGATGAATAAAATGTAGTAATATCCATTTGCCAATGGAATACTCGTCGGCCATAAAAAGGGAAGTACAGATACACGTTACAACATGGATGAACCTTGAAATGATCACGGCAAGTGAAAGAAGCCAGACATGAAAGGTCACGTATGGTATCACGTATGGTGTGGTTCCATTTATATGAAATATCCGGAAGACGCAAATGCATCAGAGACAGAAAGTAGATCAGTGGTTTCCAGGATCTGGGAAGAGGGAAGTGAGTGCTAATGGGTACAGTGTTTCTTTTTGGAGAAATGGAACTGTTTTGGAATTGGATAGTGTTGATGGTTGCATAACATAGTGATGGTACTAAAAACCACGGATTATTCACTTTCAAGGGATGAATCTTATATTATGTAAATTTTGTCTTAATTAAAAAACCCATAAATAACAGAAGTGCCATGCCATCTCTCTCCTCCTTTGCTGAGATCTATGTGAAAATGAGGCTTCCTAGAATAACCTACTTGTGGATAATTGAACAGCAAGAATTTCTCTTTCAAAGGATAGACTTTTTTATTTTAAGATTTATTTATGTTAGAGAGGCAGCACGTGGGTAGGGGGAGGGGCAGGGGTTTAAAAACCTCAAGCAGGCTCCCCGTTGAGCGGCAGCCTGAGGACCCAGGGCTCGATCCCAGGACGCTGACCTGAGATCATGACCTAAACCGAAACCAAGAGTCAGACACCTAACTGACTGAACCACTCAGGTAACCCACAAAGCCTAGACTTTCTAGTTTCTAGTTAGTGCTTTATTAAGTAAAACTACTGCACTTGCCTCTTAAGGGAAAAATATTACAGGTCTAAACTCCAGATACTTACAGCACTGTAACCCACCACTTAAAACAATTTCTTTCTAATTCATGGGATATAAAGCAGTCACTCAATTTCTAGCATCTGAGAATCCTGAGAAGCCCAGTTCCCAACACCGCTGGTAGTTCTTTTATCAATAGGGATGTTATGGAGAACAGTTTGCAAGGACATCTACAAGCAAAGATGATGTTCATCGGTAGGCTGTATTTGAATTACCATCGGGTGTTTTTAGATGCACGTAATCTGCTGGGTATACATTTTAAAGCACCACCTCTAGATCTATCTTTATCCCCTATTTTCAAGTTTGTGCTCATGAAAATAAGTACATCCACAGGATAGTAATTTCAAGGGCAACCTTGGTATTATGAAACACACAATTCCAGTATGTTGGTGGATTTCTAATGGGTGGTGTGTGGGAAGCCTTATTGTATATAGGTCCTATAAATCTCATTCTTTCGTTTCACAAGTATTTACTGGGCGCCTACTGTGTGGCAGGCACCGTTCTAAACACTGGATTCAAGAAGAAAAAAAAAGAGACCAGGGAGTCCTATGCCTCTGTGTCTGCGTCTGGTCACAGAGCTGGTTTATAATCAGCCTGTGTTTCTTGGTGCCGTGTGCCGTTCTGCAGAACGATAATGAAATGCTTTCAATGCTAAGCACAAGTGAAAAGGCTCTGTTCCAAAAAGTTCAAAGAAGGGGAGAAAAAGTCAATAAATAAAGGAGAAAATGTTAGACCTCTATTGCGTTTATTTATTTATTTGCAATAAATAAATTCTGCTGTGTTCCAGAAAAAGATTTAAGGCTGCTTACAAGGATACATAAAACATAACCAGATCTCATAATGATAAGAAGAAGGAATGGGGCCAGAAATGAGTGTAACACAGAGATCAACATGATAAATTTCTCTATGCTCACAGCCACTACTGTCGTAGATGCTGTGGGGTCCCAACCAGTGTCCCTCAACCCTCATCTCTATACACCAAAGCATACTCATTGCTACACCTGTGGCTCTCTGAATATGGGCTTTGTTCGGGCTTCTGGGATAGCCCAGAAGTCACAGAGAGTTCGTGTTCCTAGAAACAGCCCCACACAGGGAGGGGTGGGAGCTGGTAGTTGAATTGCCCAGCTTTCTCTCTCCCCACTGAGATAACATGAGACATGTTCTCCACAGTCTCCCAGAGCTCCCAGGGGCACCCAGCTCCAATTCAGACTCCAACCAAATATTAAGTTGGCTCCACACCCAATGTGGGGCTTGACTTCATGACCCTGAGATCAAGAATCAATTGATCTACTGACTGAGCCAGCCAGGTGCCCTCCCCCTTTGTTTTGAGTCAAATTTGTGTCACTAACTTTGTCTTTCTTTTTGAAGAGCTATCTCCTGGGAGGTCCCTAGGTCCCTTGTGCAAATAGGATCCATGTAAAATGTACAAGGTTTCTTGATATATGAGATTATTACTTAAAATACTGTTGAATATTGGAGGATATCTACCAAAATCAATCAGTTCTTAGTTCTTCCAGCATTAAAGAACAGAACTATTCATTGAAGCTACTATTGGATCATCTGTATGAAAAATGCATCTGGGTACTCTTGTGCTTTAAAACCATCAATGGCTCCCCATTACCCTTAAAATAAAATTTAGATTTCTTAATATGGCCAGCTGGCTCCTGCTTGCCAACCCCATCTGCTATCCCTTTCCCATTTGCTCATCGCATCCTAGCTATATGGCTTTCCTTCCCTGTTCTTCAAACACATCAAACTCTTTCCAACCTTGAGGTCTTTGCTTCTGTTGTACCTTCTTCTGCCTTAAGTGTGCTTCCCATGGCTCTTCTGTATGTTTTTTTCTTCAACTGACATCTTGGAAAGATTGCCCAGCTACCTAATGTAACAGAGAAGACTCCCCCTCAACTTCGCATCATTTGATAAAAATTACTTTTTATCAAATATGTATATTTTTTTCATAGAACTTATCAGAATCTGTGATTATCATATTCATTTGTTTTCTGCCTCTTTTCCCTGGAATGTAAGTTCCATGAGGGCGGAGACAGGCTTTAGTATATTTGCACTGAAATTCCCAGCATCAATCTTAGTGCCTAGAGGACAATATCCAGCCAATACCCATTCATTGGTGAACGGATGTAGTATATAGTATATCGTTAGTATATCGTTAAAATATGGGTTGAAAAGCAAGGAGGCCAGTACCTATTGTTTATTTTCCCTCATTTAAAGCATTTTAATGATTGGGGTGCCTGGGTGACTCAGTTGGGTAAGCATCTACCTTTGGCTCAGGTCATGATCCCAGGGTCCTGCGATCAAGCCCCACCCACATCAGCCGTGTCAGGCTCCCTGCTCAGTGGGGAGTCTTGTTCTACCTCTCCCTCTGCCCAACCCCCCACACCCTGCTCATGCTCTATCACTTTCTATCTCTCAAATAAATAAATAAAATCTTTGAAAAAATGTTAGTGGTTATAAGACCATTCCTAGTGATTCTGTCTCTCTGAATCTGAGCATCAGTAGCTAGTTAGGGGAGGAGAAATGCTTTTCAAATTCTTTCAACTTAATTCATAGACAATTTCTGGTCCAGGCTAAAGTTTAAGGAAAGGTCAATAAAATCGGCAAACATAGTATTCCTAACCAGTCTGTTTTACATGGTAGCAAAAAAACTCTACAAGTTAGTAGTAAGGGCTCAACATAACCTTTTTGAATTAGTGTATAGCCTGAGTTAGATCTTTGACCAGACCAATACTGTCCAATAGAAATATAATGTGAGTTACATGCATAATTTTAAATTTTCTAGTAGCTACAATGCAAAAAGGGAAAAGAAAACAGTTGAAATTAATTTTAATAGTACACTTCATTAAACCTAATATATCCAAAATATTATCATTTCAACATGTAATCAATATTTTTTAAAAGAGGTATTTTATATATTTTTTTCATACTAAGTCTTTGAAATCTGGAGTAAGTGTAATTTTATACTCACAGACCTCTCCATTGGGATGATAAATTTTGGGGAGGAGGATGATAAATTTAAATTAGAAATAATTGCTCTGCATTTAAATTTCAAAAATTTAGAGTGGAAAAAGTAGATTCACGTATTCAAGTTATTCCAAACATACTTAAAAATTTTCCAATAGCAGAACTGAGTATGAATTTTTAAATTTAGCATGAAAACCAATTACATTGTGCTAAGTAAAAGAAACCAGACACAGAAGGTCACAGATTGTATGATTCTATTTATATGAAATGTCCAGAATAGGGAAATCCATACGGGCAGAACAGAGATCCACGGTTGCAAGGGGCTGATGGGGAGAGGAGAATAAGGAGCAATTGCTTAATGGGTTTGGAGTCTACTTTTAGGGTGATAAAAATGTTTTGAAACTAGATAGAGGTGGTGGTTGCAAACCATTGTGAATGTGCCAGATACCATGAAATTGCTCATTTTAAAATAGTTAATTCTGGGGCACCTGGCTGGCTAGGTTGGTGGAGCATGCAAATCTTGACCTCGGGGTTGTAAGTTTGAGCCCTAGGTTAGGGTGTTGAGATTACTTAAAAATAAAATCTTTAAAAAATAAGTACAGGGGCACCTGAGCGGCTTGGTCAGTTAAGCGTCTGCCTTTGGTCCAGGTCATGATCCAGTGGTCCTGGGATCGAGTCCTGCTTTGGATTCCCTGCTCAACGTGGAGTCCCCTTGTCCTTTTTCCTCTGCCCCTCCCCCCTGCTCATGCTTTTTCTCTGTCTCCCTCTCTCTCTCTCTCTCTCGCTCCCCTTTCTCTCTCTCTCAAATAAATAAATAAAATCTTGAAAAAATAAATAAAAAACACACAAAATGATTAATTTTATGTGAATGTCGCAATCATTTAAAAATTGAAATTAATAGAATTCAAGTAAAAATACAACTTGGATTCTTCCACCACTTGGCCCCAATCCAAGGGCTTCACAGCACCAGATCGTGACTCTGTACAACACAGGACCAGGTAATTCATTCCCATGCGGAGGCTGCAGCTTTTTTTAAACATATATTTCTGTTTTTCCAGGACCTGGCTTCCCAGCATTCACTGAAAGCTTTCAAGGTGAAATGTCCCAGTTTATTTAAGCACCACCTAGCAGCCAGTGAAGTGTCACGTTTCCATTTCACGAGAGGTAGCCATGAAGCTGATTGCTACTGTTTCATGTGATTAGCACGTTCTGGGTGACAGATTGTTAGGTTCGCGCACTTCTGAGCGTGTTGTGATTCTTCCATCGTTTTTCTGAAGGGCGAGGGGCATCCAAAGTTTGCAGTCTGGCCTTCAAGAGCTAACTTATGAAGGTTTTCCAGCAGCCCTCCCCTCCAGGGAGTTGGAGAGGCGCAGACAAGGAATAGAGCTCACAGAGAGAAAGCAGGTGCTGGTAGGACCACATGTTACAAGAGTAGTTTAAATGATTACTATTTAAATAGTAGTTTAGATGAGGGGCAGGGGCGCCTGGGTGGCTCAGTGGGTTAAGCCTTGGCCTTCGGCTCAGGTCATGATCTCAGGGTCCTGGAATCGAGTCCCACATCAGGCTTTCTGCTTGGTGGGGAGCCTGCTTCCTCCTCTCTCACTGCCTGCCTCTCTGCCTACTTGTGATCTCTCTCTGTCAAATAAATAAATAAAATCTTAAAAAAAAAAAATGAGGAGGGGCATACACCCTAAGAAACCCCCAGGATGAGTCACAGGACTCAGAAGGATCTGAGGAGCCACCTAACCCAGATGGGTAAGAGTTCCTTGCCAATTTCTCACAACTCTCCAGAGATAAAGATCCACAGCAATCTTGTTGGCTCGTTGCACTGAAATATACATCTTGGGTATCAAGAAGTATTTTTCGGGGTGCCTGGGTGGCTCAGTGGGTTAAAGCCTCTGCCTTCAGCTCAGGTCATGATCCCCGGGTCCTGGGATCGAGCCCCCGAATCGGGCTCTCTGCTCAGCAGGGAGCCTGCTTCCTCCCTCTTTCTACCTCTCTGCCTACTTGTGATCTCTGTCTGTCAAATAAATAAATAAAATCTTAAAAGAAAAAACAAAGTGTTTTTCTAAGTCTTCCTTATCAAAACTTGTCTTATTAGTTGATCTTTAAACCTCTTAGCTAAGTCTGACATAATTCCATGATGACTGTTCCCTGAATGTCAGGACATTTTACCTGGAAATAACCTCTTTAGCATTTTCTTTTCTTTTCTTTTTTTAAGATTTTATTTATTTATTTGACACAGAGAGAGAGAGATCACAAGTAGGCAGAGAGGGAGGCAGAGAGGGAGGGGGAAGCAGGCTCCCCGCTGAGCAGAGAGCCCGATGTGGGGCTCGATCCCAGGACCCTGAGATCATGACCTGAGCTGAAAACAGAGGCTTAACCCACTGAGCCACCCGGGTGCCCCTCTTTAGCCTTTTCTTATCTTTGTTTTTTTTTTTTTTTAAGAGAGAGAGAGGAGTGGTGGGGGGTAGGATACAGAGGGAGAGAGTATCTTAAGCAGGCTCACCCAGCACAGAGGCAGACGTGGGGCTGGATCCCACCACACCGAGGTCATGACCTAACCTGAAACCAAAGTCAAGTTAACCAACTGAACCATCAAGGCGCCCCTAGCATTTTCTCACTTCTGATGCTTTTCTCACTTTTGATGCTTCTGCATCCCAATATGATTACTCAGTTTATAGATCGCCTGGACTATTTTTTTTTCCTTCTCTTTCTTGCTGCCCATTGCCTTTTTTATTGCCTTCCTCATCAGATTGGAGAGAAGGGTAAATAAAATTTCCACCTGCTCATTTTTTTTTTTTTCTGGCCAGTCCAATAGGGGAAATGTGTTCAAATTTTATCTAATGTTGAAGCGATGGCTATCACCATAAATCTATACCCCTTTTATTTATTTATAACATAAGTCTTGGATAGTTTCTTTAAAAAACAACAACAATAAAATATAAACCGTGTTGGCACATTCAATCTTATTGCTACAAAAGTGATGGCTTTTATAGATGCCTCTGAAGAAATGACAAATATTCCCCAAAGACTTGCTGTCATTTATATCCCTCTCAAGGTTAAACTTGGCTGCATGCAATGTTTTGTTTGTAAGATTTTGATTCCAAGTAACAGAAATGTCCCATGGCTAGCATAAGCCAAACAAGAAAAAAAGGGCAAGGCAGAGGAGAAAGTCAGTGAAGGGATGCTGGAGGTCTTTTGTAGCATCAAAGGCAAAGTTAAATAACGAAAATTTAGAAAAGGAAGAAACCAGGGTCAGTTTTGTGAATTCAGTAGCAGCTCGTAAACTCTTCTTTCTGGAGCACTGCCATTAACTTCGCTTTGCTCCAGGTCTCTTCCGACTTCATCCCTTTCTATTTCCAATTCCAGATTCCTGGGAGAGAGCCCAGTGTGGGTCACATGAGCTCCAGCCATGCCCTCAGAAGTCCTGTGCCTGCCATGTCCTGTGTAAGGGGGAGGGTCCCAGGAAAGAGGAGCCCAATTTCATCCATTAGCATTCTTCTCATTCTTTGGAGATCTCTAAGACTTGGTACAAGAGAGAGGTGAAACTAACGCATAAAGGGGGGTGACATTTGATATGCCCAAAGAGGAGAATACACATAAGGCAAATGGTGTTTTCCAAAGATGCCACCTTGCTTTTCACACTGTGAGACCCATATTGGAGTTCTGACTTAAAGAACTGTAAGAAAATTAATTTGTGTTGTTCCAAGCCACCAAGTTTGTGGTGATTTGTTAGAGTAACAATAGGAAACTAACACAGAGTCTCTAATGTTGTGTAGCTAATGCTAGGGCCTTCCTCCATTTATCATCTCCCTCCTCCACCACCCATCCAGATTTCCCTCACCTACAGCTAGCATTGTGGCGGGTCTAGGTGATTTTCCTGGTGGGGTCCCCAGACACTCATCCCACAAGGGGTGTGAATGCTTAGGTACCATTATTCTAACTGTGCATGAATGGTCATTCCAAGCATAGAAGTATCAAATGACGCACTAGTGAATCCTCTGGATTCCAGACATTCTCTGTCCCGCCCCCACTGTCCCGAATTCCCCATGGCAATCAGAACTGAGCCCAAAGTGACTACATATAGTCACAACGTACAATGCAGTGGCGTCCGCACGTTGTCCCCTGGCCTAAGGACTCCCCAAGAAATTAGAAACCCTTACTCTACTGAGCCCAAGTTTATAGGGAATGAGAAGCACAGAATCCACAAGTGGGTCACTGGGTGTAATTGTGAGAACGGCTGCTCCCCATCTCCAGTCTCAGATACCTGCTACAGAGACACAGAACCTCGCCCCTCATATATCACTTATTGGTTCGGAGCGTCAACCATATCCTTCGAGAGCACCCAGCCCTGCAATGTACAGTAACCGGACCTTCAACGGGTGTTTTAAAGCATAGACTTTGTTATTATTCAGGTATAGGAGGCCAATAGATCAGGAGATGGATGCTGTTGAATCCAGCAGTTTGTTACTCATGGTGCCCGAGAGGAGGGGATACACTGTGCCCAGCAGGATCACATGGAGAACAATAAGTCAGTCAGGAAGTATGGATAGCCAGAGGGTGGAGTGGGGAGGGAAGGTGGGCAAGAGCCTTTATTGTGGTTTCCATAGGAAGGAACATAGGAGGCAAGGTAAGTAGGTTTAGGATTGGTTGCTTTGGATAATTTCAGTAGGCTCGGGGTAGCAAGCCCTTCCTTGAAGAGGGCATGGAACATTCCCGTATCTACCAGAGTCATCTCTTGCTCTGCTTGGACCTACATCTCCATGTACTCTCAAGAATGGGTTCCTCCATGGCTCCAGTGGGCGTCTCTTCCTGAGGGGGAACTCAGAGAGGAAGGAACCCCTTTGGATGAGCCCCAGCCCCCACCACCATAGCCAGTCTCAAGGATAAGATTGATACTCCTCTTCTTCCTCCATACCCTCTTCAGGATTCCCCTTGGCCTCGCTCCCACCTCAGTTGGCTTTGATGTCTTGCCCAGTGATAGGATTCAGACTCTCATCTTCAGAGGTTAACATGCAGGAAGCTTATTAGAGAAAGTTCTTGGCATGAACACCCCATGTTTGGGGGGACGGCGGACAGGGCAGTGGGGGGAATGAAGGAAGCAAGATTAGACAGAGGGAGACCTTATGGTAGGGTCACACAGCAAGACTTCAGCTGATCCCATAGGGATGTGGGGCTGGAGGCAGGGCTCCATCTCACGATCCATGAGATCATGACCTGAGCCAAAACCAAGAGTCGGACACTTAACTGACTGAGACACCCAGGTGCCCTCCATTTTAACCATTTTTTAAAAAAGATTTTAATCTATTTATTTGACAGAGAGATCACCAGTAGGCAGAGAGGCAGGGAGAGAGAGAGAGAGGGAGAAGCAGACTCCCTGCTGAGCAGGGAGCTTGATACGGGACTCAATCCCAGGACCCTGAGATCATGACTTGAGCCGAAGGCAGAAGCTTAACCCACTGAGCCACCCAGGTCCCCCCATTTTAACCATTTTTAAGCGTACAGTTCAATATCGTTTGGTATAGGGTGCCTGGGTGGCTCAGTCAGTTAAGTGTTTGCCTTCGGCTCAAGTCGTGATTCCAGGGTCCTGCATTGGGTTCCCTACTCTGTGGGGAGCCTGCTTCTCCCTCTGCCTCTGTCTGTCTTTCATGAACGAATAAAATCTTTTTTAAAAAAGATTTTTTAAAAATTTTTTAAATCTTTTTAAATAAAAAGATTTTATTTATTTGAGAAAGAGAAAGCATGAGCAGGGGGAGAGGCAGAGGGAGAAGCAGACTCCCTGCTGAGCAGAGAGCCCTATGCTGGGCTGGATCCCAGGACCCTGAGATCATGACCTGAGCTGAAGGCAAATGCTTAACCAACTGAGCCACCCTGGAGCCCCTGAATAAAATCTTAAAAAAAAAAAAAATTGTTCCGTATAGTCACAGCGTTGTACACCAGATTTCCAGAACTTTTTCGTCTTGCAAGATAAGCTCCACAGCCACTCATTAAAGAACTCCTCCTTTTACCCTCTCCCCAGACCCTGGCAATCACCATTTGACTATCTTTCTCTGGGAATTTGACCACTCTAGGTACCTCATATAAGTGGAATCATACAGTATTTGTCTTTTTGAGACTGCTTTCTTTCACTTAGCATAATGTCCTCAAGGTTCACCCATCTTGTAGGATATGTCAACACTTCCTTCGTAAGGCTGGATAATATACTCCATTGCGTGAATATACCACACTTTGTTTATTCATTCATCCAGCAATGGATACTTGGGTTGCTTCCACCTTTGGCCATTGTAAATCATGCTGCTATGAGCATGAAGATACAAATATCTCTTTAGAACTCTGCTTTTAGGGTGCCTGGGTGACTCAGTCAGTTAAGCTGCTGCCTTCAGCTCAAGACATGGTCCCAGGATCCTGGGATGGAGTCCGGCAAGGGGCTCTCTGCTCAGCAGGGAGCCTGCTTCTCCCTCTCCCTTTGCCTGCCACTCCTCCTGCTTGTGCTCTTTCTCTGTCAAATAAATTAATAAAATCTTTTTTAAAAAATTTAAAAAAGGACTCTACTTGTAATTCTTTTGGACACAAAGCCATATCTAAGATGTTTTTATCCAAGACAAATTTATTTTTCATTAGCTTAGTTCCTTCTAGGCCCAGAAAGAGGCAAGAATGAACTACCTACTATCTTCCTAGGGAGGCAAAATTTTTTTTTAATTTTTTATTTGGGAGGCAAATCTCTTAAGTCAGAATACTCTGGTAGGGTCAAGTTGATGGATATTAAACCTGGCTCATGATTAATTATGAGCCAATACATGCTATGCAATAGTTTCTGCTTTTTCTACCAAAGGGAAAGAAACCATCTGTAAAGGAAATTTCCCACATGCTGCTTGAACTGCCTCACCTTTTGTTATCCTAGCTGCCAAGGTTAGTTAATCACAAACAGGACTAGGAGAAATCGTTTCTGGGATGAAAGAAATTCAAGCAGTCAGGGGGCCAGCTCATTACCGTGCTGAGGCTCATGAAGGTATCGCTGTGATGATAAGGGGGAAAGAGGGGCTACCGACAGGGGAAAGAGAGACACTGGGAGGGGGTGTTAAATGGAGTTAGAAAAAACTTTGCTAAGAATATAATATTATGATCGAGCCCCATATCGGGCTCTCTGCTCGGCGGGGAGCCTGCTTCCTGGTCTCCCTCGGCCTGCCTCTCTGCCTTACTTGTGATCTCTCTCTGTCAAATAAATAAAAATCTTAAAAAAAAAAAAAAGAATATAATATTATGTCATTTTGTGGGCCTGGTTGCAGCCAACTAAGCAATACAGGTTTCCCCCGCTACCCAAAAGTGGAGCCAGATCGATATAAAGCAAAGAAACAATTAGCATTTCATAAACGCAAAAACCCTTTTCAGATTTCTTTCGACTGAAATAGGTACCAATGTTAAGTCTTTCATAAAAGCAAAGCGGCATAAAGCAAACTTTCAGATAGCAGGAGAAACCTGTTCCTGAGATTTCAAACAACAGGAATGAAAAGTGCATTCCTTATGAATTTAAAAAAAAAAAAAAAAAAACTCGGGCTTCTTGTCTAGAACCTATAAATTTGGAAGAACATATCCACTTCAGGGTTTATTTCTTCTGTTCCTATTAAAGTTAAATTCAAACTGTATGACTCAAGCCAAGAGTTAAAAGTAGCAACAGATGTCTTTTGAGCTTTTCTTCATCCCAGGTAGCCAGATGAAACGGGAAAGTGATAAAAGTAAACTTAAAATTCAGAATTCATTTTCTTAAGGAAATTCTCAACTTTGCAACTCACCCACACAGAGCTGTGTGCAAGTGCATAATTGATACTGAATATATTAATAGCGAAATCATAAGCATGCTTCCTAAAATAAGCAGAACGGTAGCACAGTGGTTGGGAAGCAGTCTTCAGAAACAAATAACAAAAAGAACTTTCTACCATAGACAACTCATTTTTTTTTTAAAGAATTATTTATTTAGGGGTGCCTGGGTGGCTCAGTGGGTTAAAGCCTCTGCCTTCAGCTCAGGTCATGATTCCAAGGTCCTGGGATCGAGCCCCGCATCGGGCTCTCTGCTCAGCAGGGAGTCTGTTTCCCTTCTCTCTCTCTGCCTGCCTCTCTGCCTACTTGTGATCTCTGTCTGTCAAACAAATAAATAAAGTCTTAAAAAAAAAGAATTATTTATTTATTTGAGGGACAGAGAGAATGCAAACAGGGAAAGGCAGAGAGAATCCTCAAGTAGACTCCCCACCAAGCTTGGAGCCTGACACAGGGCTTGATCCCAGGACCCCAAGATCATGACCTGAGGTGAAATCAAGAGTTGGACAGTCCAGGTGCCTGGGTGGTTCAGTCGTTAAGCGTCTGCCTCTGGCTCAGGTCATGATCCCAGGGTCTTGGGATCGAGCCCCGCATCCAGCTCTCTGCTCAGCGGGAAGCCTGCTTCCCCCTCTGCTTGTGTTCCCTCTCTTGTTATGACTCTCTCTTTCAAATAAATAAAGTCTTAAAAAAAAAAAAGAGTAGGACAAAGACCTTTGCCACCCAGGTGTCCCTAGATAACTCATTTTTAATGATCATTTTAAATAATATTAGATGACTATGCCAGACACTCCCAAGAATTTGTTCTGAAAAGATCAATCAACCTTAAATGTTACATTGTTATAGTTCAGTGTTTAGTGGGCTGTGAGGTAAGAGAAGTTTATCCCCTTGGAACACTCATTTTTATAAGAACAGTTGTTTGTGATACAGTATCTAAGTTTGGCACAACAATTCCATTATCTTAAATGACTTGCCTGATGTTCATTTCATTGAAAAAAATGGCAAAAAAAAAAAAAACACCCAAAATAAAACAAACAAAACCCTTGGGCACCCCTGACTTTCTCCATAATTCTCCCTTTAATTGGTAGAAACACGGACAAATTTAAGACCTCCTTTCCTTTGTTCCCTTTGGCAAAGACGAGATAATCTATAATTTTCCAAAGAGGCTTCACTAGTAAACACAGGAAGTACCAAAAACAAGACAAGAAAAAAACCAAATGGAAGAATACAGGTTTCCAAGTTTCTGACTCTGTAAAAGCTTGCTAGCTTACTGAGACAGCTGGTTCTGATCTGACACCTTACTCAGACAATTTCCTCTTTAATTTCTCTGTTCTTCTCCTCTGGCTCCTATATTTGCACCCACCCAGAGGAGGGTTCCACTCACTCAAAATTTCAAGGGAACAATTAATGGAAGGTAACTAAGGTTAGTGACCTGAACTTGTGTGAACAATGAACTTTTCACTCCTCTTCTCCAGGCAGCTTCAACATAGAAAGGCTTCCTCAGCCCTAGGAAATGGTCTAGGGTTCATTTCTTTACTTCTTCTTCTTCTTCTTTTTTTAAGATTTTATTTATTTATTTGAGAGAGAGAGAGAGAGCTCGAGCAGGGTGCGGGTCAGAGGGAGAAGCAAGCTCTCCGCTGAGCAGGGAGCCGGGGACTCCAGGATCATGACCTGAGCCGAAAGCAGATGGTTAACTGACTGAGCCACCCAGGTGCCCCAGGGTTCATTTCTTAGAGTAACAGTTTGCGGTCTATCGAATTTGGAATACCTATTACACAGGGATCTAGTGAGCTGCCACAACCCAACTAAAGTCCTCGAGACTTAATCTTGGCTTTAAAGTCAAATAATTTCTGGGCACCTGGGTGGCTCAGTGGGCTGGGCCTCTGCCCTCGGCTAGGGTCATGGTCTCAGGGTCCTGGGGTCGAGCCCTGCATGGGGCTCTCTGCTCGGCGGGGAGCCTGCTTCCCTCTCTCTCTCTGCCTGCCTCTCTGCCTATTGTGATCTCTCTCTCTCTGTCAAATAAATAAATAAAATCTTTAAAAAAAAGAAAATTCATTTCTGTCATGGCTGTTGTAACGGTCTTTTTTTTTTTTTAAAGATTTTATTTATTTGACAGACAGAGATCACAAGTAGGCAGAGAGGCAGGCAGAGAGAGAGGAAGGGAAGCAGGCTCCCTGCTGAGCAGAAAGCCCGATGCGGGGCTCTACCCCAGGACCCTGAGATCATGACCTGAGCCGAAGGCAGAGGCTTTAACCCACTGAGCCACGCAGGTGCCCCTGTTGTGACTGTCTTTGATGTAAAATTGTATTCTTCACTTTTTACTTTACTTCCTACACCTGAAACAAACCATCCTGATTTGTTTTTCAACATCTCGCAGGAACCCAATTACCATAATAACCTAAGTGTTAAATTAAGGGCAAAAACTTTCAGAGGATGTTACTACATGTTGACATAAATGTCCAGTATAGTGAATCAGCTTAGGTTAACACAGACTAATTTCTGTTTTTATGGTTAACTATCAGAGAGTGCTAAGGCAGAAGAGACTAATAAAAAGCTCATTTGTGTATCATTCATTCATATTTGGATGTTCACCATGGCCATACCCTCTGTAAACAAGCTGTCCTATATAAACTACATCCTAGCCCACCTCTCCAATTTTTTTATATAATTTTTTATTTTTTATAAACATATAATGTATTATTAGCCCCAGGGGTACAGGTCTGTGAATCGCCAGGTTTACACACTTCACAGCACTCAACATAGTACATACCTTCCCCATGTCCATAACCCCACCACCCTCTCCCTACTCTCCTCCCCCCGCAACCCTCAGTTCGGTTTGTGAGATAGAGTCCCTTATGGTTTGTCTCCCTCCCGATCCCATCTTGTTTCATTTATTCTTTTCCTACCCCCCAAACCCCCCACATTGCCTCTCAACTTCTCATATCAGGGAGATCATAGGATAATTGTCTTTCTCTGATTGACTTATTTCGCTCAGCATAATACCC